>NW_020837963.1:12819159-13134597 GCF_003676395.1 Aethalodelphis obliquidens
TTCCCGGACCGGGGCACGAACCCGCGTCCCCCGCATTGGCAGGCGGACTCTCAACCACTGCGCCACCAGGGAAGCCCTGTTAAATAATTTTTGAACCTCTTCTGGGCCAAGACTAGTTTGGTGCCTGTTGGAATATCTTTATGCTAGAATGTCTGAAATGCTCTCCCATTCCTCTGAGCACACTTAGGCAAGCATGTCTGGTACAGAGAGAGGGTATCAGATGATTTGCCTTCCCCAGCACCCGATCCTGTTTCCCGGGATCTTCCCGGTGGCTGCTGATGAATCTGCTGACAGCTCTTCCCTCTGGCTTAGGAGCCAGACTTGCCCTACGGAGGGACTCAAGCTCTCCTGAAAATTATCTGGCTGACCTCTGCTCTTCCTATTTGTAAAATCCATAACCAGTAACAGAGCCAGGAACAAGGTTCTGCCCACCGAGGCCTGGGTGGCGGGTGGGGAGCCTGCTCCATCAGCTGGGAGATGATCCTTCCATCTCCTGTGAGTGGACCCCTGGGAGCCCTGAAGGGAGCCCAGGTACTTCTCCCTGCATCCTACCCCAGGGGGCAGTGCTCAGATATGGCAATGTTTGAGAGAGAGATTTTTCCACAAGAAAATGAGCTTCTGACCCAATGAGATTTAAGCGGACAAAAGATGGAATGTGCTATTTTTTTTCTCCTAAGGTCCTGCATGTCACATCCAGCAAAAATAGGTTACTCGTACTGTGGTACCTATTGTCGAAACGTTTATTTGTACAAAAGGAAATGCGGGGGTTGGGGCAGAGGCTAACTGGCAAGGAGGGGGTTGGAAAGGGAAGGAGAAATGAAGGAAGAAAGCAGAAAGAAGGGAAGAGTAGAGAGAAGATACAAAGAGAAAGAGAAATGATGGAGGGAAGGAAGCTCATTCAGGGGAATTTTTTTTATTAAATTCCAACCCAAGGAAGCTGTGTACACAGGCTCCCCGTTTTCTCCTCCTGAAGCCCGAAGGCAAACCAAGATGCTGTGTCAATTATAGAAAAAATCAATGAAGAGACTGTTCAGGAGTCCTTTTCACCATTCAGCACGGATGGTATCCTTCACTTTCTAGCACTGATTCATTTACTTTCAGCCTCTCTGGGGGCTGCTGACATATTGCTGTCTCAGAAGAATCGGAAGCAAAATCACCTTTGTTTCTTCCTGCAACTCATTCCTCTGTACGCTTTGTTAGAGGAGTTATGTGACCTCGCTAGGCCGTAGGGCTGAAGGGCGAGACCTCAACGGATGAAGCTGAGGACTTGGGTGCCTCCTTCCACCAACCTGGCATCCCCTCTGAGGTGTCCAGGGCCCCACAAGGCCTCCAGCCTCTAGGCTGAGAACCTCTCATAGTTTCACAGCCCGTTCCCTTCACTGTATCTGTCTGGATGCTAATAAATTAAAACCTACCCCAGTGCTAGGACCCTCCCAGCTCAATAGCATTAAGGAAGGAGGCTTCTTAGAGAGATAAAGCCATACTCCAAAGCAATGGCATTGATGAAGGAGGTGTAGGCATTACAACGCGTGAAGAACATCCCAGACGCAGGCCTTGTAGGTAAGGTATGGCGGCCACCTGTGTGGCTGAAACCCACCATTACAGAGTCATTCATTTGAATAAGTAATACTCTTCTCCTTTGGGTCTCTTTAGATTTCAAACATTTCTAGGGAGGTCAAACCTTCTGTCCCTGTACCGGTTTCCTCTTGCTGCTGTAACAAATTACCAAAAACTTATGGCTTAAAACCACACAAACTTATTCTCACAGTTCTAGAGGTCAGAAGTCTAAAGTGGGTCAGCAGGGCTGCCTTCTTTCTGGGGGCTCTAGGAAAGGATTTGTTCCTTGCTATTTTTAGCTTCTAGAGCTGCCTGCATTCCTTGACTCATGGCCATCTTCCTCCATTTTGAAAACTGCATCGTAGCACCTTCCGATCTCTGTCTCTGTCTCTTTCTGTCTCTCTGTCTCTGCCTCTGTCTCTGTCTCTCTGCTTCCATCATCACATCGCCTTTTCTGACTCTGCTTCCTTTGTCTCCTTCTCTGCCTTTGACCATCTAACTTCCCTCTTATGAGGACTCCTGTCATTTCATTGGGCCCACCCCATAATCCAGGATAATCTTCCCATCTCAAAATCCTTAAATGAATTATATCTGCAAAGTTATTTCTGCCATATAAAGTAACAGATTCAAAGGGTCTGAAGATTAAGATATGGACATTTGGGGAGAGGCATTATTCTATCTACCACATTCCCCAATATTTCATATGAGTGAATGATGCAATCATATTTCTCCCCAGCTAGGTGACAGGAGAGATCAGGGGAGACACTCAAGAGCTGGGTAAGAGAAGAACATTAGGTACTAACAGGGGGTAGAGAGTAAGGAAATGAGAGGTGGAAGTGACACAGTGTTGACTTCAATAGCTTTTTTCCTGATTTTACATGACTAATATTCAAGGAAAAAAAGTACTCAATAGAATGGGCCCCATTCTCCCCAGATGATGCAAGAAAATAGATTTATCAAATTCTGGTATTTCTCTATGATGAAGTATTACTCTGACTAAAATAAATAAATAAATAGATAGATAGATAAATAAGAATGAGCTACTGGTACATACAACATGATTGAATCTCAAAAATATTTTGAGTGAAAGAAACCACACACAAAAACTGTATTCTGCATGATTCCATTTATAAAGAGTTCAAGAACAGGAAAACTAATACATGGTGGAAAAAATCAGAACAAGTGTCTATGAGAGGTGGGAATTTCTTGATGGAGGCATAAGGGAATGTTCTTGGTGATGGAAATGTTCCAAGTCCTGATGGGGGTTGTGGTTATACAGGTGCATACATTTATCAGATTGTACACTTAATGTCTATGCATTTCTCTGTATAGAAATTTTACCTCAATTAAGCAATTGTTTTAAATAGTGAGGAAACTTAGAGAATAAATTGAAAGACTCAAGTATACATGTGCTCAAACTTCTAGAAGAAGGGAACTGAGGAACTGATGGCAAGGCAATATCCAAAGAAGACATGGCTAGGAATTGGTGAGAGATGATGAATCCTCAAATTGAGGGTATATACCAATTGTCAACAGAATAAACAAAGAGAAATCTCCACTTAGACACAGCATAGTGAAAATATAGGACATTAAAGACAAAATCATAAAAGGTGTAAGAGAGAGACAAAGGTAGAAAGAGAGAGAGAGAGAGATTAACTACAAAAATATGTACTCTGCTAAATGATCATGAAAGAGCAAGGGCAAATAAACACATCCTAAGTGTACAAAAAATGAATAATTAGTTTTTACCGCCCACACTCCCTCTCTGCATAAATCACTTAACAGGTGTTTTTCAGCAAAAAGAAAAATCCAACTAGAGGTAAGATGTGGGCTACCCAATGAACTCAGAAATTATAGAACACATTGGCAACTTTCATTAAGTAGTAACTATAGTCAGTCAAAGAGACATTTCGCTTTTATTTTAAAAGGTAAAATAATTTGAAAGTAATATAATTAGTGTTCATTGCAGAAAACTTGAAAAATACAGAAAGTTCTAAAGAAAGTAGAAACCACCCACAGTCCAGCATCCAGAGGATCACATCACTGTTTCCACTGACCCTGTATTTGTCACTGACGCCCTAACCCGGTGCATATTCTTCCCCAAGAATATTTTGAATGACATAAATTATTACATTGCAAGGTTGTTACATAATGGATAAAACCAATCTGCCTTTTGATTTGTCTCTATTTTACTTTTCCCATAACATTGCTATAAAGATCCGTGGGCATATATTTTTCTATGAGTCACTTTTCATTATAACAAATCTCTAGCAAAGACTCTTCTAGGAAATTCTGACCACTGCCTTGTTGGAGCGGATGGACCCTTTAATTACTCTCAAATGAAAGGCCTTGGAGAAGTGCAAACAGCCCTGGAATGACGATGCCAAGAATACACAATGGGAAAAGATAGTCTCTTCAACAAATGATGTTGGGATATCTGGATATCCACATGGAAAATAATGAAATTGGACCCTTATCTAATACCATACACAAAACTCAACTCAAAATAGATTAAAGACTTAAATGTAAGATGTGAAACTACAAAACTCCTATAAGAAAATATAGGGGACGATCTTCACGACATTAATCTTAACAACAAATTCATGGATATGACACAAAGGGCACAAGCAACAAAAGCAAAAATAGACAAGTGGGATTACATCTAACTGAAAAACTTTTGCACAGCAAAGGAAATAATCAAAAGAGTGGAAAGGCAACATGCAGAACGGGAGAAAATGTTTGCAAACCATATATCTGAGAAAGAGTTAATTTCCGGAATATATAAAGAACTCCTATAACTCAACAGCAAAAAAACCTAATAACTTGATTTAAAAGTGGGCTAAGGGCCCGAACAGACATTTCTCCAAAAAAGGCACACAAATGGACAACAGGTATTGAAAAGATGTTCAATGTCACTAATCATCACAGAAATGTAAATAAAAACCACAGGAAGATATCACTCACATCTGTTAGGATGGCTATTATCAAAAAAAAAAAGACAAAAAGCACTGTGGAGGATACAGAGAGATTAGAACCCTTGTGCAGTGTGGGTGGGAATGCAAAATTGTGTAGCCACTATGGAAAACTGCATGGAGGTTCCCCCCAAATTAAAAATAAAACTCCCATACGATCCAGCAATCCCACTTCTGGGTATGCATCCAAAAGAATTGAAATCAGGATCTCAAAGAGATATTAGCACTCCCATGTCCATAGCAGCGCTATTCACGATGTCAAGATATAGAAACAGCCTAACTGTCCATCAACAAATGAATAAAGAAACTGGGGCATGTATATTCACTGGAATACTGTTCAGCCTTTAAAAAGAAGGAAATCCTGTAATAAGTGACAACATGGATGAACCTTGAGGACATTATGCTAAGTGAAATAAGACAGTTACAGAAGGACAGATACTATATGATTCCACGTATGTGAGGTATCTAAAAGAGTCAAACTCATTGAAACAAAGAAAGGAATGCTGGTTGCCAGAGGCTGGAGGGAGAGACAACTGGGGAGTTGCTAGCCCATGAGCATAAAATTTCGGTCATGCCAGATTAATAAGTTCTAGAGATCTACCGCACAACATTGTGCCGAAAGATGGCCACACTGTATTCGTACACTTAAAACTTTGCTAAGAGGATAGGTCTCATATTAAGTGTTCTTATCACAATACAATTTACATTTTTTTAATTATAAAAAACGATGTTATTGTGAATCTGCCTCTGCCACTAACCAGCCAACTGCTTCCCTGGGCTCCAGGAGGCTCCTACGTGACAATGGCGTTAGGCAGAGGATTTATCAGGTCCTCACTGCTCTGACCTTCAGTGATTCTACAGCCCAATGAGCAGCCCTGACCCTGTCTAGAAAGAACTCTTCCCTCCCCTAGAAAAGGCCCTGGCTCTGACACAGTGGAAACTTCTCCCTAGTTCCAGCTCCCTGGCCAAGTGACACCAAGCAGCAAGAGCTGCTTGCAGAGAGGTGAGACTGAAACCACACGCCTGGGTGGGATCGGGTTTCCCTGGCAAAGACTGACCCTGACGCCCAGGCTCTGCTCACGGCCTGGGTTGCTGTGTGGGAGGCCAGGGCAGCTCCTCTCGAGTTCACATCCTGGGGCAGAAGACGGCCTGTCTCCGCCTCTGGCCCTTCACACCAAACAGACCCACGGGCAGATGTTCTGGTGCAGTGCTTCCCACAAGCAGATGCCAGGGAGGCAAATCCTCTGGGGTCTGGGAAGAGGCATAAAAAGATCTGCAGGAAAAATCTGTTTTCACCTTTAAAATGCATGTGCTTTTTGTATTTTATTCCATACTCTTTCCATATTTATTTTAGTGTAAAAATCTTTCCCTCATTCTTCAAGTAAAATTGGTACCCCAGGAAAATGCATTTCTCTTGTGCTTTAAGTACCCCCAGCACATACGACACCTCCCATGGAGGGTACATACAGCTCAGTCAGCGAAGCAGGGGGTCCCTCAGGACTCCTCCCCCCACCCTCTGTGCTGGCTCTCAGCACCTGCTTCTGGTCCCCAGTTGTCACTCCTGCATTTATACTTGGTCGTCTCTCAGGCTCACAGCCTTGGCAGTTCCTTCAACCCAGACACACACACACCCTTAGTTCTAAAGGACGCCCTGTTGCTGTCCTTAGACCCACAGAACCCTACTTCCCAGCACCAGTGAGGAGGGGGCATTTCTGACACCACCTCCCAAAATTCAGTGCCCAGGGGACAATGTTGGATCAGGACACCCTGGCCAGACCCCACCCCCCAACATTTGTATGTAGATAAATCTGGCCAAAGAGAACACCTAGGGCAGCTGGAGAGATGAAAAATGGGGTAGGGTGGGGCAGAGGGTTGAGCAGAGCAACAAAAGAACAACTTACGAACTGGGATGCTGCTGGGAGAGGTGTGGTGGCAAAACCGCGCGGCAGGCAGCCAGCAGCCCCGATACCTGTGCCGGTTGTCTCTCCAGGGGCACCAAGGTGTTCAGTTCCGGTGGGGAAGGGCTGGCACCTCCCACTAATGTTGGTCCAGGCAGAAGCTGACCCACCTCTCCAGAGAGAAGCCAACCCAGCTATTTGGGCCCTTGGGAAAAACCAACTATCGGCATATTTTGCAAAAACATTTGCTCAAAGCACTGATGCCTTAGAATCATGTTTCCTTCCCCCTCTACTCCAGGAGGGACAGCCTGGAATTTTCCTGATGGTTTCAGCCAGGAATTTCCAAAAATCAGTGGTCTCCAAAGTTTTTTGATCATTCATCTCTGTTAGTAAATATGTTAGATGCACTCTTAATATATGTGTATCTAAAAACTTATAAATTATATACAATGGTACCTATATATTTGTACATTATAAAGCATATTCAAAAATAGGCATCTTTGAAGGATGAGTTGAAAATTAAATACAAATAAAAGATCTAATGTTTCTTTCTCCAGCCAATTCTCTGGTACAATCCAGGTTGGAGGCCACAGCTATAAGCAACCTCGTTGTCTGTTACTCTTTTGTTCTTTAAATTTTGTTTGAGGTGCTGTGCTTCTTTTCAGCCATTAATCTCAGACAGGAATGTCTTTGTCACCTGGATGAATGTGTCTGACAGTGGGAAGAAGAGATGAGAGGATTAACTATCGCCCTCAACTTGAAGGACCAGCTACACGTTCTACAACAATTCCAAGTGCCTAAGTGACCGCTCTGCACTGGCCCTGTGCTGGGTATGGTGGGCCAGCCAGAGCACAGAGTCTGCTCTCCGGAGCACTCCATCTCCACTGCCCTCCGCTACCCAGAACTCAGATTTGGAGCAGCCAGGAAGCAAGAGAAGTGATGGACCACAGGGCGATGACAGAAGAGCAGAGAGGTCCTGGGGTCTGAGCCAGTCTCTGAAGGATGGTCAGGACACTGACATGTGGGATAGGGGGAAATAAGACTCCCAGCAGAGGGGCTAAATGTCTCCAAACATTTAATAAGATATGCCTTAAGGGGCGGCCCTAATGAATATCCTGTCCCAAAGTCTGCTGGAAACAGGAAAGCACAGGAGGAACATGCCGCCACTTTGAATCAGGCCTGGACTCCAGTGCTAGCTTTTCCACCTTCTGGCTGTGTGACCCAGAGGAAGCCACTTCACCCCCTGAGGCACAGCTATCTCGTCTGTTAAATTCAGATACTATAGCTCTCAGGGTTGCTGCGAAGTGCAAAGAAAATCACACGCATCAGTGTCCACTTCGGTGCACAGTGAATGTGAGGTCCCTGTAGAGAACAGTGCTGGGGGATGCCCACGGAAACAGGAGTTCCTCTGGACTGACCATTCATGAATGTATGCCACACCTTCCTGACCAATTTGTTTTTTCATTCTGGCCCATCTTAAGGCCCAGCGAGTGACCATCTGTGTTGCAGTTAAGAACACAAAGTCAGAAAGCAGACTCCCTCAGTCCAAACCCTGCTCTCCCATGCGCTGCTGCATGCCTGTGAACAAGCCCCAACTATCTCAGCCTGCTTCCTTATTAAATGGGGATGGATGCGTTCATTCAACAAGTATTCGTTTTGCACCTGCTGTGCACCAGACACTATTCTGGCACATACAACAATGCTGAGGATACAGCAACGAACAAAACAGATAAAGATCCCAGGTCAGAATATGTACAAGATGAGTCTGGATCATCGTGTCACCCCAGAAAACAAGGCAGCCATCCGAAGTCCTGTCAAAAGATCTTGGGACCCAAACTGAAGGGGCTTCCACTAGCTGAGGAACAGCATCAATAAGACTAATGCTGGCAATGGATTGAAGCGCATCACATTTGTAAAACTCCATCAGTTCATACTCATGGGTATTTCCAAATGGCCACATTATGATGATGCTAGATGTATTATTCTGAAAACTGAAAAAAATCAACCATTTAATTCAACTTTCCTAAATGAGCTGTATCTCAAGGTAACTCAAGAGTTGATGCGGGGGGCTTCCCTGGTGGCGCAGTGGTTGACAGTCTGCCTGCTGATGCAGGGGACACGGGTTCGTGCCCCGGTCCGGGAAGATCCCACATGCCACGGAGCGGCTGGGCCCGTGAGCTATGGCCCTGAGCCTGCGCATTCGGAGCCTGTGCTCCGCAACGGGAGAGGCCACAACAGTGAGAGGCCCACGTACCGCAAAAAAAAAAAAAAACAGTTGATGCAGGGATGTTTCACTCTACAGGAATATTCTGGAAAGTAAAGAAAAGCAATGATAAAATATCACCATCTTACAATGCCCACTGAGTCCATAAATCTGGGCATGATCGTCAATGGCCGCTCACAC
This sequence comes from Aethalodelphis obliquidens, assembly GCF_003676395.1. Lineage (NCBI taxonomy): Eukaryota > Metazoa > Chordata > Mammalia > Artiodactyla > Delphinidae > Aethalodelphis > Aethalodelphis obliquidens. Next base: position 12,827,991 of record NW_020837963.1, read on the forward strand.
CCCACAAAAGAGATAACCGGACACCACGTGACTCCTGACACAGAGCACCAATGAAGTACTGCTGGCAAACAGCCAAAGACCAAACCTGAATCTGAAGAAGCCTCTGGGTCTCACTCCCAGCTTGCAAGAAATACAGGGGACAGAGGAACATGTTAAATGACATGATGGGAATATAACCAGCAAGATCCAAGACAAACCACCCAGTTTCTTCAACAAAAATTACCAAGTGAGAGGGGTGAGAAAGAGGGAGGGGGAACCTATGAACTGAAAAGAAATAATCACATGCAATCTATGGATCTTACATGTTCTGATACAAACAAACACACTAGTAAGAAGTCACTTGTGTGTTTGATGGGTACAGAGTTTCAGATGGGAATGATGACAAAGTTCTGGAGAAGGATGAGGGTGATGGCTGCACGATGTAAATGTACTTAATACCACCAGGCTGCACACTTCAAAATTATTAAAATGGTCAATTTTATGTAATGTATATTTTTACCACAATTTAAAAAATCATTTGAGACTATTAGAGAAATTTGAACACTGACTGGATATTCAACAGTATTAAGGAATTGCTATAGTTGTATTTTATGTGTTCTTATATCTTAGAGATACATATGGAAGTATTTACAGATTAAATGGTATGATGGCTGTAATTTGCCTCAAATTAATCCAGTGGGGTTGGAGGGATGGTGTAAATGATACAAGATTCAGCAGGAGTTGGTGATTATCGTAGCTGGATGATGGATATAAGGGATTTATTGTATAATTGAAATGTTTCATAATACAAAGTTCTAAAAAATTATCCCTTCCCTCCCAGAGTTTACATGTGACTGTGGGAAAATAAACAAATAAGTAAAATATGTAGATGGTGATGAGTGTTACGGAGGAGAAATAAGCCAGGAATGTAGGAGGAAGTGCAGGCTGGAAACGTAAATTTGAACATTGTCAGCACATGTAGGTATTTAAGGTCATAAGACTGGTTTAGTCCATCCAGGGAATGAGTGTAGATACAAGTTAGTAGTCTGAGTTCTAAGTTCTGGGGTTCCCCGCAGTTGAGAGATTAGGACGATGAGGAGAATCCAGCAAAGAACCGAGAAAGAAAAATCAGTGAGGAAGGAGGAAAACTCACAGGAGCATGAAGTCCCGGAATCCAGAGACAAAAGTGTTCCAAGCAGGGAGTGATCGTCCGTGTCAAATGATGATAATGGCCCAGTAAGCTTAGGACTAAAGCTGGACCATTCGATTTAGCAATAGGAAAGCCTGATTAGAGTGGGTTCTGGGGAGAATTGGAGACATCAAAGCATATAACTTTTTTCAAGTATACAACACCACTGTTAAGTGTAAGGTATTGTATACTTGAGAGTTGCTGAGAGTAGATCTGAAGCATTCTCACCACAAAGAGAGGGGAGAGGAAGTTGACTATGTTAACTATGTAGGCTGATAGGTATATCAATTATCTTGATCTTGGCAATCATTCCAAGCGTATATGTATGTCAAATCATCACGTTGTTTACCTTAAATATATACAATTATACTTGTCAATTATTCCTCAATAAAGTTTTCTAAGAAAAGGACAGACAACTCCTTTTAAGGAGTCTTGCTATAAAGGAGGACAGAAGGGCTTCCCTGGTGGTGCAGTGGTTAAGAATCCACCTGCCAATGCCGCAGACACGTGTTCGAGCCCTGGGCTGGGAAGATCCCACATGCCGCAGAGCAGCTAAGCCCATGCGCCACAACTACTGAGCCTGCGCTCTAGAGCCCGCGAGCCACAACTACTGAGCCTGCGTGCCACAACTACTGAAGCCCGCGTGCCTAGAGCACATGCTCTGCAACAAAAGAAGCCACCGCAGTAAGAAGCCCGCACACCACAACAAAGAGTAGCCCCCACTCGCCACAACTAGAGAAAGACTGCGCAGCTATGAAGACCCAAGCAGCCAAAAACAAATAAAAATAAATAAATGTATAATAAAAAAAAAGAGGACAGAAAATTGGGGTGGCAGCTGGACGAGTAAATGGAGTCAAGAGACGAATTTTTTTTTTACTTTTATTTAATTTTTGAATTTTATTTATTTTTTTATACAGCAGGTTCTTATTAGTTATCCATTTTGTACATGTTAGTGTATACATGTCAACCCCAATCTCCCAATTCATCCCACCACCACCACCACCCACCAGCCGCTTTCCCCCCTTGGGGTCCATACGTTTGTTCTCTACATCTGTGAAGAGACGAATTTTTTAAAGTAGGAGAAATTAAAGTGTGTTGGCAGGCTGCTGGGAGGGAACAAGCAGAGAGCAACATTTTGATGATGCAGGAGAGGAGCAGGGCTGAACCACTGCCCTGGAGTAGGCGAGACCAGGGACAGTCTAGTGCACAAGTTCCAGGGCTGCAGCTCGTCCAGGGGAATGGATGAGAGGGAGGGTAGGTGGTATCGTGTTGACGCAACACGGTGGTAGAAGATATGCAGGTGCGGAAGCTCTGCTCTGGTTGCTTTTAGTTTCTCAGAGAAGTCATCGGGTGAGAGCGAGAATGAGGAAGGTGGTGCAGAGGCTTAGGGAGAGAGGAGCAGGTGTGACAGGCATCCACAGGAGTGGAGCAGATGAAAGGACTTGGGAAATACAGATGGACCACCCAGATAATACCCATACCTCCGGCATAAAGTTGAAAAACTTCAGTTAGATGACACATGAAAAAGTGCTTAGAATAGTGCCTGACATAATCAACACAATAAATATTAGCCTGTCATTTGTTATTACTAGGCCACTCTCCTAAATGCTCTTAATTCTTAATTCAAGAATTGTCACTATTTCTAACAGACAGGGTTGAGTGAAGTCCCACATTGTCTCCATTTTACAGTTCTTAGGATGAAAGCCTAGAAAACAGCCCCTTCACCTCAAAACCAATGGAGCCACGCCCGCTGAGGCCGACCCCCTGCACATGCCCAGGAGGAGTCTCTCCAGGAAGGCAGCCTTGGCCGGCAGCGGGCACAGCCACGGAACACCATGTCCCGCTTGCTGAGAGGAGAGACCATTCCGATCAGGTAGCTCCTTGGTCATTACCGTCCTTGCCTTGGAATTTCATTAGGACCTGGTGTGGCTCCTGGGCTCCCAGTTTCCAGGGGCTTAGAGTGATGCTGCCTGTGGTACAAAGACAAAATCGCAAATAGCTGCCTGGTGTGCAGACTCGGGGGACTCTGTAGTACAGGGTCCTCTGTGGTGACCTGCCAGGCAGGAGGTGGGTTAACTATGAAGATGAAGATGAGACATCCATGCGGCGACAAGAGCAGGATGGCTGGGGAAATGCTGGGTGCGGTGGTGGGAAGTTCTGAACCAGGAGTCCCAAGGCTTCCGATATTATCCTCGCTCTGTCCTGATGCATCGCATTACCTTGAACTGTTCAGGGTCCTTTTTGTGTAAATGGGAATGATGATGATGATGACGATGGGGATGACGGCTTTACTCTGATTCTAACAAAACACAGTCCCTGCCGTTCTAAAGTCGGTGCTACAAAAGGAAGGGAGGTGGGAAGGGGCACGTTTCCTGTGTCAGCTGTCTTCTGTCTGCACCTCCACAGCCACTCTCCACTCTGATCCACTCTGCTTCATGCCCAGGGATGCGGGCCTGGATCTGGACTGCATCTGTGGGTTCACTTGCCTTCTGGCTTTAGGTTCAGCTAAGGCAAGACCCCAGCTGGAGACCAGAGACTGGGCACAGCATGAAATCAGGCAGTTGTTTGCCATGAGTTGGTCACTGGAGGCCACGGCTTCTGCAGGCTGGCTTCCTCATCACCCACCCTCCCTGGGTTCTGGTGGCCCCTTGCTCTCCTGCCCTTCAGGAGGGGAGTAAGAGCTCCCCACGGCCGTTAGCCCTGTGGTGCTTCACCATCCCTTACTGGTCTCCCTAATCCCTGCCCACACCTTTATGAAACTCTCTTCAAATGCCTCGTTTGGTTTTATCTGCTGTTTCCTCCTGGGACCTTGACTGAGTTCCTTTTCTAGTAAGGTCCAGACTCTCTTATCATCTCTCGACTGAGTGCAGGAATCACTGACAAACACTGACTAGTATTTATTGAACGGTTAACACATACCAGCTTCCACTTAGGTTACAAAAAGTAAAAAGCATCACTTACTGCAAAAGACCTAAAATCTCACTTGAAAGTCAACGCATGTGCACATCAAAAAGCACAAAATGTGCCTCACACATGCTTGAAGAAGCTGAGTTCTTTCCCTCCCTACTAGAAGGAGAAACTTGCTTTCCAGTTGCTCAGCCCCTGGGCCTCTTGCCAAACTAGGTCCCCTACAAACCAGGTCCCTACAGAACCGGGAGGCGTAATAGAGGAACAGCAGGATGCCGGGTTGTAAGCTTTCCTATTGCAGCACGGACTCTATCAGAATGTCCAGTTTGTTTCCTATGTCCCCAACCAGACAATAAGCCCTGTGAACACAGGGACCCCAGTCCTCTCATCAACCATCCTCTTCTCCTCTGGACCACTGTGCTGGGCTCCCAACCGTTCTCCCTGCTTCAACCCCGGTCCCTGTCCTGTTAACTATTCCTCACGTGGTATCAGGAATGGCTTCCAAAATGACACATCTAATCCTGCGGCTCCACTGCTAAGACCACCCAAGGGCTTCCCCCTGCACCCAGGATAAAGTCCAACTCCACGTGCTACAGGGGCCTACGGATCTGGTGCCAACCTCACCCTCACCACGTTCCCAACCACACCAACCTTTCCGTTCCACAAACAAGCCAAGCTAAGTCTGACCCCTGGCCCATTGCACTTGCTGTTCCTTATTCCTGGAACGCCTGGCTGGCTCTTCGCTCTACTCTAGGCATCAGCTTAAACTCACACCCTTTATCACATCTCCTCTTACAGTTTCTACATCGCACTTAGCACCATATGCTCCCACAGTATTAGCACCATGAGAGTGGGACCTTGTGCGTGTCGTTCGCCACTAGATCCCCAGAACATGGAACTTGGGCACAGAGTATGTTCTCATTACATAAAGAGTGGGTAAAGGCCTGCTATTCAGATGAGCTCAAAGATGCTTTGGAGGAATGTATTAGGAGCATAAAATTCTTTAAGTGAAAGTAAGGGGGAAATTAACCTGATGCTTTATGTTATTTTGGCAGGTTACTGACAAGAGCTGGCTAGCCAGAAAGGAAGAGCTGAGTCCACATGTAGGGGAGGTGTTGGGCTATGCCCCGGGGGTCCTTATAAGAAACTTTGGGGGGCTTCCCTGGTGGCGCAGTGGTTGAGAGTCCGCCTGCCGATGCAGGGGACACAGGTTCGTGCCCCGGTCCGGGAAGATCCCACATGCCGCGGAGCAGCTGGGCCCGTGAGTCATGGCCGCTGAGCCTGCGTGTCCGGAGCCTGTGCTCCGCAACGGGAGAGGCCACAACAGTGAGAGGCCCACGTACCACAAAAAAAAAAAAAAGAAAGAAACTTTGGGGAGCTTCCGTCCTTCACATAGGTTGGATGGGGGCAGGGAGCTGTGCAGAGCCACTTCACTCTCTTCTTCCCACTCCCCTTTATTTTCCTTTCTCTCTTTCAGTCTTTCCTTCATCTCCTCCCATGGGTAATGAAACACTGGCCTCATCTAGCACTACTGCCTCTCTTTAAGACTTCAAAAGTCTCTCTTTAGGAGGTCCCAGGGACATCAGAGGAGGGACCAGATTTTTAAAAAAAAATAAACATCAGAGTTTAAACAATGTGGCATGGCATTATGTCAGTTAAGATGCCTTTGGTCAAATTAAGCCCAGACTCAACTGGTTTAAACAGTAAAGAAGATTTATTTTCACATACAGCTAGAGGTCCTGGTAAAGGGAAGCTGCAAGATCAGTTAAATCAATTCCTTGCAATATCCTCAAGGACCCGGTTCCTTCTGACTTTCTACCTTATCATCCCCAGTGTTAGATTTGTCCTCAGCTATCTCCCCTCATGGTCACAAGGTGGCTGCCACCATTCCAAACCTCATGACAAACATGACAATGTCCAGGGGAAGAAGAGTGACTGCTTTTCCCTCAGGTCTCATTTTAAAACAGAGGTAATCTTTCTCAGAAACTCTCCCAGACACTTCCTTTCATGTCCTATTGGCCAGAGCAAAGCCAAATGTGGCAAGAGAATGAAATCACCATAGTGAGATTAGACTCATCGAGAATTGTTCTTGAGCAGGAGATGAGGGTTGGGGAGTTTGCCAAAGTGCCTATTCCAGGTACCAGCCAAGAATCTCACGCCATTCTGAGGTTATTAGGTAGAAGGTGCATAGTTAGCCAAACTTCAATGTAATGACCATTATGAAATGCAGAACGCAAAAGATTGCTAGCCTATAAAATAATGGGAAAATATGTCATTGATGAGAACAGAGAAAACAAGTGCCTAATTCTAACTCTTTGGTAGAGAGTGGGGAATGAACAGGAAACTGGGGATGCTTTCTCAGAGGAGATGCCAATAACAAAGCCAAGATACCTTGATATTTACTGTATGCCCAGCACAGAGCTTGGTGCGTTACATAATTAACTCATTTAATCCCTTCAATAGCCCTATGACGTATGTACCACTCTTTCCCATTTGAGTAAGGAGACTGAGGCATGGAGAAGTTAAATATCTTTTCCCAGGTCACCAAGTTAGTTAACTGGCCTCTGGATTCAAGTCCGGGCAGGCTGATTCCAGACCCGTTCTTTTACTCAGTCCCTGGACTGTTCGTTCTCCTTAATCTTGAGAAAGATTTCCAAAGGGACAAGCATAAGCTCCCCATGTGTTTACACTGAAGTAGGAAGTCTAGGCAGAAGCGACAGCAAATAAGATGAGTTGAAGGAGACAAGAAGGTTCAAGTACACCTGCTAGAAAGTGATTACCTGGTTCAGGTAGGAGATGGTTAGGAATTTGGTTAGGTGGTACAAAAAGAAAGGAAGAGGCAAATTGAAAAAAATATACAATTTTCAAAGGAAGAAATACTACCACTAACACTGATATAATTGATTATGGGTATTACCAGAACAGAAGTTCACGCCAGCAGATCTTAAGAAAATGGAATGTCTATAAAGGATTCACAGGACATAGAACCAAACCTAGAAAGCCATTCAGTGTCCATGCAAGTTGGCTGCCAAAGTCACTCTGGTAGTTCCTCAGTCTCTTCCAGTCAATGTTCCCCATGTTCTCCCTCCACGTTCCAAGGGAACTGAGAGCCTTTCTCCTTGGTCACCGTAGGGGCAACCAGCCAGTGGATGGGTGGACCCACTTCTGCTCCAGTTAGTGCACAGAGCACAGCCTCTAACTGCTTCCCTACCAGAGCTGCAGGCAGGGCAGTGTCAGCCAAATGGGGTGATCATGACGTAAGCCTAGGTAAAGGAGGAAGAAGATTCAAGGCTGATTTACAGGATGAAAAGGATGAGGCCCTTGGGAGTGACGAAATGGTTGGGAAACATTTAAAAGAACTAGTTTGTAGGAGGAAAGAAGATGATGTGTTCAGTTTCGAACAAGTTAGGTTTAAGAAGATGGCGCATCCAAGAGATGGCATTAGAGGGACGAGACTGGAATGCAGGTCAGGACTGTATACGCAGATACGAGACTCAGTCAAGTAGCTGATCATCCAGTTATTGGGCATGTGTCTATCCTAGGTTCTAGAACTGTCCTAGGTTCTAGAGCTGCAGCAGTGATCAGAATGAGGCCTCTGCTCTTGTTTGGCTTGCTTCCTAATATTTAAGCCCTTGAAAATAAGTAACCCTTTGCACAAACCCTCACACTGTTCCCTGTATCCTGTGTGACCATGCAGAGAAAAGAGAGAGGTTGAAGTCATGTAATTTGGGAAGACAAAATAAAGATGGTGAAGAAGAAATAAGACTGGGAGGGCACCCTCAGAGAAGAACAGGGAACCGAGAGAATGTCATTTATGGAAGGAGGAGTGAGTTTAAAGAAGAAATTAACATCCATTGGCTCCCGGCTAATAGTGAAGGAAAAGCCACTGAATTTGACAGGAGGGTTGCCACTGGTCAGCTTCTAGCAATGGTTTTTGGTCCTCACTGTGCATCAGAATCACCTGAGGCACCTTAAAACATACAGATGCCTGGGAGCTACTGCCAAGATCCAGTTGCATTAGCAACTGGTTTGGGATGTGGTCTGGGCATTGGTATTAATGGTTGCTCAGGTGACCTAAATGTGCAGGGCGAGTTGAGAAACACTGCTCTAAATAAAGTGATTTCAACCGTAGAGGCTAGACTGCAGAGAGTAGAAAAGGAGAGGGTTTTTTGTAGTGGAGAGACTAGCAGTCTTAACATCAGACATGGATGTTTAGTCTCAGTCTCCTTCTGCCTTGCTGTGGGATTTAACCTCCTTGTGTCTTATCTATGAAATCAGGATAGAGATACTTGCTGTGCCCAACTCACAGTTTCCTGGGGAGGTCAAGATGGGATAATAGATGTGAGAGTACTTTGAAAAAGGATTGAAGTGCTGTAAAAATGTAAGATTTATATGGTTGTCGGTTTTTTGCCCCAAAGATCGCGATTATCAATTGTAATGACCTACGTGGAACCAGCATCCCTTTCCACTCTGAGCTCACAAAGAGAGCATCCTTTGATAAGTGCTCACAGCCACTATCTAGAGGTCTAATGCTGTCTGCAACCCTCACTTTTTCACAGCTAGTCTTACACCAGATCTATGATAGATGAAGTTTCCACAGTTCTGCAAATCCTACCTAAATTGCTAAATGCTCAGCCATCCAACATAAAACTAAAGGGTTGAAGGATATTGCTGTAAAGATTAAAAAGTTTGATGTTACAAGGCCCCCATTTAGTTGTCAGTCCTAATTGTCATAGAGAATGGGGAAGGCAGAGAACAGACTGGGGGACATCTGGGAGTGCAGACAATGCTGCAGGGTCAGAAAAGCCTAATTCCCCTGGAAGATGGGGAAAGCATTGTCCAAAATCTAAGCCAAAACCAGAAGAATTCAGTAACCACCTTGGAGTCTACATCATACCTGGATGTGCCTACATACCTAATATATGTCATGCCAAGTCTCCAAGAAATGAAGCCACCTTCTCAGCGCTCCGCACTCTGATTGCCCTTGAGGTAGCACCTGTCCCCAGGTGAGCAGTGGTACCTGTTGATGGTGACTAAGGTCCAATTGGGAGGCTTTCTGTAATCCTAGATGATCACAGAGGAGAAAAATAGCATTACAACATGCTCTCTACTCACTTTTGTTGGACGTTTTCCTTTGGGAAAAAATACAAGATCAATACAATTCTTTGTGAAGGACATGGCATACATAATGGTTGAGTTTCTTTTTTCTAATGAGCAGCTTGAACTCAGAGCAAGAGTAAAGCTCCTCCATGGGAATTCAGCCAGGTGTCGGGTAACAGGTGTAAGCATCGGAGAGATGCTGGGGAAGATCAGTTACCTCCCTCTCGCCTCTGAGCCTGCTCTGGCTCCTTCTACTCGGGTTGCTGTTAGGGAGAAGGTGGTAATTACATTCTCTATCTGCCTGCAAGTCTCCACCCAACCTCTTCTACCTGCAAAAAAGGCTTACATCAAAATTGCCCTCCTCCAAACACAAGTACAGACACCCAAAGCTAGACACTCCCTCATCTTACACCACCTCCAACAGGACTTAGAGTCTTTGCATGTCGAACTACCAAGTAAAATAGAATTTTGAAATAAAGATATAAAGGATTCTTCCCAAGTTTACATCGGTAATCTCATCCACTGAGAAGCCACTTTCCTCATGTTCAACCATCCTTGTAAAAAGCTGACCATGAGGAGAAAGGGATACAGAAGCCAAGGTGGATACTATATCCTTGACTCCTTTTTAAATGAGAAATATTCACTTTGAGGAAGCATCTTTCATGCCCCAGTGTATAGACCCTAAGCTTCTGGCATGGAAGGCAACGAGGATTGGTGAAAAGAGGAGTAACTATGCAGTCATTCAGTCCTATATTAAAATCCCATTTTTAAAATAGCTGCTGTGAACTTGGCCAAGTAATTTAATCCCCCTTAGTCTCTTTTTCCCTTATCTACAGCAAGGGATAAAATACTATCATATAGCATTATTGTGAACATGACACAGAACGTGGAGGTCCATAGTATATAACATGATGTAGCTCAGTCTCCCCACTGCCCTACTGAGACTGAGTTTTTCAATATTGGGAAGTCCAGTGACCACTTATTCCTGTGAATTTCCTGTGAACACAATATGAGAAATCTCAGCTAGAGGCATGCGCTTATAATCGGGAGAGGGGGGTCCACAGACAGGGGAGGGGATACTTAGCAGTCCATCCTTCAACAATTCCTACCATTTCCTCTGTGGAAGCTGTACTCATCAATAAATCAGCACGTGGTAGTGCATTTTTTTTTAATTACGTGGAAATTTTGTCGCTTTTTGTTATAATAATATACAAACAAAAATGTTTTTCCCCCTGCTCTCAAAGATATGTTGTTGACAATTACAGTTTCAGAAGCACAAGGAACAAAAAACCGCCCAAAAACTCAAGATGAAGGCTAAAATGAGATTTTTTTTAAAAAGCACCTCCCCTGATGGTACCTAGGAAATGTCACTGTGGCTGCTCTCACCATGGATGATTTCCTTACCCACAGTCAGTGCGATAAAGAGACACAATAGACATAAGAATAGCTTAAAGCTTAACTGTAAGATTATTTTTCAAGAAGCAGTAGCTTCTCCAAGTATAATACCTTAGCTTCTAGAAAAAGTAATCGCTGCAAACATTTGAAAAGTCGAAATTCTATACAAGGACCCAGGAGATTAACACAATTGAACGTAATAGCTCTTCCCAACGATTTCCTAGGGATTGGACCGCAAAAAGCCTTAAGACAGCTTTCCAAATATATTTTATTTATTCATTGAAGAAAAGGCTGTTTGAAGTTCTTGTATTCCTTTCACATAGAGATGCTTCACTGAGCTTTATGAGAAGTCTGTAGGTGCAAAATGAGTAACTCCTCAGCTTCTGGAAAATGTAATCATTGCAAACATCTGAAGTGTTAAAATTTTATGCAAAATGTCTTTTGTAAGAGATACAGATAAATACCTTGAAACAAAAATCATTTCAAACTGGTCTCAGCATTTATGTTTTAGAAATTAATTCAGGGGACTTCCCTGGTGGCACAGTGGTTAAGAATCCGCCTGCCAATGCAGGGGACACGAGTTTGATCCCTGGTCCAGGAAAAGTCCACATGCTGCAGAGCAACTAAGCCCATGTGCCACAACTATTGAGCCTGAGCTCTAGAGCCCACGAGCCACAACTGCTGAGCCTGCGAGCCACAACTACTGAAGCCCGTGCGCCTAGAGCCCATGCTCCGCAATAAGAGAAGCCACCGCAACGAGAAACCCGCACACCGCAATGAAGATCCAACGCAGCCAACGATAGATAGATAGATAAATGAATAAATAAATTGTAAAATATATATATTAAAAAGAATAAAATAAAATAAAAATTAATACATACTCAAATGCCTATGAATGCACAGAGCATCTCTGGATGGTAACAGTAGCTGTCTCTAGGGAGATAAGGGTAGGAGGGCGTTTCACTGTTCAGTGCATCCCTCCTGTGCTTTATATTTTGTATTTAATTAAACGTGTTCTCTTCAGTAAGCAAGCCAACTCGCGCATCCCATTCAAGGTGAATGATCTTTCCCTACAATCAGTACTGGAAACTGACCTTCTCCCTAACCTGCACCTCAGGTATGCTATAGAGCAGAGAAGCTCCTTGCCTTCTTTCCACACTGGGCATCAGCTGTGTTGGGTGCTGTGCTGGCACTACAGTATACAATGAAAATAAGATGCTGTCTCCTGACTGTCCCCACGGGATGGCTGGGCACCGCCCCCACCCCTGTGCCCAGGCTCCAGCCCTACTCAGTTTTCTCCCAGCCACAGAGCAGGCCACCGCCTTTCAGATGTATCACTGTGGTCTTTTCCTTGTTGCCACGCACCCCCCCACAACCCTTGTGATTAAATGGCTTTTTTAAAGAGGCTAGTATGCATCCTCTTCCTCAGTAGCCCTGAGACACAATGACCAAGGGAGGAGGTTTAAAGCCCACTTCCTCTTGGCCCTGGAATACCAGTGGACACATTAAAGTCAGTAGCTGTGTGACCTTGGCAAGTTGCTTAACTTCTTTGAACCTCAGTTTCTCATTCTTGAAATGGCGGCAGTCATTATACCATCAGAGGGATGGAACGGAGATTGAATGAGATTAGTTATGTAAAATGCCTAGTATAATACCCAACACATAGCAGGTGTGCAATAAAAGTGAGATGACGAAATCATCATCATCTTCAATGGTAGTAGCATTAACTGGTTCTTACTGTCAAAGGATGATGCTTTCAAACTTCCCAGGCCTGCACATATTTCCAGCTGTCTGTCTCTGGACCTGCTTACAAGGAGTATGCAGCAGTAGAAAGGGTGGGCTTTAAAGTCAAAGAGGTTTCACCTTGAGCAAATCCTTAACATCAGTTTCTTCAGCTATAAAGTGAGGAGAATTATACCTTCCTCACCAGATCGGTGCAAAGATTACAGAAAATGTATAAAAAGCACCTGGCCCTTAAGAAGTGCTCTATACATGTTGGCTGTTTTCACCTTACTCCAAGGGGGCTTATTTATTCACTGGCCCCAACAAGCCTTTCTCTCTTCTGCCTCTGCATCTTTTTTCAGCCTCGTTGTCCCTGACTGCCTTGCACCTGTTACCATCTCCATCTCTGGAAACTTCCATGTATCTTTCTAGTTTCAGTTCCATCTGAGAGCTTTCATGAAGCTCTCTTTGACCACAATGGCTTTTCCCACCTCTGAACTCATAAAGTATTTATCTTCTGTGGGGAAATAGGAGGTAGAAATCCAGAGGACCCCAAGATCTTTCCTCTGTGGCCACTGTTAGACCTAGTAGAAATGAAGGAGTCAGGCAACAGTGTACAGAAAGAACTCCATCACATGTGGCTTGGGGACAGTCCACTGGGAAACTGCTCTTTGGGAGTTTCCCAGTGGACTGTCATCTGGAGGGGTCACTTGCCCTTCCAAAAGTCAACTCCATGATGCCTTATTCAAGAATGTTTCATAGGGCTTCCCTGGTGGCGCAGTGGTTGAGAATCTGCCTGCCAATGCAGGGGACACGGGTTCGAGCCCTGGTCTGGGAAGATCCCACATGCCGCGGAGCAACTAGGCCTGTGAGCCACAATTACTGAGCCTGCGCGTCTGGAGCCTGTGCTCTGCAACAAGAGAGGCTGCGATAGTGAGAGGCCCGCGCACTGCGATGAAGAGTAGCCCCCACTTGCCGCAACTAGAGAAAGCCCTCCCACAGAAACGAAGACCCAACACAGCCATAAATAAATAAATAAATAAAATTAAAAAAAAAAAAAAAGAATGTTTCATAACAGAAAATGGTCAATTTTTTTCATTCATAAATTAAGGCACAAAACAGGCCGGTGGGCCACTGGACACATCAGCTGACGTCCACATGAGCAGTCGCTGTTTCCATCTCTCCGTGGGCCTGACTCCAGCTGCTCCTACACCCATTCGGTTCAAATGCGATTGATTGGTTCCTCTCTACAAACTTTGGACAGTTCCGAACAGCACTGCTGAAGATACGGCATCTCATCAGGAGCCTTCGTGGGCTCTTCTTTGTGGCAGTCAACTCACACTCTTGCTGTTCCCCAAGCCCACCATAATCTTCCCTGCCTCCTGTTTTCCCTCTACTTGGGACATCCTTTCTAAAGTTCTTTACCTAATGAACCCCACTCATGATTTAAAATCCAGCTCAGAGGTTGCCCTCTATGAAGAACCCCACCACCAACCTCTCCAGACACTGTTTATAACCCAGTTACATAGTACTGCCAGAATGCTTACCCCTCTCTCCCCTCACAAGACCATGAGCATTATGAGGTCAAGAATAATTTTATAACCCCTGAGTCTGCATATCAGAGTGTCTGACAACCAACACATTTGATTTAATGAATTGATGAAAAAAAAAACAGAAATAAATCAATGAGTGATGTCATTTCTAACAAAAGACACTATCCCTCCCAGCTTTCCCATCTAAGTGGTGCCTATAAGTTATTCTTGGTAGGTATGGGTTGGTGAGGAACTACACATGGGTTGGTGAGGAACTATACAGGGCAACAGAGCCATGTTTGCAAAATGTGGGTACTTTTTGCAAACAAAAAGTGGGAAAGTACTTGTATCCAAAAATAACAACTCCCCTAGGGCTTCCCTGGTGGTGCAGTGGTTGAGAGTCTGCCTGCCGATGCAGGGGACACGGGTTCGTGCCCCAGTCTGGGAGAGGCCACAACGGTGAGAGGCCCGCGTACCGCAAAAAAGAAAAAAAAAAACTCCCCTAGAAAATATTAAGTCAAAGGAGTCTTCCATTTCTGTATTTCTTGTATTTGCCCTCCTGAACTACTATAGAGGTCTGGTTTCCAATGAAATCTGAAAAAGTGATATTTTGTAAAAGTACCCAATTTTTTAATTTACTAAGCAGCTATAATCCCAGGCCTGAAAAATACCATATTCAGTAGCTGCCGTTACTCTGTGAAGCAGCATTCCCAAGATGTTTTCCTCTGGTAATTACTGAGCAATCCACTGTCACCCTTAGGCCTGGCATAGGATTCCTGCGTGCCTGTTTACTTTCTGGCTAATTTGGTTCCTTTACGTCACATGACCTTCAGTGATCCATATGCAATATGGGAATTATCCTAGCAGGACTTTCCTTAGAGGGCTCGCAGAGGTGTGCTGAGCATAAGTAATACATCAATTTTTAAATCCAGGCAGAATGAGTCCATATCATATGTTCCAGGAAAGCCTGTAATGCTGTAAGAGAACCAAAGAGCTTCTCGATCTTTGTCATTTTCCGTAGGAAAATGCCTCACCAAGTACATCCTTTTCTATGCATTCTGAAGCAGGATATTTATGGGGTCAGAGAAAGACACTAACAACTTGCCCAAGCTGTTTAGCTCGTATTTATTAACTGCTTAATACAAGCCAGGAGCTGTACCTAGGACTTTACATGCCTTGTTTAATTTTCCCCAAAATCCTGGGAGGTTTTTATTTCAGTTATGTAGATAAGGAGCTTGAAGCACAGAGATGCTGACAACTTATCCAAGGTCACAGAGTCAGCGTTTGAGGTCCAGTCTGCTGACTTCAGAGCCTGGAGCTGTAACCAGTACTCTGGCCTCCACGGTGTGTCCCTCTACTTCTTGTTCAAGAAGAGTTTTTCCAATATGTGTAATTCCCAGACAGCTCTCATAAGATCTTTTTCCCTTTGGCATTTTACACTATATTCATATGAGCTCTTTTAAAAAAAATAGTATTTATTCAAAAAATATGCTTCAAGTATTCATCATGCGTGGACATGTAAGGCTTCTCTAAAATTTTTACTTAGTTAAAAAGTCCCATGAGGAAAAGATTGTGTCCTCTTAACCTACATTTTTAGATTTTGATATAAAATATCTTGAGTAGGTGCAAAATTACTAACTCTCTGTTCCAATGGAAAAAGACAGCTGCATTCTGTGCGCTGCTGTCCACAGCCAGACGTGTTTCACAGGGAGCTCATTAGGTCCTCAAACACTTATTGAGCATGCCTCCCCATAGACAATATGCAGGGAGTATGCAGAAACAGGGCAGAAGAAGACATGGTCCTGGATCTGCAGGAGCGTACAGCCCAGGAGCTCACTGCTTTGAAGAATTCATAGCCCACAGACAGACCAGAACATCAGGTCCACCAAAGCCCATAAAACCAGAAGTTCAAGAGAGAAAGAAATCATAGCCACCTTGGAAAACATCAACTTGCTTTATTGGAAAAGGCTCCTGAAGGCCGATTTGTCACCTCCAGCTTCCTTCTTTCCTTAGTGCTTACTGTCCTGGGAGGACCAGGCCAAGGGTAAAGCTAGGGGGAAGACGTCACAAGTTACTTGCAAAGGACAGAGCTAAAGAAACATGTAGATTGCCTTCTGAGCATCCAACAGCATGACCGAAAATGAATTAACTTTTATTTCCAAAGTATATTAAAACAGATAACGTGAATATGCTAAAACAAATTGAAACAGCAACACAAAGTGTTAGGCAGTGAGCTTTCCTTCCACCCTCGGAGGCAGCATCTCTTACTTGGTTCCTAAGTTCCTCCAAAAGAGAGTTCTGGGCATTTATAATGGACAGAGGTTTATGATGCCCCAGCTCCTGGTCTAAGCTAAGCTAAGCTTCAGGGCAAAGTTGAGTGGCCCATCCTGAAGGCCTGGCCACAGGGATGAGTCAGAAAAGTGGGCAATGGAGAGTTTAATCAGAGGGAACTGCTCCGTCCTGGTTACCTCTGGGGCATGCTGGTTGTCTACGTGCAGGGTGCTGGGAGTCAGACACTGGGAGGAAAGGGAGGGGAAGCCGGGCCCTCCACACTCACAGCTCACCTTACAACTCTGCTAGGCACCACCCATCTTTTAGAGAGAAGCGTAGCATGCACTGGGCATAGGAAGCAGATACGGGAGAGATTACGGAAGATTCCAAGGAGGTTTTAAGCGCTCACAAGGCCCAGCCGCTATTTAGGGCTTCCTTGCTGGGGTGCTGGGGCAGGTGCTGATCCGTGGGGCCCGGGGTTGTGCTCTGTGGTGAGGAGAGAAGCTTTTAAATCTCTACTCCTAAAACCACTCTCCCTGCATCTCATAAGCACCCAGCTGCTGCGATCCTCCAGGACAGCAACTCCAGTTCTTTATCTCTATATTCCACGATTAACTTATAAAGTAATGAATTGTCCATTGAACTAAGTTTGGGCCTCTGTCTGGCCAGAGACATCTCCTCGCCCGCACCCTCAGCTGGGAAGGCCATTGACGTGGGCTGCAGCCTTCCAGCCTCAATTCCCCTCCCTCTGCCACCTCCCCTTCATCCCTCCCTCCTCCGCCCTCCCCCGGTTATTTGGGAGATTAGAGTTCATTAATTAAATCCTGTGCTTAGATCGAACTGTAACGTTATTCCAATCACATTTATCTTGCAGGCTGCAGAGGAGACGGCAGCCTCGCTGGAAACGCGCTGGGGAGCCTGAGCCGGCGGTCGGAGACGCACGGCGCGCAGCTACATCGCCACGCCGCCGCGCAGACCCTCCATCTTCCTGTTCAGCCTCCTGGCCCGCTTGCCCCTGCCTTGGGGGCCTGGCTTCTCTCTGGGGCTCCTGCCCGCCCCTACGCCCTGGCCCTCCGCGGCTCCCCTGCTCGGTTCCCTCCCCACCCCACCCCACCCCACCCCCGGCACATACGCTGACACGCGCGCGCGAACACTCACACACACACTCACACACACTGACACGCCAGCGAGCTGCTGGCCGCTCAATGGACCGCTTTCCCCGCTTTTCCTGATCCCAACACAGCCCGGGATGAGAAATTGCAAAATGGCCCGGGTCGCTAGTGTGCTGGGGCTGGTTATGCTCAGCGTCGCCCTGCTGATTTTATCGCTCATCAGCTACGTGTCCCTGAAAAAGGAGAACATCTTCACCACTCCCAAGTATGCCAACCCGGGGGCGCCCCGAATGTACATGTTCCACGCGGGATTCCGGTGAGTGCGGGCCTCTGAGTGCCCTCAGGTATCTGGTTTATGGGGGCGGGAGGTCAGAGGGGGGTGTTTTGCCTTCTCCGAGACACTTTGGGCAAGAAAACTGCGTGGTCCTTCCATTCGTCTCTCTGATTCTTACACCACCACCCCTCCCGTGCTTTTTTTTAACCCAGAGCCCCTAAAAGCCGTTGTCCTAATCAATGTGATTGCATTCTCGTATTCTTCTTCGGCATCCCTTCCCCCATTTCAAAAATGGGGAGGGTTTAAGGAGAATGATGGTGGAGGGAGAGGCCTTGTGTGTATTTGGGAAGGGGCATGGAGAGATGGACATGCGTTAGGTGAGTGCCTACCCCGCGCCCCTGTCCGCAGACTCCACGGCCGGGCTCCGGGCGGTCCGGGGCGATTTAATGGCGCAGGCGCCAGACTCCTCTTGCGCTCTCCTCCCTTCCTCTCCCCAACCCTTCACCCCATCAGATGATGCGCGGGTCTGTTCTCCGGGAGCCCCTGGGGTATTCGACCTCCATCCTTCCCTCCCTCCCCCGCACACCGCGCCATCGCCGCCCTCCCCCCCCCCACCGCCTTTCCGGGATTTCTGCAATTCCCCCGCCCTCTGCGGGAAGCGAGCCTCCTAAGGGCCGCCTACCCTCATCCCAGCTCCAAGTCACCAACGGGCGCAAGGCAGGACTGAGAAGGCTCCGGGCGAAGCTTGGCGCAGCTCGTCGAGAGCCTCTGCCCCAGTGTGCCCCCCTAGGAGCTCCCCCAGCAGAGCCTCTGAGGGGCGGGTAGGAAATACAGACTGCACCCTGTGGTCCAGGCCAGGCCAGAACGCGAAACCTAGAGAAACCCCACCTGCGCAGTGGAGTGGAGTTGGCCAGCGGCCTCCAGGGGGGTCCCCAGTCAGGGGACAGGGAGTGAAACCAGACCTAGGCTCGGGAAGGAAGAGGTTAAGGAAGGAGCCACCCCCAGCCTTCCCCTAGGTCTCCGGTTCATCTGTCCGTTCTACAAAAATCAATCCGGCCGGACCGCGGGGGCGGCGCGGGTAGGGCTAGCAGTGGCGCGGCCGCTGTCCGCGGTGCTGACTCCCTGGTCCTCTCCGCGCATCCGTTTCTAGCAGAGCGCCGGGCTCCCGCCCCTGCTCTCCGTAAGACGGCCATTTTATGGTCTTTCCCGCACCCGCAGGGATGGACAATGGAGACGGATTTCCCTCGTTTTCTTTCTTCCTCCCGGGTGTGTGTGGGGAGCAGAAGGTGGACCAGATGAGAAGGGGCTCTGGGGCGGGATGTAGCCAGTACGTGTTCCAGCCGCCCCCCATCCCCGCCCCGCTCCCAACCGGCTGGACTTTAATGGCTACCTTGGCTTCCCCTAGCTGAGGCCAGCACGTTTGTTTGTGTACTCATACTCCTCTCCAGGTCACAGTTTGCGCTGAAGCTTCTAGATCCGTCATTTGTGCCCTTTCCGCATTCTCTGACTCATGAACTCCAAGCCAGACCTAAGTGGACATTTAATCGGACAGCGTTTTTACATCAAAGGTAGGATAGGGGGAAAAGATCCAAAAGGTGTTCTGAATTCTGGAGCTCAAAAACAAAACAAAACGAAATAATACAAAACAACAAAAATCTACACCCCCCCAACCCGAGGTGTATTTGCATTGTCTTCTTGGCCTGACTGAACAAAGGCTGATTAGTAATCTTTTTTAATTTAAATATGTGGTGCCCTCTCATAAAACGAAAACTTCAAAAAGACCAATTTGAATGGAAGGGAAAAAAGATATTTCCAGTATCCTCCCTAACTTGAGCTTAATTGAGCACCATGATGTATAGTTAACATTATGGCTAATACTGCCAAAGTCATTTATTTAAAAAAAAAAAGTTAAGTACAAAAATACCACGCAATGCATTTTCATTCCCTGACTAGAAATAAAATTTTTTAAATAAAGTAAAAAAGTATTGTCCCACTGAAACACAGAAGACACTACACTTCATCCCTAACAAATTACTAGTGAAAATCTCTGCCCAAATATATGAAGGTATTTTATGGTTTTGGTTTTTTACGTGTTTCTTCTCATTAAATTTTTATAGCTCTTAACATATTGTAAAAGCTACCCAACATTGTTCTTAATTG
Organism: Aethalodelphis obliquidens; assembly: GCF_003676395.1. Classification (NCBI taxonomy): domain Eukaryota; kingdom Metazoa; phylum Chordata; class Mammalia; order Artiodactyla; family Delphinidae; genus Aethalodelphis; species Aethalodelphis obliquidens. The sequence goes on from NW_020837963.1 coordinate 12,847,632, forward strand.
TCTTGTAGCAGCTTCATTTATACATGAAGGAGTTTTGGGGTTATGTGTGTGGGTTTTTGTTTTGTTTTGTTTTTTGGAGGTGGGGGAAGAAGGATGAGATTTATACAAAAGTATTTATTCTCCTCAGTGATATCTGGTCAACTCTTAGCAATTCCAGATAAGTCATTTCTCCTTCCTCTTTGGTGGGATTATTATGCTGCTAAATGGAATGTGAGCCATCTAGTGTATTCATTAGGGGTATGAATACTTATTTTACAAATACTTATTTTACCACTCTATTTAGGGTGTTGTGTTTTGGTCATAGAATTTCTAGTTATTGCACTCTTTTATTTTAATCTAATGATGGAATTAAAACAAATTCAGTAGCTATCCATGGTGTCATGAAAATATTTACTTGAAAGGTTGACACACAGTCACATGATTATGGTTAAAAATTTTTAAACATTAACTAGAAGTTAGTCCATGACAACAATTGATTAATTCTAAAACTCTAAAGTTCTTTTTTAACTTTTGTGGTTTTAATCCAATATTAATTTTATAGACAGCCCAGAAATTTTTCATGGGTCGAATACAGTATACCTTTTCCCCAAACATATTTCTGACGCAATAAAAATATTCTTCCCACACTAGGCCATGTGACCCAAATAACCAGTTAGAACAATATTGCCTTCTCAAAACTTCCCTCCTTTTAATCCATTTAGGTAAGCTTTAATTAACTTTCCCAGTATCACTTTAAACTTACTTTACCTTTGTAACAGTTTGTAATGAACACTGTTAGTAACTTTGGAAGTTCTGGCTTAAAGCTTTCAGTTTATGTTTCTCTGTATTTTGTCAAATGAAGTAATTTTTAAAAAATAGGATTCCAGGTAAAATGATGATATGCAAAGCATTTAGTTTCATTCTTGCTATTTTTTTTAGGCAAAAGACCCAGGAGGTTCAATGTGGTTTCTTAGAACTAAAGAACCTACTAGAAGAGTAACATATGACCGGTGTCTCTTAAATATTTTAAATAGCAGAGACTTTAAGAGGATACGCTTAATTACACTTAATGCTCAACATGAAAGCAACCAGAAATTAGTACTAAGTATCACCCTTGCCTTGTTTATCCTCTGAATTCTTAGAATATGCACACATTTTCAGGATTTAAAATAGCTTCTTTTTCTAAGAATTAGGTTTCTCTAACTTAAACGGGTTTCTATATAATCAAGTAGAAAAATGTTCCGTTTTCATTATTTAAAGGACATTAATGAGATTATCATCTCATTTCTATTAAATATTCAACTACACCCGCTGCTATTACCATTTTCATATCTTAATAATAGTTAGTACCATACTGACTCATATCTGTTTGGCTCTTATTTGGACACCAGTGATGTTTGATATTCGTTGAATGCTGCAGTCCAATAGCAAACAAGTAGTCCCTAGTTACAAACTCTTAGCCACCAATGTTTGTGCATTAATGTGAGCTCTTTGGGGCCTGTGTAAATTGTCTCCCTGTATTTCCTGACACAGTTTAGCCTATGCCTCCCCCTTGATCAAATACACTTTTCAGGTAGAGCAGAAAACCAAAGAATTGGCAGCTAAAAACCATAAATTACAACATTTACAAGCTTCAAAGGACTATACCCAGAATTTGAGAGACTAGCACATGTTTGTAAATTCTGAAGCAGTTCTTCCTTCAATTATGAATGTATAATCTTTCTTGGGTTCAGTGCCTATGGTTCTTGTCTAAATGAAATAGCATAAGACATAAGATGGAAAATCAGTTCTTTTGAATGGGATATATTTAATGAATTTCTTTTTATTTTAGGCAAGAAATTCTTCAGCATGTCGATGTAATAAAAAATTTTTCTTTGACCAAGAATAGTGTTCGGATTGGACAACTGATGCACTATGATTATTCCAGCCATAAATATGTTTTCTCTATTAGCAATAACTTCCGATCGCTGCTTCCAGATGTGTCACCCATTGTGAATAAGCATTATAATATTTGTGCTGTGGTTGGAAATAGTGGGATCCTGACAGGGAGCCGGTGTGGACAACAAATAGATAAGTCAGATTTTGTTTTCCGTTGCAATTTTGCCCCTACGGAGGCTTTCCAAAGAGATGTTGGAAGGAAAACCAACCTTACCACCTTCAACCCCAGCATCCTGGAAAAATATTACAACAATCTTTTGACCATTCAGGACCGTAACAACTTTTTTCTCAGTTTAAAAAAGCTCGATGGGGCCATTCTTTGGATCCCTGCATTTTTCTTCCACACTTCAGCAACTGTTACCAGGACACTAGTTGACTTTTTTGTTGAACACAGAGGTCAGTTAAAGGTCCAACTGGCTTGGCCTGGAAATATAATGCAACATGTCAACAGGTGTGTATATTTTATTGCCTTTAACTCACACCCTACCAGATGGCAAATCAATATTGTAATCTCTTGGGGGTGGTAGCGAACTGATTAGTTAGTTGTTGCGGTTAGCTTAGTACCTTAGAATGAACGCTTATGTTTTGTAATGAATGAATGGATCATTCTAGGTAAGAAGTTCAGTCTCCTACCCCAGCTGGTAACCAAGTGTCAAATGGAGGGACTGGTGCTTCATCAGCTTCTCCTCTCCATTCCCTGTCCCCTTCCTTGGTGGTAAGCCTAACAAGCAGTCATGGAAATCACCACAAATCAATAATTTTCTTTGAATGGATAGCCATGTCCCAATAATGCCAATGACTAAAGTGGACAAATCAATTGGTTTTTTTTAAAGATGGAATCGACTTTAAATGTTCCTTTTTATTTGATAGTAGGGTGTTTGTCAGATGTCCAAGATTAGAAAACCACCTAGACAAATCAAAATTGTATAATCTGCTTTTATAATTCGAGATTTGAGTGCCAAAACATGTGAAAAGTATTTTATCAGCTCATCGTTATCCCTTGTAATTTGAAAGACAGATTAACCAGGATGCAATATTTTCGTCTAGTCCAATGAGTCTTAACTCTGGCTGTACCTTAGAATCACTTGGAGAGATTTAAAAAATACTCTTGCCTGGGCTCTAATTCAAGAGATTCTAATATAATTTGTCTGGTGGGGGAGGAGAGAGGCTCAGGCACTTGGTATGTCTTAATAACTCCCCAGCTGATTCTAATAAGCAGCCAGAATTGGGAGCAGGCATTTGTAAAATGCAGGGCATTTTATAAAGGAAGACTAATTGCAGAATTTTTTTCTTTAAATAATCTGAGGAAATTGCCTCAACTCTAATTTCCCCTATGCGAATAGCCCCAGTGTCCTAACATACTGTCCAGATGTTACTGCAAGTTAGAGTGGGTTCTAGGAGGTCTGGTAAACAAGGACTGTAATATTTTTATCCCATGGTAGATGGGTACATAGTAGTGTATCCTGTAGTCCTCTAAAGTCTTCCAGATTTAAGATCTGTGTAGTTGACCTCTCATATAAGGAGGGATTATCGTGTAATCAGCTGGTATGTATCTAACAGGTAGGGTGATGCCACAATTTACAGTCCTCACTGGAACCTTTTCTTTGAAAGAAAAAGGGCACTATTAAGAATTACAACAAAGACAACAGGCAAAAACTGGGACTGTTCCAGTTTCGCAGGATGTATGGTTACCTTCTTTAGAGGTGATATAACCCAACTCCTAAGTTTAAAGATACATTAACTGAGGTACAAAGAACGAGTTATTTACCCAACATCACTGCCCAAAATGGGCAGAACCAGAATTAGAAGCCAGGCCTCCTGCCAACCTGCCCTGTGGTCTTTTGACCATCGTTTTGCTCCCCTCTTGTTCTATTTAAGTACAGCTGTACCAAAAGAAACATCAGAAGCCATTCTAACTCCTTAGGTAAGAATATTAAAACAAAGACTGAACTTCTGAATTTCACCTGGAAGGGAAATGGCCACATGAAGCCTTCAGGTAGTGAAGAAGGAACTGCATGTGATAGAACCTTCAGGGAGCGGCCTGTGTGGCCCACCTGGCCCCCAGCCTTTCAACAGCTCGGGCTTGAACATGCTGGTTCAATGAAAACTTGGAGGAAGTACAGTCCATGAAAACCTGATTCATGAACAGTTTGATTATGCCTGCACAGCCAGTCATAAAGGCACACGTGTGTGCGTGCACACACACACACACACACACACACACACCCTCACTCCACGGCAGTCTCAGATATTTGGCAGTTTAGGTAGGAAGGCTTCAAATTACTATCTAAACGTGGAAGGAACAACCATAATTTAGCATTTTTTAAAATTCGGAAAGTGTGTAAATACTTTTCTTAGGTTCTGGCACGCCAAAGAAGGGCTTGGGAGCATTTGGTTAAGACAAAGGAACAGGGAATGTGATTTTTTTATGAGCGGGTAGAAAAAAAATAAGGCCCTACAATCTTTCCAAACCCAAGAAGACAGATTTAATCTCTAGGTTTGGATAAGGAAGTAATAGAGGAGGTCCCCTTTGACTAAACAACCTCCTCCCTAGCCCAAGGGCCCTTTATGTGTGAGAAGCACAGTCATTCTCACTGGTGGGCTTTTATGGCATCACCACTGAGTCAGAGACACCACTCTTTAGGACAACCCAGAGCAGGGATGGCTTCAAACATGTGTGACTTCTATAGTAACACACGAGCCCATGCTTAGAAAGGCCGATGCTTGGTTTAATACTCTGCTGTTGCCCTCTTGAAATTCTCAATAATTTTTAAAGTAAGGGCCCACATTTTCATTTTGCACGGGGTCTCACAAATTATGTAGCCGGTCCTGCCCTGAGGTGTTCTGTGGTCTAAAAGACAGATTCAAAGCAAGTACTGGTTAAGTTACCTGGATAAATTCACTTCCCAAACCAGTCACAGTGACCCGTCTGACCAAAACCTTCAACACTGGCCTCTGAATCCACCTGTACTTATTGTTCCACAGGTACTGGAAAAACAAACATTTGTCACCCAAACGGCTGAGCACAGGTATTCTTATGTACACCCTTGCGTCAGCAATATGTGAAGAGATCCACTTGTATGGATTTTGGCCTTTTGGATTTGACCCCAACACAAGGGAAGATCTTCCATACCATTACTATGACAAAAAAGGAACCAAATTTACTACCAAGTGGCAGGAGTCCCACCAGCTGCCTGCTGAGTTTCAGCTGTTGTACCGAATGCACGGGGAAGGGCTCACCAAGCTGACTCTGTCACGCTGTGCCTAAGGACTGCGAACAGGAAGTGCCAAATGGCTGATTTAAAAGTGCCCCAACTCACACTGAATAGTCGACAGAATAGAACCCTAGAGAATGTCTTATAAGGATGGTCTGCCACTTAAAAGGAAAGATGTCTTCTCTCCCCCTTTTGCACTGCTCTTTTAAGGGTCTTAGCAGGACAGATGCTTGGAAGCCACCTGACTTAAACTTGATTGATAAAGGGAATGTTGCATTTGGAACTATGCTGCTAACGAAATGGTCTGAAGTATTTTCATGTTTGTATTTTAATAATAAACTGCCTCCCATTTTTTATGAGGATTAGGGCTGTAGTTTCTGCAGCTTTGCTCAGATACAGTCCTCGTAATCAGAGGCCTCTGGCCAACTTGAGCAGGATTTCAGTTTTGCCTGGGTGGGATCAGACTCTTTAAAATGATAACATAAAAGACTGGCTTGCGTATATTGTCTCTCTCTCTCTCTCTCTCTCTGTCCCCCCACCCCCCCAACCACTCCCCTGACCCGCCCCCCACCGTGGAGTTTAATATTTTTGCTAGGAATCCTATTGAAATAGCTTTGCTTGTATGTCTTGCATCTGTAATTGATATGTTCAAGGCTCTGGGTAACTTTGATATTTCATGACAAACTGAGCAAATCATGCTGGGGATCCCCTTATGATTACTTTTATAAGAAACGCCTCTTATGACGTTCTCACTAGTCCGTGAAGTCATTCTGCAGCAGCGTGGTTCCTCTCTGGCGAGAGGTGTATAATACAGTGCATCTTTCACTACCACGAAGAAAGCCTAGGTCGTGGGCAGCATCTCATCTCTTGGCGTGAGGGCTGTTATGGCAGATCATTTTGTTGCCACGTCTGCAGGGCATTGCAGCCTGGGTTTAGTGCCTCCCACAGTCCCAACCCCAGCACTGGGCTGGGAATTCTCTCAGAATATAGAGGCAAGGAGTCAGCTTAAGAACCTGGAAGGAGAATACTTAGAAGTTGCTATGGATCCCATATCCCCTAAAGTGTTGTAACTATGATTAGGGCCTCTGAGAACCAGCAGGGTTAAAGCAGAGTAGATGCTCTGAGGCTGGCCAGGTCCCCATGTGAATAGCACTGAGGTGAGGTCATCTTGAGTATCACTGTGTCCGTCAGCACTGCTCCAGAACTTCAAGACAATCGTAGACACCACATGCTCCCTGTTGCCACGGAAATTGGATCTTTACACCTACAAATTAAGCCTTTCGAAAGGAAAAGCCACTGTGTGGTGGCACGATTGGCACTAAATAAACCCTTGGAATTGGAGGTGTATAGGCCTGCTGCAGAGGAATTCGCTCGCTGTTCTCTTTTCCATTATTTTAGCCTTAGGAGTAGAGATCCCATCACTCCTGTCCCTGGCTTTTCACCGAGCAGCACTTTGTTCTTCCGGTTCAGCCCAAAGCCTGGCCAAGTTGATGTTAAATTTTAATAAGAGTTTCTTTCTTCTTTCCAAATACCAGTCAAGCACATTTATAATACATTGAGGTGGGGTAGCTTGTTCTTTTCCAGAAATCTTCATCTAGATTTCTTGTCATGTTACAAATACTGTTTCAAATAATTACTATAGTTCAGTAATCAGCTCACTGCCCCTCCTTGAGAAGGTATCATCACGCCTAAAATCAAACCAAATTCAGTAAGGAAAGACTCAGTCCTTATGCTCATGTTCTGCCTGGTCCTAAAGGGGGGCTGTTTTATTCTAATTTTTTTCCAGAAAGCTAATCAGAGCAGGTTACATAGATCCAGTACTAACCAGTGAAAGAAAGATCATACAGGTGCAAACGTGTTACAAATTGTGACACATCTCACAATGTTGTGTGAACGGCAGTCATCCAAACAGACAGGAAAAAACAGGAATAGATGTTGTAAAATGGGAAACACTAAAACAGATCGATACTTGAAATAATTAGAAGGGGAGATATTTAAAGCATTTTAAAGTTCAATGGTATAATTTGATGGGCACCGAAACCACGTGCTTATTCCCTATCACTTTAAAGAGGAAAGTACTACAGTTCTCATGCTGTTCTCTGTTAGGGTCACTGAGAGACGGATAACTGACAGGAGTGTTTAGCTGGCTTTTCCTAAGCACTTAGTTCATTTGGTTACAGCTAAGTGATATTAATGCCAATATTATATGAGCCAGCTTCTGCCTCTGGAGTTTTAATGCCAATGTGCCCATTAGATTTCACTAAATATAAATATGTAAACACTTTGAACCAGGAAAGTTAAAAGAGCAAAAGACCAAAATCCCTAAAACCAGTTAATTGTCTATTAGTGGACCATTTAAATTAGATATCAGAATGGCAAGTTTGGGGATTTTTTTTTTTTTTAAGTTCAGGGAGATTTTGTAAATCTCACTTCACTCTTGGCTCCATTTTAACCTAGAGTGAGAGGACTTTGCCATCTCCCAACATCATTTCATCCATCACTTTCAAAAAACTTAAAATTTTGAAGAAACAGACCTGTATCCCAGAACTAGAAGAACTTAAGAGATCAGGCTCAACCCCTGTTTCCAGGTGGGACTTCCTGGAGCTGATCCAAAAAGACCATACTTCCCTTTTCTTGAAAACACTCTGAAGAAAATCCCAAGTCCTCCCATAGTGGTTAACCACAATTCTCATAATTATAAACTCTTTATATGCAGCCTATATCCTCCTTTTGCAAAAATTAGATTCAATATGTGAGTAAAGCATTTATCCCAGTTTTCGGCATGTAGTCAGCACTCAATAATATATGGCAGCTTTTACTGTTATTTTTATTGTTAGTTATGCCCTTGACCTACAGTTCCAGCATAGAGAAAAACAGCCTCTAGCTGATCATACAAAAACTCTTCTTGTTTTTAAAGACCGTTTCAAAGATTAAACCTATATAACCACTGTCACGACCAAAACAGTTGGTGGGTCCCATGAGTCCAGGTTAGAAAGGCAGTGGTGTAAGTAGGCAGAACTCCCGGGGCTGTGTGGTCAAGAGTAGGGAGTTGGGCAGACGGGCCTTTTGGGTCCTCCCTCCTGATTCAGCTACAGGTACAAACCCCTGGCATTTGCACTGCCCTTGCTTTATTGGTTCTAGGTTAAGCGCATCCTTTTGTCAGAATCTTTCCTCTTTTCAGATACTCACAGCAGAGCCCACCCCCAGCTATTGGAATAGATATCACCATAAAGCCCCCAAGTCTGTCTACACATGACACCAATACAAATGACCAATTCACTTGCAGAGGAAAAAACCCACAAACATTTAGCCACCTGTTTAATGCTAGTCCCTCAGTTTTCATCAGTTGTTCTGAGTGTCATGTGCAGACATGCAGATCCAGGTGAGGCAGAGTTAAGGTGTGGTATTATGAATCCCTCCCAAACCCAGAAAACATTCCCCATATTTGACGATTAAACATCTATGCTTCCTCCGCCTTTGCTCCTGTGTCTTAACTGTCCTTGATCATTGTACAAGTGCCGTGCGTTTAGTAGTGCATATGCCTAGCAGTGCTGACTGTGACCGCTGTGCTGTCTGTGTGTAACTTTGATGTCAGGCACTGACCATGGGGTTACCAGCCAGGATGTGCAAAAGAAGAGGCTCCCCCAGCCTCCTTGTGCCCAGGCCTCCAGTTATCCATGAATGTGAGTGCCAGGAGTAACCTAACTTGGTGGGGAAGCTGAGGAATGGAAGAGCATTTCTTCTGACTTAGGGCAAATTACTAATTATTAGACACTCACAGACAGTAAAGAGGTGTTGACTTGAGGGCAAAGGTAGCAGGGACAGAATTCTAGAGCCCTAGGACGCTGGAAATGGAAGAGCCTTTGAGTAGCTCTAGTCCTAATTCTTGACTTTCCAAATGAGACATGAAGAAACAGAAAGGCTAAGTGATTTTCCCAAGATTGCACAGGAAATCAGTGGAGGGATTCTGACTCCTCATCTAGTACTTCTTGGCTTATCAGCATCAAATAAAAATGGGCTCAAAGGGAAAGTGATTATGGTCTTGGGTTCACAAGGCACAGAAAATAAGTTATAAAAGCTGTAAAAGAGGAAAAAAGATTCTCCCCCCACCAAAAAGAAAATTATTTCTCAATGGAAAAGGAGATGCTTGCCTAGGTATACAACAGTCCACTGGTAATAAGCTACATTCTCCCCTAAAACGAGGAAACCTACTTGGTAAATCATGATTCTGATAAATCTGGTAAATCACAGTTCAGTTACTGACAGTTCCCAGTTGACAGATGGACTTTTATCTAATAATCTATCCGTCTTAATAAAATCGTGTTTTAGTAATATGTATACGTAATTTAAAAGTTGAATACTGAAGATGGTTATGTACTTCTCCTTATGTATGATTTTCAGTTGAGGCCACTTGAGGTAAAAATAATTTTGTCAATGCCTCCCATATTATAAGTAATTTCAACAGCAGACTCCACGTTATTGCATTTAGTTCAATATGCTAAGAAGATGTGCAAATAATAATGAATAATTTGAGCTGGGTCTTCATGTGCAAAATGAGAGACTTAGCAATTTTCTGTATAATTCTGGATCCTTAAGTCCTTTTCCCCTCAGTTGTTTGAATGTGCCAGGCAAAAGTTTCTGTTTAGCCTCTACTTCTCCCTGAATGTGTAGAACTATGCTTTTGCTTACAAAGAAAGTTGGGGTTATGTGCATGTGGCTGAAAAGCCCAGATGCAGGATCATAGGTGCTGGGGACTTAGAGCCCCTGGGCCACTTGATGGACCTATCTGGGCTCTGTGGCCCAATTAATCAAGGCCACAGGTGAGTTGATACCAAGGACCAAAATGACTAAGTATGCCTCTCTCACACTTTGAGTGCTTTGCCACATAGATATAACATTTGAAATGGGAAACATTTTAGAATGTCATCATTGTATTATGCAGTATTTCTTAAAATTTCTTTTTATTGTGATGACTTATTATTGAAGATATATGGGTTTGAACAGATGTTTTTATCCTCAGTGAAGCTCACTCTCTTGTTGTTAATTACAATGGACTCACAGTCTGGCAAGCAAAGCTGAATGACAGGAGAAGCTAATACAATCCCTGCTCCCCACCCCAGACCTCTGACTCAGAATGTCCTGGAATAAGCCCAGTTTACAAAGATTCCCGGGTGATTCTGTTGTGGCCACAATTTGAGAAACAAAAATATAGAGCAAAGTCATGTACGCCATGTTGACCAAAGTAGTTGAATGCTTATCACGCTTCAAGCAGTTAATATCAGATCTGTTCCCTGGAGTTATCATGGCAATATACACACAGTCTTAGTGACTTAACCATTCAACTATTTTGGCTAAACTGACCAGTCACTAATTCGTAAGTGAACAGTTACTGGTTAATTTAGTCAGAATGGATGCAAGCCTGAAGACAGTCAGAGTGGGGAACATAGCTTTAACATACTTTACCTCAAGGCCAGCTCTTTATGTTTCACTCTTTATATTTCAAACTAAGAGACAAATCTCAGGTCACTCATATTTATAAATAGATAGACTGAGAAACAGGGAACTTAAACGATTCATTCAGATTCTACTTAGATGTCATTCCCAGAGCCTAAAATATTCCTCAAGTGGTCTGATCTCTCAACCCCCAGGTAATGCCCCAAATGCACACATCTTCGGGTTAAAATGAAACCAGTCAAAAAAGAAAAAAAAATCAAGAAGCTAAAGTTCTAAGACCAAGTGAGTATAAGAGAGATGGCCGGCTGGCACTGGCTGCCTTGTGCCAGGCTCTGTTGAATGAGGCGTCTCCATCCTAATGAGGCTGTGGCCAGGCTCCTTACTATAGCTGTGCACATGCAAAGCCTTTAATCATCAGAGATACTAAAGACCTCCTTTGAGTTCCCTTCTGTGGGGTTAAGAGACAGCTTTAGCTCTCTGGTGTGCTGCTAAATGTTTAACAACTGGCTATGAAGAATGATGAAGCCCTGATCTGTAGGACTTGCCAGTTTCCATGGTGTAAATACTCTCATCATAGCCAATTTCAAACTACTAACTTGATGTCAACCAGCTGAAAATGTCACAATATGTTCTCAGGAGACCCTATGAGCTGGCTCCAGCACAGCACTGCCTGAACAATTTCTGAGTCAGTGATACCAAATAGGACGACTAGCAGTGGCTTTGGAGGGACTCCCAAGGGCCCCCGCTCCGCACAGAGAGGCATTTCCACCTTGATCAGTTCTACTAATTTTTAGTATATTATTGGTCCTTGAGGCTAAGGACCCTAAGGTGTTCAAAATATTCCCTAGCCATATGACTCTTAGGAAGCACTCAACAAACCCCTCAGAACCTTAGGAAATTACTAGCCATGGCTTGTCTGATTTCTAAAGTTGACCTTCCAGGTAAACATTCTTTAACTGCCAGTTGAAACCACGTTTGGCTGATCTTTTTTTACATCCTGTAGTCCATCGCCTGTTCCCCCAGCTCTCTAATTTTCTCTGTCCTCTCCTCAACCTCCTGGCACAAGATTGACAGGCATCCAGAAATTAGTGCCTGCAAAGGAGCAGGGGAGAAAACACATCCAATATGCTTACCTGGACCCGTTACACCTGGAGAGGCTTCGTAGTTCAAATGTCTCTGCCTTACCAGGGGGACACTCAGCTAAGCATCATTGCCCATATCTGGAGCTTGAGTATGCACTCGGCTGGGCTTTATTTGCACTCAGAAAATTCCTAGTGGGCTAAAAACACCACTAAATAAGAATACTACTGGGAAAACTGTAAAGGAAGGCACCATATGATGCCTCCCCCTTAGCTAAGCTAGTGTAAGGCTGGACCCTGAGAAAACTCTACCAGAAAACATTTGGCCACTGCAGTCCCTGGGCATTGAGCACGACTTTCCTTCTTCCTCACCACTAGTTATAAGTGAAAGCCCTATTTCCTGAGTATCTAGAAATCAGATACCCTAGTGTGCCACAGAACAAGCTTTGTTTGCAAATTAAAGGTTTTCTGATGTAAGTCATTCTTAGGTGGGTTTAATTAAGTCCTTTGGAAGGTAATGCTGGAAAAAAATGTACTTAATTCCTTACATACAATAAGTGGCCATAGGTTTTTATTCTGCATGTAGTAAATCAAAAACAGATCATAAAGGACCAAATATACTTTCCTTGCCGTAGTAAAATATCCTATAGGTTCTGTAAAACCTTTCTAGACTGTGAATGTTTGAAGCTCAACTTGGACATTTTCTATATTATGTTCCAAAGGCCAGGGTATGCCTCTGTTTTCTGTTCTTCTTAACAGTTACCAAAATGAGCTTGTTTCTCTACACTTAACACACTACATTTTATTTTAAATGAGTCAGGTACATGTTAAAATGTTTTCTTCTGTATTCAGAACAATTTGCATGGAGCCTGGGCACAAAGTAGGGCTTCATCCTCTGGCTCTTTTCTGGACACCAAAGAGGTTAAGTCCATAGTTACAAACAGAAGGGATTTGACAGTAGCCCCCATTTTATTATGAATAAATCGACAGAAAAACCAGCATTGAGGAACCAGCCACCTCCATAACAGCTTTAGCTAGGGAGGGTGGGAGAAAATCTGGTAGATAATGGGACAGAGGTTTGGTCAATGTACGTAGGTGAAATAAAGTCATTTAATTATTTTCAAAAAGGAAGGGGAGATTTCCCTCTGAAATCTAGAATCCAGACCATTTTGCAAGACTTAGTATAACTGGTATCCGTGAGAGAAATACTCTTTAACCTCATTTCAAGATCCACATCTAAGCCCTTACTAGGCAGAAAGCAGCCTTACAGCCAAGAACCCTGGCAGGGGTTTATTGACGGGTTGAGATCCAAACGCGGGAACATCAGCAGTTAGCACTGAAATTCACCCAGGACACAGAACAAAAATACCATGGTTTACCAGATGCTGCTTCATTTACTCACATAGGACAGTCACCTAAGTCCATAGCAGAACTTCACAGATCTAGACATTCACTCAGGTCTAGATTCTAGGTGAACATGGACGTGAGACGACTGAGGTTCACAGTAGGAAGCTTATCTGCCCAGCTAGTTAACTGGAATTAGAGTCTGGGTCTCCCCACCACTGATTCTACGACACCACACCATACTGCCTCCGTTCTTTAGAAGGAAAGTTGACAATCCATCGTGAAAGCATAAATCAGAAAACAAGGCAAAAGAATGTTTACGGTATCTTCTCTCATTTAACCACTTGGTTCCACCATTTCATTTTAGCATCATTTTAAGGAATGTTATATCAGTGTAGGATGAGTTACAAAGTTCTTTATAGTGTAATGATGGAACCAAAAGGTAGGAGAACAGTGCATGTAAGTTATTAAAGAAATGGGGAGGCAGCACGTGTCAGGGAAAATAAGTGCTTCTTGTGCTGTCATAACCATGAAGCTCTCCCCCCACGCACCTAGTGCATTTGTTCTGGAAATGCTATTTTATGCTGAGAGACTGGCATTGAAGACTTCACTCCTTCCCAGCTAAATCAGAAGATCTCTTGCTCTTTGGAAGAAGCTTCAACCCTTAGGACCCAGGCTGACATCTCTTGTGAGAGGCAGCCTCAGCTGCTCTTAGAAGCAAGCTGCCAGACTGACAGGGCCATGGAGACCTAAAAGAAGCCAGCACGCTGGACTGAGGAACATGTAAATAACCTCCTGCCTTCCTGGTGAACAAGGACAATCATCTTTTTCTTTTGTAAAGGTAATCGCGTGTATATTGTGACTGTAGTTTATGGAGAAAATGCAATGATTTGCTTCAACAGCTCCCCAAATGTACCTGTTAAGTGTGAATGTGCCTGCCTCATTGCCTCGTGTGCCAAACACAGTACTGAATGCGTTGTTTTTAAATAAACTGTTTTATTGTGCACTGGAAAACAATGCTCGTTGTCTCTGTCCCATTCGGAAGACCCCACCACAGCCACACACACACACACACACACACACTGCATCCAACAAAGACATTGAATGCATCCTCCTTTCTTAATTCCCTGTGTTTGAGGATTTCTCCTTGGAGATTTGTAGAACTCCAGGAAGGTTGAGCTTGGCTGTCTACGGCCATGAACTAGCCGCAAATTCTAATACCTCCCCCATGCCCAATTTTTCCCTAGGTCCTTTAAATGCAAATCATGCAACAGGCCTTAATGTTGTTAATAATAATACATTACTCTTGAATATTACAGTCACATACATCATTTTATTTCATCACTTATCAGGTGAGAGAGGGATGCTTAAGGACTTGGTTCATGCTGCACTGTTAGTGGCAGAGTTAAAATGAGAACTGATTCTCACTCCAGGGCTCTTTTCTTTGCATCTTCACACTATTCCAGTCACTCTTTAGACCATCTGCCCTGAATGCCCCCATCAGCCTCCATCCCCTTACCATGTGTTATTTTTCTCAAAGTATTTTCTTTCCTCACTTGAAATGATAGCATTTATTTATTTATTCATAGTTTTTCTGTGTCTCCCACTATATTATAAACTCTACCTTCTCCAAAACAGATAAATTTGCCTGCTTTAATCAGCCTGTGCCCCCAGCGCCCATAACAGTGCTAGGAACTTAGTAGGCTATCAATTTATATTTGTTGGCTGGCTGGCTGGCTGGCAGGATGGATGGATGGATGGATACACCATAGAGTCTGAATATCACTTCTACTTATTTTTATCTCCCTTCCCATCTTTGTGCCTACACCACAGACACCAAAAGTCCTCACTCTGCTCTGACTCTGCTGCCTCAGATAGCACCATGAATAAGTATTTGTTGACTGAACGAATGAACAGTCCCAGAATTGTTTTTCTCAATATCTATGCTCCAACATTAAGAATGTCCCAGCATATTAATGCACCAAAGTGCACCCTGATTGTAATTTTAAGCAAAAGGAGAACTTATGTAGGGTAAAAAAAATACAGTATGGTTGGAAAGACCCCACCTTCGGTAAACAGGGTTGCATCAGAGAGGGTTTGTTGCAGTACTCTCTGATTCAAATCAAAAGTCCTTAACGGTCACTTACGTATAACACCAGGCAGGATAGGAACAGGATACGAAATGAGCAAAATCACAATGCCCCTCCTGAAGGAACTTAAAAGTCTTACTGGGGAAATAGTTCAACACATTACAAGGGAATATCATTTACCCTACGCAGCTCCAGGGAATGTTGGGATGCAGGTGACAGAGAGAAAGGGAGAGGCAAACAGAGTAAAGGATGCCCCATTAAATTCGAGTGAAGGCAATAAAAACTTTAGACACCAGCTGTAATACTCAGGGCTTATATTTTCTGAAAACTACTTGACAAGCTGATGATTCCCCCCATCACCTCTCACAGAGAAGGGGTTAAGTTATTCTAAAACAAAACAAAACACTTCACAAACTTCAGCAAAACGTGAAATTGACACCAAGCTTATTGCAGGCTCTCTTTGCCTGGGGCCAATTGGTACAAATTAAATTTTAAAAGTAGAATTTTTTTTTCCCTAAGAAAATGCACCGCCACAGCTTGACCAAGACAGAAAATTAAAGAAACCCCACCTATAAAAGGGCCAACTGGGGCTTCCCTGGTGGCGCAGTGGTTGAGAGTCCGCCTGCCGATGCAGGGGACACGGGTTCGTGCCCCGGTCCGGGAAGATCCCACATGCTGCGGAGCAACTAAGCCCGTGAGCCATGGCCGCTGAGCCTGCGCGTCCGGAGCCTGTGCTCTGCAACGGGAGAGGCCACAGCAGTGAGCGGCCCGCGTACCGCAAAAAAAAAAAAAAAAAGGGGCCAACTTGACCCAAGGCTCCCAGGTCAGTAAGGCAATCAGCTTTCTGCGTTAGTCTAAGCAAGAGTGTGGGCTCCTTCTCCAGCGGGCCTTCTACAGGGTCCAAAGGCCCGGGGTGGCCCATACCAGCCTCAATAGCTGAGGTATCCCCCATTTTGAGCACGCTATTCTCAGTGAGTAAGTTAGCTTGGTGAACAGGCTGCTCTGAACACTATCTCATACCACTCAGAATATCAATAGGTGACCAGGAACTTAGAGATTCAATGAATTCAATGCTCTGGTTTCCAAATGAAGAAACCAATGCTTAGGAGTTAAAGTGACTTATCTAAATGTATTGTCCTAGCGAGCCACATTTTAAGTACTTTATCAGATAATTTTCTGGGACGCAAACGACAGTTATTTTTATATCAACTAACAATTCTCAATTCTAAATGAAAATATTTGAAAGGAAAATCTGCTGATTTTAACTCTTTTTTCTTATTGTTATAAAAATATTCTTTGAAAAAATATTAGAAAATAGAGATAAGCAAAAGACTATAAAAAAATACCTAAAACTTTCACCTGTTTTTGAGTGTGTGTTTGTTCTAAACCATGCATACTGTTGCGTTCTTTTGATTTTTCTCCACTTAAAAATATATCAAGAACAGCTTTCCATATTATTAAATATTCTTTGATAGGCTCACAGAATGGAAGCTGTATCTTATTTAACCAATTCTCCATTGTTGTTTCAAATTTAAGTTTGCGTTCTTTGCCATTTTTCTTTGCTGTAAACAGTGCTTTGATGAACGTCTTTGTAACTGAATGTTTGAACATCAATGACTGTTTCCCTGTATAAATCCCTTTAAGTGGATTTTCAAGAGGTATGACAAATTTTTGTAAGAGAAGTCTTTTTCAAAGCCAGTCAGAAATGTTCAAGTGGAAGTTCAATGATCAAATTTTTCAATCTTTGTTTCACAAGAAAAGTTTAAAAGGCTTTAAAAAAGCAACAAGGTTAGCAGGAAAGCATGCTTCGTCAATGAGGATGACTCCCCAACAGAGAAGTAATGCCTATTTATATACGATGCTAAGCTAAGTAAATAAGCTATTGTTGTGTGCTACTTAATTCAGTTACTTTTTCTCTTGTTTGGGAGCTGGGAGAAACTTCACTCATCAAAGGAGAAAGCCCATCCAATCACATCCTCATTGCTAATCAAATAAGAAGCACCCAGGACCATATGGGAGAGATGGACCTTCAATACAATGATAGATAGCTCTTTTCATTATTCTGAGAGTATGTTTATTGCTTACTCAATCCTACCAACCTAACAGTGTTTCCAGTTCACAATAAGTCCAAGAAGTCAGAATGAGTAGGATGAGGTAAATAATCTACCTTGAGGCTACACAAATCCCATAGACCAGTTATTTTGTTGAACTTTCTAAAATCAATATCTCTACTTCTACAGGAGAGATGTGACTGTAAAAGCAAATTCAGAATTAGAACATACAGATTTTCAAAGCAGATTTATTAAGGGTGGCCAATGAAATAACTACAGAACTCCCTATTCCCTATTATTGTCCCTCTCTTAAGTAAATCTGTATCTGCACCTAAAATAAATGAGTAAGTATATTCATCACTGTGGGTCTCACAGTCTCTGTCACAACTACTCAACTCTGCTATTGTAGCACAAAAGCAGTTAGAGGTGATACATGAATGAGTACAGCTGTGTTCCAACAAATTTTATTTACAAAAACAGGCAGCAGCCAGATTTGGCCTGTGGGGCTATGGTTTGCCAAACCTTGCTTTAAGTAACATGCTCCTTCCTGTATGCAAAATATATCATTTGACAACCTTCACTGTGTTAGTTTTCGAGGGCTGTCATAATAAATCACCACAAACTTGGTGGCTTAAAGCAACAGAAATTTATTCTGCCAGAAGTCTGAATTCAAGGCATCAGCAAGGTTGATTCCTTCTGGGAGTTCTGATGAAGAACTGTTTGATGTCTCTGTCCTTGCTTCTGGGGCTGTCAGCAGCCCTTGGCATTCCTTAGCTTTTAGATACATAACTCCAGTCTGGCTCCATCTTCACACGGCCTTCTCTGTGTGTCTATATGTTTCCCATTCTCTTGTCTTACAAGGACTTGCCTTATAAGAAATTTGGAGCTCACTCTAATCCAGGATGATCTCATCTCAAGATCCTTACCTTATTACATCTGCAAAGATCCTTACTACAAATAAGGTCACATTCCAGGTGGACATATTTTTTAGGGGCCACAATTCAACCCACTACATCCATTTACAATATTACCCCATCCACCAAGTAATTCAAGGACCCACATTCAAGGACCCACATTCAAGGACCCATGGAACACAATTCAGTGATCATGGACTCACATGTGCTCCTGGTGGCATTATTCCCCTTCAAAATTAACAAACCCATACCGTAAGAGCCCAACAGCATTACTGGGTGGTGGAAATTATGTTCTTAAATTATATTTTATACAGCTTTCTGAAATCTATAGACAATAAATGGATGTGTTTCCAACAGTGGATTCAGAAACAAATCAAACATCACCACCAAAATCAACAAATTCTAAAAAAGCTCCTAGTATACAAAGAGCTCATTTCCCACACCAAGGAGATGCTCAGTGCCAGGGATACTGGTCTTGTATAAGTGAGTTTTCTGGCTGGGGTACACGCACCACATTGAAAGAAAAAAACATGTAGGAGAAAACATGAAAGTTGACCAACCCATGACATGAAGTATAAGTTCAGAAGAGATGTCTAAAATGTTCCAGTGGACATAGTTGTTCGACACTTAAAGATCAATTTAAAACTCATTCTCATCTTGCAGCAGACATCACAGATATATAGATATAGATCTCAACAACTTTAGCCGCAAACACGAATACTTCTGATTTAGCTTCCAGAAACCTTTGTGACCTAATCAGTAAACAAAGCCTATTGGGAAGTAAGGTGGAAATTCAGTTGGAGATATTTTTCTCAGAAATGGAACACACTGAAACTATCTTTAATGAAGTGTAGATATAGTAAAGGAGGGTGCTTGAGTGACTTAAAGAAGAGAGAGGTCAGAGTTAAATAGAAAACCAGAAAATGAAATGGCTACATAGATTTGTTTTGTCCAGTTTGGAAGCATTACATCCTTCAAAATGGAACATGTACAAGAAAGTTTTCTGCATTAAATTATGTCAAGACCAGAAAGGCTACTTGGAGCCTTCATTCTTAGGAGATAAGATTATTTACATGAAATGTGGAGGCTTAAATGGCCTAAATGGTCTTTCCTGTTGGTAGCTGAGGGTTCCCAGATGGAAGACATCCCCGCACCCTCACCTAGATGTTCTAGACCAGGAAACAATCCACTGGTGCCAGGGAACTTACATGATCTGTCCATTCTCACTCTTTGGATCCAGCCCTGACTAAGAGAGGGAATTTTCCAGGTGATGAATACAGCGAACACTAGAGCAGAAAGAAGGAACCATGGAAGAGGTAAGTTCAGTGGGTCTTTGGTATAAAAGGAGGAAGGCTGGGCTGATCTGGATACTATCTAAAGAAGAGAATCCTGAGCTACCAACCAGGGACAAGGGACCAAAGAACTTTGTCATCCTCTTTAATCTTTGTAATTCCCTGTGTTTCTTTTGCTGAATACCTAGACTGTTCCCCTGTTGTGTGTTGTGAACTGTCTGGCAGCTCCTTTAAACGGTCCCAGCATTCTGCTTCAGGGAAGTTGCTCGTTTCCCTTCCGTCTAACTGCACTGACTTTCCTCACATATTATCTCCCCAGAGTGCCCCTCCCACTCAGCTCCCAGCTTGGTGTCCTCATCTGCCCCTGGCTGGATACAGTAATGCCAACTCCAGATTTCACCTTGTTCTGTAACCAGGGATTGCCCTTGAGATACACACACCACAATAATCTCCGGCTTGTGATGGTGTCCCCCGAGCCAGGCCCTTGGAACATGACTCGGCAAGCCCACAGCACCCAAAACCCAGCCCACGTAAGTACAGAGTTATCAGGATAACCCCGGGAGCTGGAACTAGGAGTCTGGCCTCCTCTGCTGCCAGTTTGGGGATACACAGAAGAAGCTCAAGGGTTAAAATAGGCGGCAGCACTGTGATGAAAAAAGACAAACAGTCCCTCTAGGGAGGGAGAAAGTGGCTATGGGAAGAGGGGCAGGAAGCTGGGGTGGGCAGATTCCCAACAGCCTCATAGAAAACTGGCATCTTCAGAAACCTATTCATGATTTTTGCATTTCCAGAGGTGTCCAAGTGAGCCAAGCCAAGCTGTTAAACCACTGAGATTTGGGGGTTAATGTATTACCAACATATAACCTAGATTAATACAATTCCTTAGACTTTAAGCTTTCAAAAATGGGTATCACCAAAAGATGGTTTGCATATAGAAATTGTTCTAGTTTAAGCTCTTGGTATCCAGGTACAGGTCCCACCCCCCACAGGTAGGAGTGCATCCCCCACTCCCATTCCCCACTCCCATTTCCGCATCTTGAATGAGATCGCTCTCCCGCCTACTCAGCCCTCAAATCCCCACCATTGATGGCATTCCTTGTATTTGCTACTTCTTTGAACTTTAGCTCATCTTGCTTTGTATTTTATGCTTTGCACCTTGTAACCCAACTAATGTAAGCTACTTGAGGGCAAGGACCACGTCCCATACTTCTTTGTGTCCTTTACTCTGACTCTTTTACAAGAGATACTCGGTGTTTGTTAACTGCACAATTGCTCAGACTTGCCTGTGGCTCTCCTTAGAGTTGTATCTGTAAAGTTCCTGCAGCAGCTAGTCCTGTCTCCTTGGCAGTATCATTTCTATCAACAGAAAATGCTTCATTCGGCTTCAGAGACAGGAAGACAGTGCGGCTCCGTGTATGGTCTTAGCACTGAACAGCCTCATGTAGGAGAGTTTACTCCTCTGTGGTCGGCCTGTCCCACCCAGCCAGAATATTCTACTGTGGTTGTCAATGCTTTTCTTCTAAAGTAAATAGCTCTGAGTCATCAGCACATACTACTTAATTTCAGCATGAAGCTCTCAGAATAATAGAGATAGTTGTCATGAGTAGATATATTCAGAAATCCCTTCAGATATTTGATTACGGCATTTCCCTCATATCCCTACCTGAAGGAGAGACACCAGCATATTAATTAACAATGGCTCTCCCCGCATGGTGAAATTTTGGTGCCTTTCTGTAATTTTCTAAACTTTCTCCAATGAACATTTATTTTTATAATCAGGGAAAAAAATGTTTGATTATTTTGTTTCTTTCCTCTCCCACCCAGAAAATCCAATGATTCCATTCTGAACACAATTTAAAAATCTAAGATTTCCTCAGGGGATGTGGAGACCTGGCCTATGGCTCAGCCCTTTCCATAAGCAAACACCCTGACAGGATGAAGCACTGGGACCGCAGAGGGAGGCATCCTTATCCATCAGCTAATGTTCAACCAAACAATGGAAGCTGAACAGGAAAAACCAATAGGCCTGCACACTTTTATAACCACACACAGGAATATCAATCTCCACAGAGAAATGTCCCAAATAACTCACTTCAGCTAGATGCCAGTGGGGCCCCATTCATCCCCCACAGCATTCCTGGTGGGGAGCCTGCAGAACAGGAGCCAGCACCTCCATGAGCCATGACTAATGGCTCTCTGGACCTGGCTCAAAGTGGGGAGTGAGGAGGAAAATGTCTTGGTCAAAGCAACCCCAGCACACTTCCTGTCCTCCATCTAGAAACAGGACACCAAGGGATGATATGCTCCAGGTGAATGGCTTCTCAGATTGACAAGCAGAGGATATTAACATTGGAAGGAACTTCAGAGGCTCAGAGGAGTGGCTGACTTCTCCTAAGTCACACAGCTTGTAAATGACAGATGCAAGACCGGAATCTAAGTCCCTTGACCCTTACTCTCAGCCCCTTTGCACGATCGTGCTGAGAAAAGCACAAGGACATCAGAAACAAAGTGCATCTTCAGCTTCCTGCACCCCTGTCGGCACCCACCTCCTCCGCCCCATGCCATAGTGGGCTGCGTGGCTTCTCTGTGCCCAACCCTAAGCTGTACTTGGCTTTCAGACTCCTCTAACCAAAAGGCAACTGCTTAGATTTGAAACGACCATTGTTATCTGTAATCAGTGATGCACGTGTCAGCATTCCAACAGCAACAATGAAAACACAATAGGATCTACTGAAAATTTAAAACAAAAAAGTTTTTTTTTTAATTAAAGCAAAGTAGATTTAGAGGAAATATATCATCGGATAAGTCTGGTCATTGAAGCTAATTCGAATTCCTCCTGATAGATGAAAAGGTAATAGTAGGGTAATATCTTTCCTTTAAGAAAGAAATTTACATCTTACTATGAAGCTCCCAGAGCTTAACCTGGGGTCCAAGTGACCAACTGTCCCAGTTTGCATAGGACTATCCCCAAGAGTCCTGGGAAACAGTTGTTCTCCCTAAACAGAACTCAAGAGGTCCCTGAATCTAGATGCAAAACAAATTACATCTTTATTTTGACTAATCTCTAATTGAAATTTACAAATTGCTTTCAATTATGAAAATAGGCAACAAATCACAGTGATATTAGCAATATCTGTGACTCTGCTACCAGTAGAAATCCCAGATATTTTAATACATTAAATTGCAGCAGATATTTTAAAATATGTTCATCACTACTTCGAAATAAATGGGTATTAAAGCCACCACTAGATCTCATTTAATGCATTAATTTAAGAAAATATATTACTATATCAAAATTTTTGTTTTCACTATTTTGATAGTTATATGCAATATAACTATTGCATTTTTTAAATTATGAGACATGGTCTACAGACTTCACCAGACTGTCAAAGAGATCCAACAGCACGAAAAAGGTTAAGGACTGAGGAGGCGCCATGCAGAACCTGAGAATCTAACTTTCTAGTATTGGAATTTACAGAACGATGTACCAGGGAGTACGCCAAAGGATTTTGAAACATCTCATTTTATCTCCTCTACCATCCTCTCAGGTGGTTACCAACCTCCAAAGGTCATGCTAATGAAGCCCATGCACTTACCACCAGGCAATCTGACCTTCCCAGGGCAAACCCAGAATTAGAATCTCCCCTCCTGATTCTCAAAACAGGATCCACCGACTGGGGCGTGTGTGGGGACAAAGAGGTCCTATTTAGCAGCATACAAATGAGACGGCTGCCTCCTGCTCTGACCATCTGAGAGACTAGATTTATTTACAAATACAGTTGTTTACTTATCTAAGCCCCACTCCCTTCCTAGGATCTGAGGGACGCTCACTGACTGTGGGAGCCTTTCCCAGTCACCTCCGAGATGTCTTCTAGTCCCTATCACTTCTATATACAAATGTAGAGTACCCACTGGATTCTTTCTAGGAATGGATTCTAGTGAGATGTCTCTTTTAGAGAACTGAAGTCCATCAAACTGACATTATTATTTTTCAGAGTGGCCAGAACCCTAGTCACTTAGAACCTTTTTCTCAGTCCCTTCAAAGCTTTGGCAGCACAGAGGTGACCCTAATAGCTTATAATCTCTATGAGTTTTATAAATACAGGTTAATCGGTTGCCTCCAAAGAGTGAAAAAAATAAGGTGATTGTTGTAAAGGAGGCCCACTATTTTCATGTTATCAGAACAGGTGAAAGCAGGATCCATTTTTCATCCTACTGAGAATTAGCTTCATTTCAAAAACAGTTTTTAACCTAGAAATGTCAATGTCTTACTACTAGAAAGTCTTTATTATTCCATAGAAGTGGAAGGCAGCAGCCCATTGACTGGAAGAACTAGAGGCTTTTCTAAATAAAAACCTCTCTCACTGACCTGCAAGCAGCTATGCTGACAAATCCTGACACATCAACAGATCAAACAGAAGCCATGAGATCACACATAAGATACAACTCCTAGATCTAGACTGCTGCTGACACCGAGGCTGTCACCTCACAAAATGTCACTTTGCCATTTAAGAGACCCTATCTGATAGGATAATAACTCCTCCCCATCTGCCCAGGACAGGAGCAGTTTACCACTCTTCTCCTGGCTTCATGAGTATGAGAGCTTCACCTCCCTCTCAAGAATGCCATGATGTGGACAATATATAAGATCATGCTACTTACTGATCACCTGTTCTAGCCACTTCTTTCCATAGAGGAGGAAACTAAGACCCAGGGAAGTGAAGTGACTGATGCAAGCTCACGAAGTGGGTGGTGGGCACCAACTTCCCTCTCCCGAGCTATTCATCGAGGCTTGTGCTGGTTTCTCCGTTCATCAGGATCTCCATGACTACAGACACTTTGCTAACATTACTGTGTTTTTCCATATCTATAGGCAGGATTTTTCTTTTGAAGTATACTTTACATATAATAAAGTACACAAATATTAGGTGTTTAGTTCAATGACTTTTTTTTTTTTTTCTTTTTTTGCGGTACGCGGGCCTCTCACTGCTGTGGCCTCTCCCTGCTGTGGCCTCTCCCGTTGCAGAGCACAGGCTCCGGACACGCAGGCTCAGCGGCCATGGCTCACAGGCCCAGCCGCTCCGCGGCATGTGGAATCCTCCTGGATCGGGGCACGAACCCATGTCCCCTGCATCAGCAGGCGGACTCTCAACCACTGCGCCACCAGGGAAGCCCTAGTTCAATGACTTTTGACACCTAAAACAACACATAAAATCTTTCAGTCAATCTTGAAATTTCCATTTATCGCCTTTCAGTCAATTATCCTGCCCCAGAGACAAACACAATCTGGTTTCTATCCCCATGGATTACTTTCCCTGTTCTTAGACTTCATACAAAAGGAATCATACAGTTTATAGCTCTAGAAGGGGGAGAGGAAGAGTGATCATTTTGAATATACCCAACCAGAGCCTTATCCATAACAAAGGTCCACTCTCAGGAAAAAGATTTTGCCAGAGACTTACACAAGCTGATAAAAACTGTGGTATAGCCATACAAGGTAATACTACCCCACAATACAGAGGAATGAACTATTGACACAGTCAACAATATAGGTAAACCTCTAAATAATTATAATTAAACCTAAAAGAGTTCATACTGCTTAATTCCATTTACATAAAATTCTTGAAAATACAAGCTAATCTCATACTGACAAAAAGCAGATCATTGATTGCCTGGGGATGCAGGCAGGGTGAGGAGGGTGGGTTGAGAAGGAAGGATTACAAAGGAGACACAAAGAAACTTCATTATTTTGATTGTGGTGATAGTTTCATAGGTATATAATAATGTCAAAACATATCAAATTTTACACTTCAAATATTTGAAATGTATGTTAATTATAGATCAATAAAACACTTAATTTTTTTAGGTTATCTGAAGCTAAGCTGGCTTCTTATCCCTGCCTCTAGCATGTTTCTCTCCCTCCCACTGCCCTGCTCTTCCCTCCTAGAAACAGGTTATTACTTCTGAATTGTATTTCCCTTAAGTTTCTGTCTGTCCTCAGCTCTCTGAGGTTTTTTTGTGCTGTTTATGTATTTTGGATATTAACCCCTTATCCGTCATAACATTTGCAAATATTTTCTCCCATTCAGTAGGTTGTCTTTTCATTTTGTTTATGGTTTCTGTTGCTGTGAAAAAGCTTTTGATGACTGTAGCTTTGTAGCATAGTCTGAAGTCAGGGAGTATGTTACCTCCAAGCTTTGTTCTTTTTTCTCAAGATTGCTTTGGCTATTCGAGACCTTTAGTGGTTCCATATAAATTTTAGGATTATTTGTTCTAGTTCTGTGAAAAATGTCATGGATATTTTGATAGGGATTGCATTAAATCTGTAGACTGCTTTGGGTGGTATGGACATGTTAACAATACTTAACAATTCCTCCCATCCACGAACATGGGATATCGTTCCATTTCTTTGTATCATTTTCTTTCATCAGTGTTTTACAGTTTTCAGAGTACACGTCTTTCACTTCCTTGGTTAAGTTTATTCTTAGGTATTTTTATTCTTTTTAATATGATTTTAAATAGGATTATTTTCTTCCTTCCTCTTTCATTATTAGTGTATAGAAAAGCAACAGATTTCTGTATATTAATCTTGTATCCTACAACTTTACTGAATTCATTTATTACTTCTCATAGTTTTTCGTGGAGCCTTGTGTCTGATGAGTTGTTAAAGTTATGATTCTATAGCTTGCCTAACTTACTCACCTTTTGGGGTGGAGGCAGGGGTCTCTTGGAACTTCCTGCTCCCTAACAAGAATTAGAAGTCCTCTATGTATTGAGCTATAATCTCATTTTTATCAACACAAAATCCTAGAATTGAGAGGAGGGTACCTATATTCTGTCAAACAATGGACAGTACATCATTAAAAGCCCCAGAAGTATTAAAACCTCAGATATGTAAAGGTATTTATGTTTTTCCATGTCTGAGATGAGAAAACTGCAGCATAAGTAGGCACATAGTTATAACTTGGCAGATACTAGAATTCACACACCTTGATTCTTAGTTTGGTTGTTTCCACGCTATACTCTGTATTGTTGCCTCCATAGTGGGAGATATACAAATTGAGAGATGTAACGTCATAAATTAGTCAATTTTCTCACAAATTAATAAATAAATTTAACACAGTTCCCATAAGAGTTCCAACCAGGTTTTGGGACTAGAAGGCAGAGAGCAAGCAAAAAACAACTTAACTTGACAAAGTGACTATTAAATTCAGTCTAAAGACTATCTATGCAAAAAGCAACCAAAAAAATTATTGGAAAACAATTAGTAATGAATGACTAGCTTTGGCAGATATTAAAACATATAGAAAGTTACCATAATTAAAAGTGTATTATTAGTGAATGAGTAGACAGAAAAAAATCAGTATATTCTGTTCTAGAACAGAAATTCTGAGAGCAGATCCAAGAATTCAGTATGTGATTATAACGACATTTTAAATCAGTGATCAAATAAATGGTATTGAAAAAAAGGCCCAATGTCTGGGAGTGAATAGTTAAGAAAGTTAAAGTTACAGTCATTCATGTCCCCAGATATGAAGAGGTATGGTGGCAGTGGTTTTTAACTAAATCGCTCATATTCTCATCCCATGATATCTATCTTTTGTTTCATTTACCAGGTCATTCAAATTAACCCATCACCTTGCACATAGTCACTTACCCAAAGCAAGCAACATTTTTTACTGGTAAATTTTTAAGAATTGGGATCTCTTTCATGTTACTGCAGTGGAGAAGCCTGGGAACTAGTCTTCAGATAGTTCCAAGCTAGACTATTATTTTCAAATATTCAATGAACAGTAATTAAGTCCCTTCTATGGGCCAAGCATTGTGCTAGGTGCTGAGCTAAAGTGAGTAAAGCTTAGCCCTACCTTCAAAATGCTGTTAACCTATCAGTAAGTCGATAGGCTGTCTGCAGTACATGTCATCTCTTCGCTTATTGTTTGGTTATGATTTGGGCACAGTAATAGAAGCATATTGTGTAAAAATAAGAAATATCCAGTAAAACGTGAAACACCAGAAAAATCATTCAGTATAGTTTCTGCTTATTAGATCTCTGCAGAGAGATTAGGCAGGACGGTCAGATTCTGATGCTTAGGTCTGACGATGCTCTCACTCCAGCAGACTTGCTGAACAAGATAGGTCCTCCGGGTTCTCCCCTTCACACCACAGAGTAGTCGCAGCTGGATGCTTTATCATGGCTCTACCCTCTCCCCGAACAAGTCTGACAAGCTGGTCGCACTAGGCCATGACATACAAAATATGGCATAATTGTAGACTGTAATCATCATGATGATAGCTGACTTGATAAGAGAGGTCAAATCCCATTTTTATATCCGGAATTTCTAAAATATTGTTTCATCAAAAAAATCAATTTCTCATTTTTCTAGCGTTAACTTGAAAAGGGTATAATTGATCAAGCCTAAATCCCTTACATCACCCAGGACTGTGTGAAAGGCTCATACCCAACAAGCCACTTGAGTTAAGGCCAGGCAAACAGCAGTTGTCCTCAGCATCTAACACCCATGGGCCTGAACAGCTTCAAAACAAGAACATGTTTTACATCCTTTGGTTAAGACTGTGGGGAAAACACAGGCTCACAGAATACAGATGCTCAGCTGGCTCATTTGGGTTTTGTGGTCCAATTTGTGGATGAGATATTTATAAAATCCGGTGATTACAATCCCATCTCATTAACATTCGTTAAGTGAAAACCACAAAGTGCAGTATGGGAACTCCAGTCTGAGGGGAGAAGCAGGAAGAAGATGAAAGGGAGATGCGTTTACCTACCTCAGCACAGGCAAAAAGAGAGACCCAGGAAGAGGGGACCCCTCGCCACTTCCTTTAAGTTAGACTTCTCCTGACTGAAGGAAAAAAGGAGGGGAGAGGAAATGGGGTAGCTTTTCCATTCATCAGGTGCATTTGGTCCCTAAGCAAACCAAATCCAAGACAAGCCCAAGTTGATTTCCCCGTGAATTCGAGCTCTCTATTTCTTGTACGATTTAGCTGAGGAGACACCTCTTCCAGGATGT
This sequence comes from Aethalodelphis obliquidens, assembly GCF_003676395.1. Taxonomy (NCBI): domain Eukaryota; kingdom Metazoa; phylum Chordata; class Mammalia; order Artiodactyla; family Delphinidae; genus Aethalodelphis; species Aethalodelphis obliquidens. The sequence continues at coordinate 12,876,014 of NW_020837963.1, forward strand.
CTGCCTAGACTAAACCTACTCCACGAAATGTTTGCATGCTCAGTGAGGCTGAACTCAGTGTTTTCAGCACAAAATTGCTGTTTCCGCCTTGTGACTGGTTTCTGCTCCTGTCCCTGTGGTAAGGTGGTGTGGCTTCACGGAGAGAACCAAGGCTATGTGTCAGAAAAGCCTGGACTCCAGTCCCAGCTCTGGCATGGACTGCTCTTAGAACCTCTGATAATATCCACTTTGCAATGATGTTACAGGGAGGGGTGCTGGAGTGGGGGTTACGTGAATTACACAATATCTGTCTAATGAGTCGGCACTCACTAAACGAGCTAATATTATTATGATTTTACTAGTATCACTGACTTTTCTCTCAATCTCAAACTCACAGGTGGCTTAGATAACGCATTCCATGTAGAATCAGTGACAGGATTATCCATTCAGTGGACATGCAGTAAATACCAACTGAAAATACAAATGATGCTGTGTCCAGAGAGAGAGCATTTGAAAGCTGGACCCTCCCCTCCCCTCGATGATTAATCAAGTTTAGTGACTATGGCCATGTTATGTGCAATGACTTTACTTGAGGACTTTGCAACAACTTCAGAAGGGTCTTCCTTCTTTGTCAATTATAGAATAATCTAGATCTCTGGCGTTCTTCCTTCCTTACTTACTTACCCCCACCCTACCACTCAACACACACACACACACACACACACACACACACACACAGAGCAGGGATTATTTCCATGGTGCTTAGAGTCATTGAACATAGAGCCAGAAACTCCAAATGAAGCTGCAGAGGCTCAGAGGCAGAGACTCGGCCACACAGTCCACAGAAAAACTGTGATACACATTTGAATACTTTACCCACATTTATGTGTTTGGGGACGAGGGTCAGAGGACATGAGCTAGAAAGCACTGCTTCTGTGAGTTTAATTCAACACTGCCTTTTGTGCTTCTGAAGAGCTGCATGCATAACGAACTCTCTTGCAGGCTGAGCAAGGAAGTGAGACTGGGGAGCTGTGCCTGGCAGAGGCAGAGGACTGAATCTGTTCTCCTCCCCAGGGCCAAACACAGACTAAGGGGTGGCAGTCACAAGTAGGAAGAGGATTTACTAACCATTGGCTTGGGAGATTTTCAAGATGACATCAAAAACTATTGGAGAGATTCTTGCATTGGGAGGAGACAGGAGTGGCCACACAGCTTCTACACTTTTCTGATCCTGGGGCTGGTCTTCAGTAAGCAGACACCCCCGCGAGGCTGGGAGGTGGAGTGAAGTGGGCACCACTGGTGCGTGGTTTTGGAGCCTTTAAGTTGGGCATCAAAACTGCCCCTAAACCTCCCTGTTAATGATGGATAGGTTCTTCTGATGGGGTAGATTGATATCTACAGAGCCACATTTTCTTAAAGGGCTAGGATAACAAAATTCCCGTTCTATTCATTAAATTCTTTAAGGAAAGAAGTCGGGAGAAGAGATTTTGTTTTCATTCTTCTTCATTGGAAACTTAAAAGTCCTGGTCTGCCAGCTGTTGGTTCCTTCCTCAAAGCTGGAACACCCTTAAATCCCTTGTCCCATCTCCCAAACACACACTCTCCTTGCACCTCGGTTTCCCTCTCAGTTCTACTTCATTCAGCAGAAGGAGAACAAGCAGCAGACGGTCTAGGATGATTTGAAAGACATTTGCCTTCCCTCCCACCCAAAGTCTAGCTCCTCTACCTAACTGCAACTGCCCCTGAAATGACTGCCATCAGAGAAACACCTTGGTGTGAAAGCAGTTCTTCCAGGAGGGAGGTGAAGAGTGAGCACCGTGAACGTTGAGGCACACGTTATTTTGCCAACCTCCCAGCAAAGGTCCTAAAAAGAGGAAGAACGTGACCAGAGGGTCTAGATGGGTGGGGAGCTGGGTGTGCAAGGTGAAAAATAGATCAGAGAGTTAAGAGAGTGACAGACTCACGGGGAGCACCCAAGTCAGGAAGGAGAGCTAAGTAGCCCAACAGTTCTGGAGTGGAGTGGAGAAGAGGCCATCAAAGTGGAAGTCACAAAGAAACCAAACCAAGCTTGGTCGGTATTCGTGCATTCACTCAGTGAAGACTCCCCAGTGCACCAGCACTGTTCTGGGCACTGCACAGTGTAGTGAAAAAAGCCATGGCCTCTGATGTCAGCCAGGTCTGTGCTGAGTCATTAGCTCCATCTATTCACTGGCAGGTATTTAAATCAAGGAGCACTGGTTTTCTCCTTTGTTTTGCTAGGGGATTACATGATATAACTGTGCATAACTCAGCCTCTGGTATGTATTCGTCATTCTCCCCACCCTCTCCTTGCCCTTGTTCTACAATTCAACTAAAATTGACATTTGTTTCCACCCTAGGTGTCCTAGCTCTTCCAGACAACCACCCTACCCAAAACACTCAATTTCAGAAACGTACTGAATTCCACTAGCCCTGGGCCTCAAGCAAGCATTTCTCTGCAGAGCTGCTTTATCTCCAGAATCTCGGCAGAGCAAGGTCTGCAGCCATCCTCAACGGTGAATGCTAGTTTCTTTGAAAATAATGAAGCGCTATATGAATGAGCTGACAATCTCCTGGGAGCCCATATAAACCAGACAGTGTAATGAACCAACCAGTGGCAGATGAAAAGGTATCAACAGGTAAATTATGGTTCCAGACTTGCTGTGAAAGGGAGAGAAGACTGGTCCAAAGAACTCATAAATTGAAACAAATCCTCAAACCCTCTCCACAGAGCTAGAGCCTCCAACACATATGGTTCCCAAAGCTGGGGCTATAAGAAGCCACTGCACAATATAAAGTCAAAAGGAACAAGGTGCTGCGGCAGCTCCCACCCTGGGACTTGCTGGCAATGAGGAAGCCCATTTACCCAGCCAACCTATGTGCAGTTCTGGGTGGGATCTGGGATGAACTCTTCTAGTGGTAAGAAGTCTGGCTACTAACAGTGCAAACATAATTGGACTGATCCAGTTTATGGACCTCATTCATTCACTGAACAAATATTTACAGGGCACCTACTATGCACCTGCTAGGCACTGTTATAGATGCTGGGACACAGCCACGAATAAAACATGGGCTCTGATCTCCTGCAGCTCACACTGTAGTGAGAAGAGACAGACAATAAACAAATAAACAAAGAAGGAAAGAAGAAAGAAGGAAGGCAGGCAAGAGGGAGGAAGGCAATTCCTTCCTTGCACTTATTACTATCTAAAATTAAGAGCTGAAGTCATATGTTAAGTGACTAGGTGACCTGAATGACAAGAAGTCAGCCATGCAAAGAACTGATAACGTATGTGTTACTGCCTCATATTTCATAGAATCATGTACTTTTCTTACTGAAAAGGACCTTAGTGATCATACCCAATGCTCTCAATTTATGAAACTGAGGCTCAGGGAAGTAACATGTGTCTCCAAAGACACTCTGAAAATGAATCAGGATTCTCTACTCAGGGACTTCCCTGTTAATTTGCTGGAAGGTAAAAATAGACAAATGATAATTATCCAACAAATATGTATTGAGCCAGTACTCTTTTTTGAGCACTGTGATGGCTACTCTCCAGAAACTCTCCACAGAGAAATGAGGAATACATAAATGAGGTAAGCAGAGATCCATCCTGTGCTAACTGGGGTGGGGGGGGGGGGCGCCTGACTATTTGGTACAAAGTAAGAAGGAGAGGGTTCACATGAGGGGGATTCACCCCAGAAGGCTGAATGGATGAAATGGAATAAGAAGGATTTTGTTGAACAGAAAAGGCATGAGGACCATCCAAATAGGAGAAACATATTGGGAAAGGTGCAGGAGAGAGGAGGAGTGAGGAGAAGAGCCTAGCAAACCAGCGAGTAGGCTGAGGAGGGGTGGGACATCGTGTTGACAAAGTCTAGATGGAGGGACCTCAAACGCAAGACACATTTTGGGAAAAGAGGAGTTTCAAGGAATATAAATATGTCACAAGGATCACCCCTTAAAATGGTCTTGCCCATCATTCTCCCCCCACCTCTGCACAAGCCTCCAGGTCTCCCTGTAATTTCTCAGTGATTTTAGGGTGATGATTCTAGATGGCTCAGAGCTCCTAAACATTCTCAGTACCTGCCACCTCCCAGCTTGCAGAGACTCTGACATCTGAGCCAACTCCAGCTCATCTGGAGTTGGCTCAAATGTCCTTTTTCCTCTTCCCCTTGACCTTTCCTTCACAACAGGTACTGCACTGGGTACTCCACACACACTAGCTCAAAATAACAATCATTTCTCCAATCATTTATTCAGCATGTAAATGGTACATCCTTTATGCCAGGCATGATTTTAAAGAATATCTCATTTAATCCTCTCCCTATGAGATATGTACTACTGATTACAATATTTAGCTAGCAAATTGAGTCTCAGACAGGAAGGAAGGAATAATTTGCCTGATGTCACACAGCTGGAAGGCACTGGAGCTAGTATTTTAATCCAAGTCTTTTGAAAACAAAAACCCAAGTACTTTCCAATTTTTACCATAAAAACATTCAAGTACAAAACTGTATAAAAAGAAAAAACAAACTTTGTCTCCTTCATAATTTAGTTTTGGCCAGCCATGTCTGCTTAGACACTGGAGGTATTTTGGCACTCTCTGAAATTCTCTTTCTAGTGAGTGGCCGAATTTCCTAGATGCAGCTGAACTATGGGTAACTGATACCAACATTTTTTTTCTTACAAGCTACTATTCAACCTTTAGTCCAGGAAATACAGAATATATTAGGTCTTTGAACTTTCCCAGATGTCACGGTACCATCATATCTTTTTGAGACCAAAAAAACATTGTTAAAACATGGAAGTGATCCAACAGGGATCAGGCATGAGCAAGTTCAGAGAGTACGTGTAGGCTGTGTGAGCGAGTTGCACAGATCCACACGCCCTCCGGTACTGTGGCACCGGCACCTCTCCTATGGCTGCGTGACGGACTCTCTGGACCCAATGATGTTGCTGTACTATAGGCCACTCAGTAGGCCCAGAAGATGGCAGTCTTCCCAGAGGGCAGAGCTTCAAGTGATACACCAGTCTTCCAGTTTGTGCAAAAAGACAAGCAGTCAGAGGCTAGAATTTACACTAGCTCATGGACAGTGGCCTAGCTGGTTAGTCAGGGGACTGCCAGGAGATAATTTGGAAGCTTGGGGTGAAAGAGGTTTGGGAAGAGGCATTTGGATGACCTATGGGAGAAGGCATGAATGATGAAGACCTTTGAATTACATGTTAATTCTCACCAGAGACCACCTCTGGTGGCAGACATTAAACAACCAGGTGGACAGAGTGAACTGACCATCTTTGTCATCAGCCACCCAGTGCTGGGACAATGCATGAAACACAGCAGCCGTGATCACTGAAGCCTAAGCACGAAACCAACAGCACAGGCTCCCACTTACCACGTGCCCGCAGCAGATATCACCAAACCTCCAACATGTGGCACCATCCCTCAAAGCAATCAGCCAGCCATTCACGGCAAGTCAAGTACACTGGGCCTTTGCTACCCTGGGGAAGGCAGCGATTCAACTTGGATAGGACAGACACTTATTCCAGGTATGTGTTTACCTTTCCTGTCCACAGGCGTAGACAGTATCACTATCCAAAGACCTACAAGAGTATCTGACCCACCGACAAGGGATTCTGCAAAACACTACCTCAGACCAAGGGACCCACTACACAACAGAGGTGCTGTGGTAGCGGGCGTGTGACCACGGGACTTGCTGCTCCTGTCACATACTGTTCCACTGAGAAGTCTCTGGCCTGAACGAGCGGTGCAACATCTTCTTAGTGACACAGCTGAGGGGCCGTCTTGGAGATGATATCCTGTGAGGATGGCACAGGATCCTCTAGGACGCAGTATATACCCTAAATGGCCAGTGCATGGTACTGTGTCCCCATCAGGTAGAGGACACGGGTCCAGGAACCAAGAGGTGTAACTATTTACCACCCCTGCCTCCATAACCCACATGCTATCCACACAAGTCTAGGCTCTGCAGAGGACGGAAGCTCCTATCTGGGGACACAGTAGGAGTCCCTTCGAACTTTAAGCTATAGCTGCCACCCGACTACTTTGGAATCCTCATGCCAAGAGACCAGCAAGCAAGCAAAGGAATCGACCACACTGGCAAGAGTAATTAACCGTGGCCCACAGGGGGAGCTTCGCTTCTGCTACACAGGGGAAGTACAGAAGAATGTGTCTGGCAATCAGGTGGTCCACTGGGGAGTCTCTTGCGTGTCCCACGCTTACCATTTAATGGTAAATGGATAAGAACAGAGCCCAAGAAGGGCACAGTAACCAGGGGCTCAGGACCCTCTGGGAGGTAAGCCACCTAGCCCAGCAGAGGGGTTAGCCAGAGTTGAGAGAAATCTAGAATGAATGATAAAAAAGGATAATAACAAGCATTACAGCCTTGAGATCAACTATAGCCACAAGAGCTGTAGTATTTCTTACTAAACCTCATTTGTAGGTTCCCAGGAAGCAAGACTAATCAAAATTTGATTAAAAAAAAAGTTTCCCAGGGTACTTCCCTGGCCATCCAGTGGTTGAGACTTTGCCTTCCAATGCAGGGGGTGCAGGTTCGATCTCTGGTTGGGGAGCTAGGATCCCACATGCCTTGCAGCCAAAAAAAATGCAACATAAAACAGAGGCAATAAGGACTTTAAAAATGGTCCACATCAAAAAAAAAAATCTTTTAAAAAAAAGTTTCCCAGATAGAGTAAATTTATTATAAAAATCAAGTGAATTTGAGTAGCACAAGGAATGGACTGTAGTGCACACTAAGGCACTCCACCCACATCCCCTCTTCAGGATGAACACACTCACGCCCCAGCTGCTAAGAAGGCTAGGTGCTGGTGACTCACTGCTGAGTTCCTCCCTGGGAACTGCCCTCTGCTGCAGGGATCTGCCTCACCAAGGATCACAGCCCCTCCAAGGGGGTGACCTATGGTCAATGACTGGCTTATGAAGGGAAACAAAGGTCTGGTCCCCATGCCTCAATATGGGACAACGTTAAAGGGCCATCCAAGCTCCAGAGCTCCCTGTGGCATCAGCTGGGGCCCCGCTGCCACAGAAGTACAGGTCAGTTTCTTTCTTTTTTACTATTTCTAGGTTATTCCTTTATTATTGCCTTAATTGTAGGGTTTTTTTAACATCTTTATTGGAGTATAATTATTTTACAATGTTGTGTTAGTTTCTGCTGTATAACAAAGTGAATCAGCTATACGTATACATATATCCCCATGTCCCCTCCCTCTTGTGTCTCCCTCCCACCCTCCCTATCCCACCCCTCTAGGTGGACACAAAGCAGCGAGCTGATCTCCCTGTGCTATGTGGCTGCTTCCCACTAGCTATATGTTTTACATTTGGTAGTGTATATATGTCAATGCTACTCTTTCACTTCGTCCCAGCTTACCCTTCCCCCTTCCCGTGTCCTCAAGTCCATTCTCTACATCTGCGTCTTTATTCCTGTCCTGCCCCTAGGTTCTTCAGAACCATTTTTGTTTTTTTAGATTCCATATATATGTGTTAGTATACGGTATTTGTTTTTCTCTTTCTGACTTACTTCACTCTGTATGACAGACTCTAGGTCCATACACCTCAGTACAAAAAACTCAATTTCGTTTCTTTTTATGGCTGAGTAACATTCCATTGTATATATGTGCCACATCTTCTTTATACATTCATCTGTCGATGGACACTTAGGTTGCTTCCATGTCCTGGCTATTGTAAATAGAGCTGCAGTGAACATTGTGGTACATGACTCTTTTTGAATTATGGTTTTCTCAGGGTATATGTGCAGTAGTGGGATTGCCGGGTCATATGGTAGTTCTATTTTTAGTTTTTTAAGGAACCTCCATACTGTTCTCCATAATGGCTGTATCAATTTTACAGGTAGGTTTCTCCCTCAGCCCAGTCCTGCCTTCCCCACTGCCTTACAAATGTCTCTCCTGAATACATTTGCAATAAACTTTCTGCATGAAACTCTGTCTCAAAGTTTATTTCCAAGTACCGAATCTAAGATAGCTATACTCACACACATCATCACATGGCCTAAACAGACTGCACTGGAACAGATAACAGGAGAAGTTTCTTATCTTGGGTCCATCTCATTAAGAAAGTTCTCCACTTAATCAAATCTAGCTGCCCTCTTAAAGTCTGGAGGAGTAATTCTCCCTCCATGTCTCATTCTGAATCTATGAGGCTACACAGATTATTGAATAAATCCACTGCATAGAATCCGACTTCTTCTAACATAAAATGTTGGACTTAGATATAAAGATATAAACCAAGTGTTGGTTTAAAAATAGCACATTAGGGGCTTCCCTGGTGGCGCAGTGGTTAAGAGTCCGCCTGCCAATGCAGAGGACACGGGTTCGTGCCCCAGTCCGGGAAGATCCCACATGCTGCGGAGCGGCTAGGCCCGTGAGCCATGGCCGCTGAGCCTGCGCATCCGGAGCCTGTGCTCCGCAACGGGAGAGGCCACAACAGTGAGAGGTCCGCGTACCACAAAAAAAAAAAAAAAAAAAGTACATTAAAGACATTTAGTGTCAGAAAGTTCACATGCTGGTATCATTGTAGACTAGCCTATGAGAAAAGGTTAAGAAAGACTAGGTCACTAAGGTCAAATAACCCTAAGGAAGTCATTTAACCTCCATGAGCCTGTCTCCTAAACGATGTTAAAAGGTTGTTTGGACTACCATCAGAACTGCCATGAAGATCTTATCTGTAAAGATAACAGTACCTGCCTACTTCTTAGAATGAGGATTCTTAGAAAGATTAAATGAGATAATATTTTATGATATCTGGCACATAGTAAACACTCCATACATGGATAGTGTCAAACGAAAAGAAGCTTGCAAAACTACTTTGAAACCGTGACATGGTACAAAAATGCCAGCATTTATGATTACAGCACAATATATTTAATATGTAATATTTCATATATTTTCAGAGGTTTGGCCTTGTCTCCTTAACAAGAACAGGGTCCTTCTCTTCCATTTCTTTTAACTTCAAAGCAACTAGTGCAGTGTTTGCTGCTGGGTGGATGCTTAAAATCTTTTCCCTGACTTTCAAGACAGGAATCCATAATACCAGGCCTTGGCACCCTATAAATATTGGCGAGTATAAATGCTTCTATAATACTCTGTCAAAGAGAGATTTTTTTTTTGGTATCAGAGTACAAAAGGAAAGGAGAAACTACATTTCTCCAATCCACATGAAAAGTCACCCAAAGATTTCAAATGTATTTCTATTTGTCTGAAAGTATTCCAGTCAAGTTATTTCTAATCATCTGCTATCTCAGGGTTCTGGTGTGTGCACCCATTTCCCTTTATATTTTATTAAATGAGGAATCGAGGATTATGTCTAGCCTATGCTCAGAATTTTTAATGGAACCAAAATCCTTTGAGGATTATCTTAAATCTGGGTAATATTCTTAAGTGGGACCTGAATGTAGCCAAATAGCTGCAAGGCTGGAAACCCATCTATCTGTCTCCTTAAAGTGAGTCCGTGAATTTGGATCCCTGAGTCACTGAACCCCTTCAGTATCGGCATATGTATTATAAGGAAACACACAGATGAAAATTCAAGAACGCTCAAACAAATGCCAGATCAGGATGATCAGTCCAACTCCATCAATCCGATCCATTCCATTTAATCTCACCTTTAAACAGCCCTGACCTCTGTATTCCCTTCCTACGAGTACGGCTAACTTTTGTCCTTACCCCTCTCTCCTTCTCTTTATCTTAGTGCCCCCAATCTACGAATCAGCTTTCTCTCCCAGAGCCACTTCACATCTTACTTCCTATTTATGCCTTTGTAATACACATTAATTTCTAGCACCCCCTTTGTGAACCCCATTTGTGAAACTTGGAATTTCCACACCCCGCCCCCACGTAAATGACCACTCCAGAGGCCAGGCCAGGAACTTTGCTCAGCAACAGCTCCTCTCCACGGGACTGAGCCCATGGCATGAGCAGCCACTGGCTATCATGGAAACGACTGTTATAGTTCTCTAAGAATTCCCTAACACACCGAGTTGCATTTGGTGTCTGAGTGACAGGTCTCCATTTCACAGAGGAAATATACTGCAGAATTTAAAAACTCATTCTAATTATAAAATGTTGTTTCTTCACATTAATGATCTACATTGACAGCACACCAAAAGACTCGTAAAATTCACTCATGCTTGACCAAGCTGGGACACTGACTCCCATAAATCTCAGAAGCCAAGCCTTAACTCGGCTTTTGTTCAGTACCTGAAAACAGCCTTGGTGGGCTCCATTCACTCAGTTGCCGCTCCATGCCAGAACGAAACTATCGAAGCGCTAGTGCTGAAGTCTCGGTGGTGGGTTAGGCACATATGTGCCTTTTCAGTGTGGCACCACGTTTTTCACAAGGTCGTTGGTGGCTTAACCTAAAGAAATGAGAAGAGATGGAAATTTCAGACACCATGGCGAGCCAAGAAAAGAATAATTGTTGAGCAAAAAGTTCAGAAACTATCAGTCCTTCAGATAATACCATGTAGATGGTCACTTTTCTGTCAAGCATATTCTGCATTAATTTAAAAATGTTTAGATGTTGACTGTTCCCAGTCCTGTCCCTGACCAATGAACTGTATGCCCTTAGACAACTGAGTTAGCTTCTCTGTAACCTATACACTCATTTGTAAGATGGGGATAATTAAATTTTCCTTCTTAATTTAGAAAGCTAGGAGGGAGTGTAATCTTCTTATTTTCTAGCTGAAAACAGACACTGAGGATAAGTGACTTAATGGCATAAAGCTGGTAAAAGGGGCAGGGCTAGAACCTATGATTCTAGGCTCAAATCTCTACCTAGTCTTCTGATTTATTCCAATACAACAAGATCTAAAATGCTACGAAATAAGTTGGGTATTATAATCCTATTTGACAAAAAGATACAAGCAAGGCATGAAGAGGTCATGTGGTTCAATGGCAGAACTTTGATTATAACCCAGGCATGCTAATGTCTAAGCCAGTCTTTCTATACCATCAAGCCAAAGTGCTATAACTTGACTTCATTTATCTGACTGAAAAAATAAATGTAAACTTGCCCCCAAATAGGTATATCTTGGTGTAGCAAATATCCTAGAAGGCCAAATCTGAAACCTATTTCAATGATTTCTTCTTGTATTGTTTTAGTCCTTCCCCTTTATTTGAGCTTAATTTCCTGTCATTTTTGTACTATCTTGAGATGGATATTTATTTTTTTAATTAAAGTATAGTTGATTTAAAATATTATATTAGTTTCAGGCGTACAACATAGTATTCGATATTTTTATAGATTATACTCCATTTAAAGTTATTATCAAATATTGGCCATATTCATTATGCTGTACAATATATACTTGTAGCTTATTTATTTTATATATAATAGTTTGTACCTCTGAATCCTCTACCCCTGTCTTGCCCCTTCCTCATCCCTCTTCCCACTGGTAACCACTAGTTTGTTCTCTATATCTGTGTGTCTGTTTCTGTTTTTGCAATATTCACTGGTTTTATTTTTTAGATTCCACATATAAGTGATAACATACACTATTTGTCTTTCTCTGACTTATTTCACTAAACATAATGCCCTGCAGGTCCATCCATGTTGTTGCAAATGGCAAAATGCATTCTTTTTTATAGCTGAGTAATATTTCAGTATATATATATATATATATATAATTTCTTCTTTATCCATTCATCTTCTGATGGATACTTAGTTTGCTTCCATACCTTGGCTATTTTACATAATGCTGCTATGAAGGTAAGAGTGCATATATCTTTTTGAATTAGTGTTTTTCTTCATATATATATACATATATATATATATATATATATATATAGGAGTGGAATTGCTGGATCATATGGTAGTTCTATTTTTAGTTTTTTGAGGAACCTCCATACTACTTTTCATAATGGCTGCATCAATTTACATTCCCACCAGCAGTGTACTAGGGTTCCCTTTTCTCCACATCCTCACCAACATTTGTTATTTGTAGACTATCTGATGATAGTCATTCTGACAGGTGTGAGGTGATATCTCATTGTAGCCATTGTGATTCTGATTTCCTTGGTGATCAGCAACAATGTTGAGCATCTTTTCATGTGCCTATTGGCCATTTTTATGTCTTCTTTGGAAAAAATGTCTATTCAGGTCTTCTGTCCACTTTTTAATCAGGTTGTTTGGGGGTTTTTTTGATATTGAGTGTATGAGCTGTTTATATATTGATAGTTTGGATATTAACCCCTTATTGGTCATATCATTTGCAAATATTTCCTCCTACTCAGTAGGTTGTCTTTTTGTTTTGTCAATGGTTTCTTTGCTATGCAAAGCTTTAAGTTTAATTAGGTCCCATTTGTTTACTTTTGCTTTTGTTTCTTTTGCCTGAGGGGACTGATCCAAAAAACTATTGCTAAACTATGTCAAAGAACGTTCTGCCTATGTTTTCTCCTAGGAGTTTTATGGTTTCTGGACTTACATTTAGGTCTTTAATCCATTTGGAGTTTATTTTTGTATGTGTTATGAGAAAATGTTCTAATTTCATTCTCTCATATCTAGCTGTCCAGTTTTCCCAGCACCACTTATTGAATAGGCTTGCCTTTTCCCCACTGTATATTTTTGCCTCTTTTGTCATATATTAATTGAACATAGGTGCCTGGGTTCATTTCTGGTCTCTCTATTCTGTTCCATTGATCTATGTGTCTGTTTTTGTACCAGTACCATACTGTTTTGATGACTATAGCTCTGTAGTATACTCTGAAGTCAGAAAGCGTGGTACCTCCAAACTTTGTCCTTTTTCCTCAAGATTGCTTTTGCTATTCAGGGTCATTTATGGTTCCATATAAATTTTAGGATTATTTGTTCTAGTTATTTGAAAAATATCATGGGTTATTTTGATAGGATTCTATTAAATCTGTAGATTGCTTTGGGAGATAGGAATTTTTTAACAATATTAATTCTTCCAATCCATGAACACAGGATATCTTTCCATTTCTTTGTATCATCTTCAATTTCCTTCATCAGTGTTTTATAGTTTTCAGAGTACAGGTCTTTCACCTCCTTTGTTTATTCTTAGTTGTTCCATTCTTTTTGATACAATTTTGAACAGGATCATTTTCTTGCTTTCTCTTTCTGATAGTTCATTATTAGTGTATAGGAAAGCAACAGATTTCTGTATATTAATCTTTTTTTCCTAAAACTTTACTGAATTCATTTATTACTTCTAATAGTTTTTTGGTGGAGACTTTAGGGTTTCCTATATATAGTATCATGTCATCTGAGAATAGTGATGGTTTTACTTCTTCCCTTCTAATCTAGATGCCTTTTATTTCTTTTTCCTGCCTGGTTGCTGTGGCTAGGACTCCCGATAACTGTGTTAAATAGAAGTGGCAAGACTGGGCATCCTTGTCTTGTTCCTGATTTTAGAGAAAAACTTTTCAGCTTCTCACCATTGAGTATGATGTTAGCTGCGGGTGTGTCATAAATGGCTTTTATTATGTTGAGCTATATTCCCTCTGTACCAACTTTGATAAGAGTTTTTATCATGAATGGATGGTGAATTTTGTCAAAAGCTTTTCCTGCATCTTTTGAGATGATCATGTGATTTTTATCCTTCATTTTGTTAATGTGGTTTTTCACATTGATTTATTTGCAGATACTGAACCATCTTTGCATTCTTAGAATAAACCCCACTTTATCATGGTGTATGATATACACCATATATGGTGTATATCATATATGGTTGAATTTCATTTGCTAGTATTTTGTTGATTAGTTTTGCATCTATATTCATCAGAGATATTAGCCTGTAGTTTTGTTTTGTAGTGTCTTTGTCCAGTTTTGGCAACAGAGTAATGGTGGCCTCATAGAATGAATTTGGGAGGGCTCCCTCCTCTTCAAATTTTTGGAATAGCTTGCGAAGGACAGGTATTAGCTCTACTTTATATTTTTGGTAGAATTCCCTTGTGAAACCATCCAGTCCTGGACTTAGGTTTGCTGGGAATTTTTTGATTGCTGATTCAATTTAACTACTAGTGATCAGTCTATTCAGATTACTTATTTCTTCCTGATTCAGTCTTAGAAGATTGTATGTTTCTAGAAATTTATCCATTTCTTCTAAGTTGTCCAATTTGTTGGCATATAACTAGTCACATAATTCTCTTATGATTTTTTGTATCTCTGTGATATTGGTTGTAGTTTCTCCTCTTTCATTTCTTATTTTGTATATTTAGGTCCTCCCTCTCTTTTTCTTAATGAACCTGGCTAAGGGCTTATCAATTTTGTTTGCCCTTTCAAAAAAACAGCTCTTCAGTTCACTGATATTTTCTTTTCTGTGGGGGGGGGGGCGATCGATTTTTTATTTCCTTTCTCTTTTTATATATATTTATTTATTTTGGGCTGTGTTGGGTCTTCATTGCTGAGCGCAGGCTTTCTCTAGTTGCAGTGAGCGGGTGCTACTCTTCATTGCATTGCGTGGGCTTCTCATTGCAGTGGCTTCTCTTTGTTGCAGAGCACAGGCTCTAGGTGTGTGGACTTCAGTAGTTGTGGCATGTGGGCTCTAGAGCACAGGCTCAGTAGTTGTGGTGCACAGGCTTAGTTGCTCCGTGGCATGTGGGATCTTCCTGGACCAGGGATTGAACCCGTGTCCTCTGCATTGGCAGGCAGATTCTTAACCACTGCGCCACCAGACAAGTCCCTATTTCCCTTCTGATCTTCATTATTTTCTTCCTTCTGCTGACTTTGGGCTTTGTTGTTCTTCTTTTTCTGGTTCCTTTGGATGGTATGTTATGTTGTTTGAGATTTTTCTTGTTTCTTGAAGTAGTCCTGTATCTCTATAAACTTCCTTCTTAGAACTGCTTTTGCTGCACTTTACAGATTTTGGAAGTTGTGTTTTTATGTTTAGTTGTCTAAAGGTGTTTTCTGATTTCTCCCTTGAACCACTAATTTTTTTTTTAGTAGCATATTATTTAGTCTCCATGTGTTTGGTTTTTATCCCCATTTTTCTTCCTGTAATTGATTTCTAGTTTCATACCATTGTGTTTGGAAAAAATGTTTCGTATAATTTCTATCCCCTTAAATTTGTTGAGACTTTTGTGGACTAGCATGTGACCTATCTTGGAGAATGTTCCATGTGCACTTGAAAAGAATGTGTATTCTGCTATTTGGGGATGGAATGTAGATATCTTTATTAAGTCTAACTGGTCTAATGTGTCATTTAAGGTCACTGTTTCCTTATTGATTTTCTGTCAGGATGATCTGTCCATTGACTTAAGTGGGGTATTAAAGTCCCCTACTATTACTGTATTGTTGTCAATTTCTCCCTTTATGTCTGTTAATATTTTCTTTTTTAAATTTATAAAAATGTTTTACAGTAGGTCCTTCTTAGTTATTTTATTTATTTATTTATTTATTTATTTATTTATTTTTGGCTGCGTTGGGTCTGCATTGCTGCGCGTCAGCTTTCTCTAGTTGCGGCGAGTGAGGGCTACTCTTCATTGTGGTGTGTGGGCTTCTCATTGCATTGGTTTCTCTTGTTGTGGAGCATGGGCTTTAGGCACACGGGATTCAGTAGTTGTGGCATGCAGGCTCAGAAGTTGTGGTTCATGGGCTCTAGAGTGCAGGCTCAGTAGTTGTGGTGCACGGGCTTAGTTGCTTTGCAGCATGTGGGATCTTCCCAGACCAGAGCTCAAACCTGTGTCCCCTGCATTGGCAGGCAGATTCCCAACCACTGCGCCACCAGGGAAGTCCTGGTTATCTATTTTAAATATAGCAGTGTGTATATGTCAATCCCAAACTCCCAATCTATTTTCTTTATATACTTAGGTTCTCCCATATTAGGTGAATATGTGTTTATGTTATATCCTCTTGTATTGATCCCTTTATCACTGTAAAATGCCCTTCTTTGCCTTTTGTCACAGACTTGTTTTAAAGTCTACTTTGTCTGATGTGTTATTGCTACCCCAGCTTTCTTTTAATTTCCATTTGCATGAAATATCTTTTTTCCATCCCCTCATTTTCAGTCTGTGTCTTTTGCTCTGAAGTGGGTCTCTTGTAGGCAGCAAATAGATGGGTCTTTTAAAAATCCAATCCCTATGTCTTTGATTTGAGCATTTAGTCCATTGACATTTTAAGTGATTATTGATAGGTATGTACTTATTCCCATTTTGTTATTTGTTTTCTGATTGCTTTTGTAGTTCTCTGTTCTTTTCTTCTTCATTTAGTTTCTTCCCTTGTGGTTTGATGATTTTCTTTAGTGGTATGCTTGTGTTCTTTTCTCTATAGTTTTTGTGTATATTGTAGGGTTTTGATTTGTGGTTACCATGGAGTTCACATATGTTGATCTACAACTACTCTACTTATTTTAAACTGATAGTCATTTAACAAACACACTCTAAAAGATCTACATTTTTTGCTCCCCTCCCCCACATTTTGTGCTTTTGATGTCATATTTTATATCTTCACGTCTATCCCTTAACTATTTACTGTAATTATAGTTGATTTTACAATTTTTGTCTTTTAGTCTTTGTACTCACTTATGTAAGTGGTTGATCCACAGCTTTTATTACACATTTGCCTTTACTAGAGGAATTTTTCCTTTCCTATAGATTCTTACTTCTTATTGTTGCTTTTAATTCCACTTAGAGAAGACGCTTTAACAGTTCTTGTTGGGTCAGTTTAGTATTGATGAACTCTTAGTTTTTGTTTGTCTAAGAAGTTCTTTATCTCTCCTTCACTTCTGAATGATAATGCTGTTGAGTTGAATATCCTAGGTGTAGGTTTTTCCCTTTCAGAACTTTAAATATATCATGCCACTCCCTTCTGGCCTGCAAAGTCTGCTGAAAAATTAGCTGATAGCCTTATGGGGGTTCCATAATATGCGACACCTTTTTTCTTGCTGCCTTTAAAATTCTCTCTTTAAACTCTGGCCATTTTAATTATGATATGTCTTGGTGTGGACCTCTTGGGTTCATCTTGTCTGGGACTCTCTTTGATTCCTGTATCTGGAAGTCTGTTCCCTTCTTCAGCTTTGGGAAGTTTTCAGCCATAACTTCATCAAATTCATTTTCTACCCCCCTTTTCTCTCTCTCTTCTCCTTCTGGGACCCCTATAAGGCAAATGTTCATATGCTTGATGTTGTCCAAGAGGTCCCTTAAACAGTCCTCATTTTTTTAAATTTGTTTTTCTTTTTTCTGTTCTGATTGGGTGATTGCCATTATTCTACCTTGCAGAGTGCTTATACATTCTTCTGTATCACATAGTTCCTTCTAGTTCATTTTTCATTTCAGTTACTGTATTCTTCAGTGCTGATGGGTTCTTTTTATATTTTCTAGTTCCTTGTTAAATATATACCAACATAAACCATATCCTGAGCCATAAAGCAAACCTCAACGAATTTAAAATAATTGAAATTATAGAATGTGTTGTTTGTCCACAATGGAATCAAACTAGAAGTCAATAACAGAATGATAACCAAAAATCTCAAAAATCTTGGAAACTAAACAACATACTTAAAAATACTCCATCAGAAAGTCTCATAGGAAATTTTTAACACATAGAACCGAATGAAAATGAAAACCCAGCATATCAAAACATGTAGGATGCAGCTAAAGCGGTGTTGAAAGGGAAATTCATAGCATTAAATACATTAGAAAAGAGGAAAAGTTTCAAATCAATGATCGAAGCTCCTACCTCAAGAACCCAGAAAAAGATCAAAAATAAACTCAGAACAAGGAGAAGGAAGGAAATAAAGAGCAGTAATCAATGAAATTGAAAACAGAAATGCAACAGAGAAAATCACTGAAACAAAAGCTAGTTCTTCAACAACAGATCAATAGGGACTTCCCTGGTGGCACAGTGGTTAAGAATCTGCCTGCCAATGCAGGGGACATGAGTTCGATCCCTGGTCCTGGAAGATCCCACATGCCACAGAGCAACTAAGCCTGTGTGCCACGACTACTGAGCCTGCACTCTATAGTCCATGAGCCACAACTACTGAGCCTGTGCACCTAGAGCCCATGCTCCACAACAAGAGAAGCCACCACAATGAGAAGCCCGTGCACCACAATGAAGAGTAGCCCCTGCTCGCCGCAACTAGAGAAAGCCTGCACACAGCAACGAAGACCTGACGCAGTCAAAAATAAAATAAAATTAATTAATTAAAAAAAAAAGATCAGTAAAATTGACAAGTGCCTAACAGACTGAAGAGAGAGGGAGAGAGAGAGAAGACACAAATTACTGATATCATGAATAATATAAGGGACCCTGCAGATATCAAAAGGATAATAAGTGAATACTATGAAAAATTCTACATATATAAATTTGACAACCTAAATGAAATGTACCAATTCCCCAAAAAGCACAACCTAACACCCAACATGAAATAGAAAGAGCAGTGTTATAACTATTAAGGAGATTGAATTTGCAATTTAAAAACTCCCAAAAGAGAACTCCCCAGGTCCAGATGGATTAACTACAGAATTCTACCACAATTAACACAAGTCTACACAATCTCTTCCAGAATGAGGGAAAGCTTCCCAATTCATTTTATGAGGCAAGTATTATCCTGATACCAAAACCAGACAAAGACAATATGAAGAAAGAACTATGAACCAATACCCCTCATGAATATAGATGCAAAATTCCCTAGCAAAATATTAGTAAATAAAATTCAACAGTCTATGCAAAGAATTATACACATGACTGTACTAGTAAGAGTTCTCCAGAGTAAAAGAACCAATAAGATATATATATGGAGATGTTTTATAGGAACTGGCTCACGTGGTTATGGTGGTTGAAATGTCCCACAATCTACTATCTGTAAGCTGGAGAAACAGGAAAGCTGTAATTCAGTCTGAATTCAAAGGCCTGAGAATTACAATGGGGAGACTGATGGTGTAAGTCCCAATATGAGCGTGAAAGCCCAAGAACCAGAAGCACCAACGTCTGAAAGCAGGAGAAGATGGATATCTCAGCTCAAACACAGAGAGACAGCACATTTGCTATTCCTCTGCTTTTTTGTTCTATATGGGCCCTCAGTGGATTGGATGATACCTACTGACATTGGGGAGAACTATCTACTTTATTCAGTTCATCAATTCAAATGCTAATATCTTCCAGAAACACTCTTACAGACACACCCAGAAATAGTGTTTTATCAGCTGTCTGGACATCCCTAAGCCCAGTCAAGTTGACACATACAACTAATCACCACAATGACTAAATGATGTTCATTCCATGGACTCACAGTAAGTCCAGTATTAGAAAATCAATCAATATAACCCACCACATTAAAAAGAGAAGAAAAATTATATGATCATATATATCAATCAAAGCATAGAAATTATTTGACAAAATTCAATACCCATTCATGATAAAACTCATAAAATTAGGAAGATAGGAAACTTCCTCAACTTTATAAAGAGCATCTATGACTAACATTATACTAAATGGTGAAAGACTGAATGTGTCCCCCATTAAGGTCAGGAACAAGGCAAGGATATCTACTCTCACTACTCTTATTCAACACAGTACTAGAAGTTTTCTAGGCAGTGCCATAAGGCAAGAAGAGAAATAAAATTTATACAGATAATAAAGGAAGACATAAAACTGTTCCTATTTGCAGATGACAATGAATGTCTACATAGAAGAATCCCAAGAACCTCACCAAAAAAAAAAAAAACTAATAAGTGAGTTCAGCAAGGTTGCAAGCGGCAAGATAAATATAAAAATTAACTGTATTTCTATATATAGCAATGAACACATGGATACCAATATTTTTAATAAAATATCATTTAAAATCAAAATGAAACTCTTAAGGAAAGCATAACAAAATGTGTATAGGATTTGTATGCTGAAAACTACACATCAGGATAAAGTAAATGAAAGAAGACATAAATGAATTGAGTGACATACCATGTTCATGGACTAGAAGACACAACATAGTAAAGATGTCAATTATTCCCAAATGTATATTCAAGTTTAACACAATTCTTATCAAAATCCAATCAAGATTTTTTGTAGCTATAGATAAAATTATCCTAAAATGTATAAAGAACTAAAATATCTAAAATATTGTTTAAAAGAAAAACAAAGGAGAAGGAATTAGTCTGATTTCCAGACTTATTATATAGTTACAGTTACCAAAACTATGTGATATTAATGGAAAGACAGACACACAACTCAATGGAATAGAATAGAGAACTCAGAAGTAGACCCACATGTTTATGTCCAACTGATTTTTGACAAAGGTACAAACATAATTCAATGGAGGAAAAATAGCATTTTCAATGAATGAAGCTGAAGTGACTGGATATACACAGGCAAATAAATAAATAAATAACTTTGTTCTAAACCTCACCCTTTTACAAAAATTAACACAAAATGGATCTTGGATTTAAATGTTAAATGTAAAACTATAAAACTTTAGAAAAAATAAGTATGTGAGACAATAGATCTAGGGCTAGGCAAAGCATTCTTAGCCTTGAAATCAAAAGCATGGTCCACAAAAAGAAAAATTTACAAATTGGACTTCACCAAAATTAATATTTGCTCTGTGAAAGGTTCTACTTAAGAGAGGGAAAAGGCAAGGTCCAGACTGGGAGAAACTATCTGCAAACTACCTATCTGACAAAGGACTACTATCTAGAATATAAAAAGAACTCTCAAAACTCAACAGTAAAAGACAAACAATTCAATTTAAAAATGGGCAAAACATATGAACAGACATTTCATTGAAGTGTATATACAGATGGCAAATGAGCACATGAAAAGATCTTCTACATCACTAGCCACTAAGGAAACACAAACTAAAACTGTAATGAAACATTACTACACAAATATTGACAATACTTAAGCTGGTGAAGATGTAAAGAAATTCAATCACTCACACATTGCTAGTGCGAAAGCAAAATGGTACAGACACTATGGGAAAAAGTTTGCAGTTTCTTAAAAAAAAAAAAAAGGAAACATGCAACTACCAGACAACCCAGCAACTGCACTGTTGGACATCTATTCCAGAAAAATGAAGACATATGTTCACACAAAACCTGTGCATTAATGTTCATGACAGTTTTATTCATAAAATAACCAAAAACTGGAAAAAAACATCCTTCAACAGCTGCATAGTTAAATAAACTGTGGTACAACCATACCATGGAATACTATTCAGCAATAAAAAGGAGTAAATTATTAATATACACAACAACCTAGATGGATCTCCAGAGAATTAAGCTGAGTGAACAGCCAATTCTCAAAAGGTTGCCTACCATATGATTCCACTTACATAACATTCTTGAGATGACAAAATTAGAGAAATAGAGACTAGATTAGTGGTTTCCAGGGGTTAAGAAGGTGACTAGGACTTTTTTAAAATGGAGGGCAGCAAGATGGCAGAACAGGACACCTCCAGCCCTCATTCTCCCACAGAAACACATTGTCCAGAACAGATCACATGCTAGGTCACAAAACAAACCTTAACAAATTTAAGAATACTGAGATAATTCTATGTATCTTTTCCAATCACAATGGAATGAAACTAGATATCAATAATTTAAAAATGGAAAAATTAACAAATACATGGAAATTAAACAACACACTCTAAAAAAAACTATTGGGTCTAAGAAGAAATCAAAAGAAAATTAGAAAATATCTCAAAGCAAATGAAAATAAAAATACAACAATACAATATAACAAAATTAATGAGATGCCAAAGAAAACAGTACAGAAAGGGAATTTTATAGCAATGAATACCTACATTGAAAAAAAAGAAAGATCTCAAATAAACCACCTAAATTTATACCCCAAGGAACTAGAAAAAGAGAAGAAACTAAGCCCAAAATTAGCAGAAAGAGGGAACTAATAAATATTAGAGCATAAATAAATGAAATGGAGACTAGAAAAACATTTTTTAAATTGATGAAACTAGAAGCTGGTTTTTGAAAAGTGAAACAAAATCAACAAACCCTTAGCTAGACAAGGGAAAAAAAGAGAGAAGACTCAATAAAAATCAGAAATGAAAGAGGAGACATTACAACTAATCTCACAGAAATAAAGAGGATCATAAGAGACTATTATAAACAAGCATATGTCAACAAATTGGACAAGGTAGAGGAATTTTTTAGACACACACAACCTACCAAGACTGAATCAAGAAGAAACAGAAACTCTGCACATACCAAATAAAAAGACTGAAGGGGTAATTTTAAAACTTCCAACATATAAAAGCCCAGGACCATATGGCTTCATGTGTGGATTTTACCAAACATTTAAAAAGAATACCAATCCTTCTTAAACTCTTCTAAAAATTAGAAGAAGAAACACTTTCAAACTAATTCTATGAGGTCAGTCCGAAACCAAAGCAGACAAAGATACCACAAGAAAAAAACTACAGGTCAATATCCTGCTGAACATAGATGCAAAAATCCTAAAAAAAATACCAGCAAACCAAATACAACAGCATATTTTAAAAATCATACACCATGACTAAGTAGAATTTATCCCTGTGATACAAGGATGGTTCAACACATATAAATCAATTAACATGATACACCACATTAACAGGATGAAGGATTAAAATCACATGATCATCACAATGGATGCATAAAAAGCATTTCACAATATTCATATCTTTTCATGATTAAAAACTCTCAACAAATTAGGTATAGAAGGAATTTACTTCAATACAATAAAAGCCATTTATGAAAAGCCCACAGCAAACATTATGCTCAACAATGAAAAGCCAAAAGCTTTCCTTCTAAGATCCAGAACAAGGCAAGGATGCCCACCCTTACCTCTCCTGTTCAACATAGCACTGGAAGTCCTAGCCAGAAAAATTAGGCAAGAAAAAGAAATAAAAGCCATTCAAATCAGAAAGGAAGAAGTAGAATTACCTCTATTTGAAGATGACATGATTTTCATATGTAGAAAACTCTAAAGGCTCTACAAAAACTGTGGAACTAACAACCAAATTCAGTAAAGCCACAAGATGCAAAATCAACATACAAAAGTCAATTGTGTTTCTATACACTAACAACAACCTACCTGAAAAGCAAATTAAAATAATTCCACTTACAATAGCATCAAAAATAAGAAGAAACTTAGGAATAAGCTTAACAAAAGAAGTGAAAGACTTGTAGGCTGAAAACTACAAAACAATGACAAAAGAAAATTTAAAGGACACAAACAAATGGAAGGACATCTCAGGTTCATGCACTGGAAGAATTAACATTGTCAAAATGTCCACATTTTCCAAAGTGATCTGAGGATTCAGCACAGTTTCTATCAAAATCTCAATGGCATTTTCTACCAAAATAGAAAAAACAATCCTAAAGTTTATTTAGAACCACAAAAGACCCCAAATGTCCAAAGCAATTTTGAGCAAGAATGACAAAGCTGGAGGTATCACACTCCCTGACTTCAAAACATATTATAAGGCTACATCTCTAGCTGATCTATCTCAACCAGTCCCATGGCTTTACACACCAGGTACACACATACAACTCTTAAATTTCTATCTTTAGGGACTTCCCTGGCGGTCCAGTGGTTAAGACTCCATGCTTCCACTGCAGAAGGCATAGGTTCGATCCCTGGTCAGGGAACTAAGATCCCACATGCCGCACGGTGTGTCCAATAAAATAAATAAACAAAACTATAGAAAAAAATACAAGAATATTTTTTTAAATTTATATCTTTAGCCTCAACTTCTCACCTGAACACCTGACTCATAACCCAATTGCCTACCCACTATCTCTTCTTGATTGCCTAAGAGACATCTACACTTAACAAGTCCAAACACGATATCCCCCCTCAACTTTTTCCTCTCCCAGTCTTCCCCACCTTTCTTAGAGTTCCCTAATAAATGTTTCAAAACATGGGTCCACATTCTTTGTTGTTCCAGAGTCCCCTCGTCTTTGAATCTGGATGAGCCTGTGAATAATTCTAGCCATAGAATACGGGGGGAAGTGACACAATGTGAGTTCTGAGACTAGGTCTCTTGGAATGTCCATCCTCAGGGACTGCTCCCTCTCAAAACTCAGCCATTATGCTGTGAGAGGCCCAAGTCAACGGAGAGATAATAAAAATGGTTGCTGTTTTAGTCCACTATTTGGGGGGCGATTTGCGGTAATAGAGAACTGGAACTGATGGTAGCTTTATTCTTTCATTATTCAGAACAAAAATTTTGAAGGCATCCTTGACTTCTTTCTCTCACATTCCATATCCAATGCCTCAACACATGCTGTCAGGTCTCTCTTCAAAATATGTCCACAATCTGACCAATTCTCACTACCTAGTCTATGAAATGGTTCTCTGAAGTTCCTGCTTGAAAACAACAGAAACTGACTCAGGCTGACTTTTGCAACAAATTTAGTGAAAGGAAATCAGATGGCTCACAGAATAGCCCAAAAGGGATGAGAACCAAGTCCAGCAAATGGTCTGAAATCAATGAAGTTTAGGCATAAGGAATCATAGCCAAAGAACCAGCTGACATTGCTGGACGCAGAGTACACCAGCTTCACCAGCATGAATTCTAGGCTGTTCCCACTCCTTTGTTCTTTGCTGTTCGACCTTGAGGGAGGCATATCTTATTGACTGAGCTTGGTTGATGTTCCTGAGTCCCAACTGCCAGGGGATGGAAAAGGGAGAGTTTGGGCATTTGGGCTTTCATAGTAAGAAGTTGGAAGCCAATCTCCCGTAAAAACTCATTTCACAATGCCTTCTCCAAACATAAAAAGTGGCTACAAATTCTGAGCAGCCAAGTAAAAGTAAAGTTGATGATAAATTTTGGGTGAGGAGAAGATACAATTTGTATCGTGAACAACAGGTCCTTAATATATGTTAATATGATGGAAAAATAAGTAGATTCTGAACTAAAGCCTTGGATTCCAGTCCTGTTCTACCACTTACTGGATGTGTGACCCTAAGAAAGTCACTTAATTTCCCTGAGACTCCATTTTTTCATCTTTAATGGGAACAATAATGTCTGCCTTGCTTACCTTACAGGTTGTTTTGAGGATCAAATTAGTATGTGGGCATATTAAGGATACTATTTTCATCTCATTCATCTTGTCTGTTGCCTAGTTGAGGGCCAGCCTGGAGTAGGTGTTCCATAAATGTCTACAGAATGAGTAATAGTTACAGAAATGATTAGTAAAATAAAAGCCATTAATTAAGTGATCCTACTAAATCCTCCAGATTTAGGCCAGAAAAGTGTGATATTGTCACCCAGAGCCAGCCTTAAGGAATATCAGATATGCTTGGGAGAAGACCTTTGACATTGATCATTTTTGCCACTAACCTCTTCATAAAATAAATATGGAAACAGCAGAGCAACTTATCGTTTCATTATCTAGTATAAATTTGGCTTATAAAGCAAATTCCTTCTGTGACAAGGTTTAGGGACTCAGTAATAGTTCTTGAGAATCATTCTAGCACAGGTTCGTAATGTAGCTTATCGTCTAGATTTCTGGCCAATGGATTCAAGTTACTCTGAAAAAACAAGAACTATCTAATTATAAGGTAAGTATGGATAATAATAACAATCCTTTAACCAAATCCTTTGGAGATAGATGGTTTAGAATTGAGAATTTTTCAGATATTTGAAACGTGTTAGCAGCAAAAAATCACATACTACATACCCCCAACAGGGTCTGGGAAAGCACCTTGTAATTAAACACAATAATATTTCTGCAGAGGTATGTACAAATGTTCATTCTAAGTGGGATAAAGACTGAAATAGTCTCACATCAGTTCAGTTAAGGCTATTTCAACATGAGATTAGAAAAACTTTTGATTTTCAGAGCTTTTTTTGGATCTTAAAAATGCAGACAAGAAATAATGAAGTTGTGTTTTTCATAAATAAGGGATTGGTTTTACAGCACTTTGAGACAGAAAATGCTCTACCATGTACATTTAAAGTTCCTACAAGCGTATTAACATTAATTTATCTCTTAAAATCATCTATATAAAATCACTTGCACAATATTTTTAAATAATTAATTCAGAAAATTCTGGAATTCAACCAGAAAGATCACTTATTTCAACCTGCTGCCTAATTCAGCTGTTCCCTATTAATAGCATACTAGCCAGATGTTCACTCAGCCTGTGCAGAATACTCCTGTGGATGAAGAACGCACTTTTCATGTGGTAACTTGCTGTACTCTTGGACAACCTTAATTATTAGAATCAAAGTCAACTCCCCTGTCACTTTTACCCTTTGGTCCTAACTCTGCCCCGAGGATCAGGAAAAAATACTCTATCCCCTCTGCCACATGACAGCTAGGCAAATATTTGAAGTGGCAATCATGTACCACACCATTTGCCTCTTCCCCAGCTTAAACATGTGCTCTAACTCTTCCACATAAAGCATGGTTTCCTCTTCCCTCACACCCTGAGAGCCCACGGTAATCTTTAGCTTATCAATAGCTATATTAAAATGAGGTAGCTAGAGCTAGATAAGCCTCCAGCCCAGAATACAGGGAATCTATTACCTTCTTTGTAAGCTATATGCCACATTTCTAGTAGTTTAGCCTAAAATTACATTAGCTTTTTATGCAACATAATACTTTTGTATCATTTTGCATTTAGAGTACACTAATACCTCCATTGTTGCACATGCATTGTTGTGACAATCCAGGAACCTCCTTTGATTTATATTTTCAGCCTCAATAAAGGGCTTTCATACTGGTCTTTGTTCGATTAAACCATGTTGGTTTTCTTTCCAACATTCATGTTTCATTTTGAATCTTGATTTTCTCTTTCAATATATTAGCTATGACTGCTAGCTCTGTGTCACCTAAAAATTTGATGAGTAGACCTTCTAACCTTCAGTAAAGACTTCAAAAAAAATATTGAACAAGATAGGGTCAAAGGCCCTGTAGCATACCACTAGAGACTTACCTCCAGGAAGGCATCCTCAAGTGCTCACTATCTAAAACAGCCAATGAACTTCATACACAAGTAACAATACCAAGCTTTAGATGATATGTACTGAATGAGCAGCAAGAAAAACACATGGTATACAGAGAAGAAAATGACACCTCTCAGAACAATCAGACAAGGTTCTAAAATTTAGTAATTCATTTCAAATACAAGTTTGGCTACAAAAGGGCACTTTAAAAGATGTCTCTGCTTCCTGAAATGTGCATATATATGTACTAGGGTTGCAATGTAAAATCCATTTCCTACTGTGGATATCACCCAGAAAGTTTACAAACACAGTATTAAAGGTTGGTAGGATTTGAAGTGTCATAAAGGGGAGAATAAACCATGGGGATAAATTTTACCCCGTTATGGATAAACTCCTATAGATGTAACTTCTTCCACTGCCTGCTTCACCCCACCCACCCCACCCTAACTACTCACTACTGTAAGCAACCCCAACTTACAGAAATCTATATTTTAAGCATATATATATATATAATTATAAATAATTGGTTTCCAAGGGATTATTCACTTTTAAAATGGGTACATCCAGAAGGTTCATTTACAAGGTAAGTGACCTTATATGTTCATTTGATTGACACCCAATTTTTTTTCAGAATATCAAGAATACAAAATATCCAGGGTTGCTACTGTTTGCTTATATTGTGTAACAAACCTGATGTTAAACATGACCCTTGAAACTTCCCACATCTCTCCAGCCAGGACACTTTGATGATATAGTAAATATTGCTATGGTTCCCCTTTGAAAAAACAGGACTTAAACAAGCAATTTTTCCACATAAAACTTAAAATTCCCTTCAGAAGAAATCCCTTAATCAAAAATTTGTAACACTTTCCAAAAAATGACATAACTCTGAAGCAATTCTGGTCTCATGAATCACTTTAAATCATGACAGTTTCTGTTCTCTCATTCTGTTTTCCGTTCCTTCTGTCTTTCTTGGTCTGTAAATTAGTTACAGATAGGAACCAAAAAACCCAGAACCCACTCACTGAATTACGTCACTTGGAATTAGAACTAAAAGAAAATTCATTTTTGAAAAGGAGAAGCCTTAAAGCTTTTGGAATATGAAGCTAATCATTACAAAGTTATCCCCATTTATGTCCCAATATCTAAATTACAATATTTAACAAAGGCAAGTTCTTCTTGATGAAAGAGTCAAGTAAAAAAAAAAAATTTAACTAAACTATGGTTAGTCATCATTCCCCCAAGTATGCCACGATATCTCATAGCATTAGTTACCACTATGAGTGGTATCACTTAAGTAATGAGTAATTTAATTAAGTAATAACTCTAAAAAGAGAAGTTTAGAATAACAGGGAGAAAAACTAAAGTATGAGAAAAAAAGAAAGTAAAAAAAATTCCAAAGAAAATCAGATATGCAAATAGCTTCAAAAAAGAAGTATAAAAATGGCAACTGAAGCTTCAGATATGAGCTGATATTAGCCAAGTTCACTGGGGATGAACATAGTTCGTCATTGGGAACAGCAAAGGCAAAAACTGCAGAGGCAAAAGGCAAAAACTCTGTCCTCCCAAAACACAAAATCCTTGCCTTAATCATATGAATCTAGGTAACCTTAGTTGGTTTGTGAATTCCTAAAAATATTTCCACTCACCCCACCTCTATTTTACTGGAGGTTGAAATTCACCCTAATTCACTCCCTCCCTGACAGTCTCCTACTTAAAAAAAAAAAAGTGGGAAGGGAGAGACCTACTAAAAACTGCAACCAGATCAAACATCATAGTTTTGTAGTAGATATATATAGAATATTACTGAAAGGATTTCCAGAACTTTCACCAAGCCCAGGATCAACTTAATGGAAAATTTTAAGGATTTTCCACATTTAAAATTACAAAGCATGTTTGAAACCTGGTGTTTCAAAACATGGTATTTCAAAATTATCCCAGAAAATTCCATTATCTTGTCACCGATTTATATTGATAAGGTAAAGAATTTGACAAATGCACTGCATTTGGTTGATGTGAAAACAATGCCCACAAACCAGGTTTCCCCAGTCTGATAGTTGGAAAACCATTACAAAATCCATTAAACCATCTCAGTAAGCAAGAGAGGAAAGGCCATTTTGTGTTCAGTGACCTATACTCAGCCCATGGATTATGAAGCAGGCAATGCAGTGAGAGGGCCCTTTTTGACTCTATATCTGATCTCCAGGGAGCCAGTGCTCAACTCTTTCCAGGAGAAAGTCTGAAGCACACATTCCTCCAACAAAGGAAGACAGTAAAATATTTAAGGGCCGTTTTAGAAGGAAATAGAAAAGTGAGACATCGGGAATGAGGAGTTTTACACCTGTAATACCTTTGCTCTACATAGCCTACATATTTCTTGTATAATTTGATTCTTATAAAATGTATAAGAAAATAATTTCAAATTGTAATGGAAAATCACAAGGTTTTAAGACGCCCAACGAAGCGGACATAAAATGTATACGTCAAAGGACTACTCTCTGGCTGCCAGTGCTTTTCTGATATAGATACAAGGGCGAGGCGGGGAGAGGGGGTGATTCTCATACGCTATGTATATACACCAAATCTTTCTACCTTTTTGAGTCAGTTAGAACCAGAACGGCTTCTTTAGCATGTATTCTCCACACAGTTGTGTCAACTCCTGGTTCTGAGGACACACAGA
The DNA here is from genome assembly GCF_003676395.1 of Aethalodelphis obliquidens. NCBI lineage: Eukaryota > Metazoa > Chordata > Mammalia > Artiodactyla > Delphinidae > Aethalodelphis > Aethalodelphis obliquidens. The sequence continues at coordinate 12,905,592 of NW_020837963.1, forward strand.
CACTCCTCCTCAGGACACACATCTCTCACTCAGTTTGGTACAAAGGAGAGGGAAATGGCATCCACTGCCTGCCCTCGGGGTGCCGCCGCCTCGAGCCCGCCTGGACTTGTTGCTCTGGCGGCGGCGGTGCGAAGTCTCCACTATCCGCCGAACGTGGCCCGCCCTGCCCACGAGGAGGGCGGCCTCTGCGGGGAGCCGGTGTTCCGGGGCATCCTGGAGCCGGGCGGCGGCGGCTGCCGCACGAGGCCCCCCAGCCGGGCGTGCGGGGACCGGAAGCGCCGCCGGTGCGCCCTTCCGCCTGCAGGACGCGGGGCCGGCCCGGGAGCCGCGCCGAGCCTGAGACCCGCGCCGAGTCTGAGACCCGCGCCGAGCCTGAGGCGCCCGCCGCCCCCAAGGCCGTCCCCCGCGAGCCCTGAGGGAGCGTCCCTCCCCTGGTCCTGCCCTTTGTCTTCAGTTCTCCTCCTTCTCCTCCGCAGGAGGCCAGCGCAGGCCTGAGGGGGGGTGGACCAGGCCTGTCGGCCCCGCGCACACACAGGCGGGCCCCGGCGGGCTTCGCGCGAGGAGAGGAGCCCGAGGCTTGGAGGCCCTACGAAGCCGCGTGCTCGGCGGGGGGCCGGGGGGCCCGGCGAGGACCCCGGTCGAGGGCACCCGAGGGCCGGAGCCGACTCCCCGCCCTCGCTCTGCGCCCCGCGGCCTCCCCACCCCCTACTCGTTCCGGGAATCAATAGTGGCCGCTGATTTTTCACAATTGCAGCTGTCTAATTCACCAGTGAATAATTAAATCGGAAGTAGCCAGGCCGGCCTGAGCAGGGCCGGGTTTGGCGTCGGAGACTAGGGGTCTCCCCTTCCGGATCCCGTCAAATTGGGATATAGAAGGGCGGTCGGGGGCAGGCCTCGCCACGTGCCACCGCTGGGAGAGCGGCCCGAGCCGGGGCGCCATTCAGGGTGGGCGAAGGAAGCAGGAGCTCAGGTGTAGGAATCAATGCGGGAGGGGGGAGCAGCCTGAGGAAAAAAGGAGGATGAGGAGGGACGAGCGGCTCCCAGGCCCGCAGTTTCCCTCCATGTGGGTGCTTCTTGCTAGATCCCCCCCACCTCTCAGGGACCTCGCGTGGCGCTGAGGTTTCTGTTAAGTGCGGACGCTCTCCTCTCCCCGACTTCGCGAGGGGAGAAGAAATCCACCCTTGGGAGGCGATCTGCCTTTGAGAAAGACGAAGAGAAGTAGAGAGAAGCGCCTAGAAACGGCATTGATTTAGACATCAATCCTGGCCGGCTCCCTCCGCCTCCTGAGCCGCGGGGCCGCGCAGCCCCTCCCGGAGAAGCGGCTTGGCGCGGGCCCCGGGGCCTCCGAGCTCCGCGGGGCCGGGAGGGCAGGACCCGGGCAGCTGGAGGGCACGGTGCGACAGGGGAGCCGCTCGCAGCCTCCCGCGCCCGCGGCCTCGACGCCGGTCTCCGCGCCGAGCCGGCCGGTCGGTGCAAACACCGCTTCCTCGAGGCCAACAGGTCTCCCCGGAGTCAGGAGCGCCGCGGGCATCGCTCTCCCAACCCCGGCAGCAGGACGCCCTCGGAGCCCGGCATCTTTAGAAGCAGCCAAACCACCTGTGTCCGGCCAGGCCCGGCGCGGCGCTGGATGAAGTGGCCCGCGGGGACCGTGGCCCGCTCCTTGAACGACCACGGCCGCCCCTGAACCCTACGGTTGGCCAGAGTTGCTTTTTCTTTACACATTTGGAAGCGAAACAATTCAGAATTTCTCAAAAGTGGCATCGAAGCGATTTTCCAAAGATTAAATGCTCCTAAAATAATCCGAGTGTGTTTTCTGTTATACTTTTGATTGTATCACCTTGAAAAATCAGCTCGGACTCCTTGGTTATTTAATATCCTTGGAAGCTGATATCCCAGGAATCTAAAATATATATATATCATGCGATTTTTTTAAAAAAAGAAATGGTCTGATTCGCATAAATATTTTATACCCCTGGGTTGGGTTTTAGTTTTCCAACAGAAATATTATCTTTGAAATCGGAAATAATATTTTCAAGTTTAAAATCTGATCAACTCTTTTTTTTAATACTCTGTACTTTAAAGAAAAAAATCAACTGTAGCTAGACGATTGAAATTATACGAAAAAAATTTTAAACCCCCCATTTTCATAGAGAGGGGAAGTGCTAGGTATCTGTATTAATGTCTAAACAATATTGAATCCTCAGTCAAAAATTGTTATGTCCAGAGCAAATAAATGATCGTTTTAAGAAGGTAATAAATAAAAGCGACGCCCGTGCTTAGCGTCTCAGAGCAACTTGAAAACAGCTCCACTTTCAGAGAGTTAAATTCGTCCTTTTTAAAATCAACTGCAACTTTTGCCTTCCTTTGAAAGGACAACAAAAAGATTTCACGCACAAGTTGACCTGAACAAAAGGACCTCAAGCCAGTTATTCTTTTGTGGGGTGACAACTGGAGGAGAGGAAAACTTTAAGTATACTTGGATGGTACTTTTGGAAACCCACTGTAAAAAGAAAATGCGACCGCAGCTCCACACGGTTTAAAACCAAGACTTCGGGGCTGTGGGGGGAGAGAAATCATGGGACAGGAACTGAAGGCCTGTGAGGAGAAAATTCGTCGTGGTTTTCAGATTAACAAGTTGCTTTCTTAAAGCTCAACGTTCTTTCAGGGGGAAAAAAAAGCCTACGTAGTTGTGAGAGTCAGGCTTCCGGCTCCCCGCGCCCACCCTCCTCCCACTAAATAAATAAATAAATAAGCCTTCTGATCTTCGGAGCTTTGAATCCTCAAATTCCCCTTCACTTTTTAAATTTCCTCCAAGAGTCAAATTATTTCTCCCACCAGCTTCCCGAGTGGTAGCAGCCTCTAAAACAGAACCGGAAGGGGGGCCCCCAGAGGAGAGTCTGTCGTGAGCACCGAATTCGAAGGAAATCCCCTGGCAGGGACTGCAGTCCCGCCACCCAGCCCTGGCGACAGTCATCTCGGGTCCAGTTCAGAGGCCCGGGCACACAGCCCGGGCAAACTCCTCCTGAGAGGGGGCCAGGGAACCCAGAGAGGGCAGGGAGGAAGGAGGACAGAAACGTGTGTGTGTGTGTGTGTGTGTGTGTGTGTGTGTGTGTGTGTGTCCTTGAGGACACAAAACTCCAACAGTCCCCTCTCTGAGGGAGTGGAGGGAGGCGATCAAGGTCGGCCGACCTAGTCCCAAGCCTTCTTTAAAACTAGGCAGGCGGACGCGCTAGAAGCTTTGCTCTGCGGAGGTCTGGATTCGGGCTGCCGCTGCCTGTCCAGACCCGCTGCCCCAGAGCAGGTGCCAAAGCTTCTTGGGGTGGGGTCTCCTCCGCCCCTCCCCTCCCCCAAGCTCGCCCACTCCCCGCGCCTGGACTACTGAGGCTAGGTGGGTTAAGCCCAGGCTCCGACACCCCGCTGGGTTCGCCCCGCGACCCTACTCCCCACCTTCGAATCCAGGCACCAGAGCTTAGGGCTCCGAGAGAACGCTCCCCCGGCAGGGAGGGCTCCGGGAGCTTCGTTTTTCTTTTCCTAAGAGGCTAGCTGAGGGTGGGAAGAACACTAACAAACGCCAACTCTCCCCCGACCCTGGCGCAAAATGTCTGTCTGTCCACCCAAAAGTTCAGGTCAGTCCCCCGCCAGCTCTTCTAACTTGGCCTTTTCGATATTAACAACATCCACGCAGAGCCAGAAGCAGACGAAAAAGGACCGGTTCGGCCTCAACACCTAGAAAACTTTGTTTCAGACTTTCCTAGATTCACCTGGAAACTCAGAAGTATCAGTGAATTTCTGAGCTCAGAGGCCAAAGGGAGTTAGTGGGGCTAGGCATCGGTTTTGGTTTTCTCCTCCCTATGCTCAACCAGCCCGAGCTTTCAGGCAGAAGAAAACTGCAGCTAATGGAGATATCAAACAGAGCCACAATTCCGAAGACGCTTTTTCCGCCACTAGCACCCACCGTCCATCTGCAAGTGTAATCACAGACTTGCGGCATCTTCATCACCAGGGGCTGCGAGAAAAGGGGAGAAAATCCTCTGTCATTAAAAGGAACCCTCTATTATCACTATTATTGTTTGTGTATAGCAACATAAGAATGTCCCCCTTCTCTTAAAATTCCCCCACAATATTAAAACAGTATTTGTCGTCAGATTCCTACAAACGCTTGAGGCCTTCCTGGAAAACCATTACCATTCAATGGCTAGAAAATTGCTCTCCTTCCTTTAAAAAAAAAAAAAAAAAAAGGCACAGCAGCAGATACAACAGACAACAAAAACTTTCTCCTGCATAATCCCTGCTCACGGAATGACAAAGAAATGACATTGACTTACCCCTGAACGGATGATGTGTTTGATAAGTGGGGGACTTTTTCGAAGATTTCTGTTCAGGAGCTGCACAGACAGCTGCAATTCATGGGCGACGCTGATTGCCAGAAACGCTATGGATTGGCATGGGGTCTGCAGCTCACAGATCCTGATCAATACCCCTACACTCACACGCCAGATGGTTTGGGGAAGGACAAAAATAAAATAGTCCAAGTCAGCCCACCATTATGTTTCTTTGTATTGCTCTGATAAACCTAGTTGTAGCGCAAATCCGTTCTACCCAACACAAAACCTTCTTCAGGATTTTGAACATTTGGGTGGAAATAAGCAGCCCCCGTTCTACCCAGGGTTTGGGCTGTGGTTACAGTTGTTTAGTAAAAACAGAGCTGTTGGACCCCTTATCCAGATTGGGTTTACTTGTGGTGTGTTTATTTTTTTCGTGAATAATTTATAGGGTCTCTGTTTTAATTGAATGTTCATGTCTCTCTCCCTCTCAGACCCTTAAAATTTTTTTAATGTGAAAAAACATATGAAAAGTCCAGTAAAATTTTCCAGTCTTTTTCCGCGCTTGCTCAACTTCAATTTTTTTTTCTTTTACAGTACAATAGCTTATATTTGTTGTCAAAGCTGCATTTTATTTACAGGCTTCTTTTGAATCATTTAAGTGTTTGGTCTTGAAGAAAATCGGCCCTGCAAATGGGGTATTCTAAGTAATGGATATCCTGCTCCTGATATAATGGCTGGTGCAACTGTTTGTCCAGATTCTAACAGTCGTGAAGTAGCACTTCTGCTGCCACATTTCTATACGGTCAGGGGGAACAGGAGTGTAACTTCAAATTAAAAGAAAAAAATTTGAGTCGTAGAACTTCCGAAGGTTAGAGCATGTGTGCTTAACAAGGGGTGGTTAGAAAGCAACTCTTCCTTTTTATTTTCTTGAAGAACTATATAGAAAAAAATCAAAGATATTTCAAAACATATTTGAAAATTGTATTAGTACTGATATTCTTAAAATTATCTTCAAGTAGATACTATTTTTCCGGTTTAAAAAGAAAGGGAGAAAACATGCAGACTTAATTCAGTAAAAATTAGGATGCTGAGTAAACAAGCACATTAATTTTTCTTTTCAATGGGTTTTGGCTTGAAATATAAAACCTCAAACCGCTATCAGAAAAACAACGTGAAAAGTCTGCTTTAATCTAGCCCAATGAAATTATACACAAAGAAGCCAATGCGATTTCATGATTTCCCTGAGATCGCCAATATTGATCGAGGGAAGGGGAGGGGAGGAGGGAGGGAGGAAGGAGCGAGGCAGCGAGAATATGCAACTCACCTTTCAACTCCCCAGCACGTGACTGCTCCCAGGCACACCGAGGTGGAATACCCAGGAGCAGATTTATCCTGGTAGCCTGGGAAATGAGTTTATAATTTTGAAATTTTATTTAAATGGCAATTTATATGCCTAGGTTTCTGAACGGAGGCAGTGCCTACCAGATGTCCCAGCCTGGGGTCACTGGCCACTGCTTGAGCCTGAAGCCAGGGCAGAGGAGGCTGCCTTCGGCACTGGGGCACATCAAACAGATTTTTCCCCTGTCCTGCTCCTCTCCTGCCTTATTTCAGTGTCTGAGCACTCCTGGACCAACGGGATTGCACTCTTGTGAACTTTTGTTCAACTCGGTGTGTATTTCAAACATTAACTTTCAAATTATCCCAAATGTCCAGCTGCCATATACAAGGTGGGGAGGGTGAAGAGAGATGGTAGGAGAGGTGAGGAAGAGAGGAAAGTCAAAGAAACAGAAAACTGAGTGATTTTACCTGTCTAGTACTGTGACATTAAAAGATGTGAGCATCTAGAAAAGTATGTCTAGCAAAGCAGGGGATCATCCACTTTCTTACTCAGGCTTTGATATCACAAGAAGAGGCTATTTGAAAGAATAATTGGCAAGGTATTGGCCAGAATTCAATAAAGTTGATCTAGAAATAGTGTCACTGTACGTTCATGTGACAGCATGACGTGGGAGGGGGTGGATTTTTTTGCTCTGTAGCTAGAAGAGAGAGGAGGGCAGCCGTAAAAGGTCACCAAGACTAAGAACTGTTTTCCAAATGAATAAAACCTTTCTCTAGCGCCAGGGAGGCACATACAGTATTCCAGACTGTGTCCTTGTTTTCTTATCAAGTTTTCTCTAACAGCTGGAAGTTGTTGGAGGGGGCTGTCTTAAGGAGACCCCCTGCTCTTCTTTTGACAGCTGATCAAAAGAAAATAGGTCACGCTTCTCCAACTTACGTCCACCCTGTCCTTAATTACTGTCTCTTTAAACAAAGGCAACATCTGCGCAACCTCAGCTAGCTTGAATCTTCGCAGGCAAACAGAACGCAACCTGCTTCGGAAGAATCTGTTTCTTGTAAGGTTTTCAATGCCGAGTGGCTCTCTGCCTTCAACTACCCCCTCCACCCCAACCCGGGCCGCAGAAATCTCCACCTTCTCTCTACAACCCCGCTCCACTCCCAGTCGCCGACCAGGGGTTACTAAACAACGGCAATCCTGGGTAGATGAAGGTACACTTTTCAAAGCTGCGGCTTGCGAGCGTTCTAGAACTCACCAGGGCTCTGGTCTTTTCAGAAACAAGGTTTGAATATACAGATATGGGCTCCATGTCATCTATCCACAGCCGTAACCCAGGGCGTTCCTCTCCCGGGATTCGAGAGACGTGTGTGTGTGTGTGTGTGTGTGTGTGTGTGTGTGTGTGTGTGTGTGTTAGGGGGAAGATCCGCGAGTAACGTCCCGGACGTTTACATACTCCCTACCCCCAGGAGAAGTTTGCTAACTAAGGCATCGGCAACAACCCTGCTGTACACTACCCCCCTCCAGCCCCCGCCCCCTCCCACCACTCCTTTCCAACTCGCTCGCGCAGCAAGCATTTGGTCACCTTGAAACCGTAGCTCCTGGTGTTCTAGTTTTGTTTTGCAATCTAGCAGGGGCCCTTCTGAAGGCTCATAACTGAGAGATTTATGGGCTCGCCGGGTAATTAAATGATGTTATTGTGTTAACTTTGCAGGCATTACTGCGGCCCGCGCCGCGGGTGGGCTTGCGTCCGCCGGCCGCAGCTAGCAGGCAGCGAGGGCGCTTGAGTTCCCTCGCCCCGTAGATTCCGCACTCCCCAGTCTCGGGAATTTACCCTACATTAGAATACATTAGCGCCCGCATTTTTAAAGGCTAAACTACTGGCTCCCAGCTAGGGACGCTTGGGAAGTGGCTTGTTAGGAGACGTGGGATTGTTTTTACATCAGCACGTAGCAGGAGTTTTCCCTCCTGGCTTGCCTCGATAAAAGCTTTGGGGTGAAGCAAGGGGAACTGAAGCAAAGCCCTTTAGCCCAGGTCGCAGCAGCTCCGGAGAAACACAGAGCGGCATCTTTAACGTAATTTCTCTCCCTCACTCGCTCTCTCGCCTCTCTCCCCACTACCCTCTCTTCCCCTCCCTCTCTTCCTCTCCTTGACGTTTGATTCCAGTGGCAAAGGAGGAAAAAAAAAAAAAAAAAAAGCACAGAGCCGTCAGCCAAACGTGAAACGCGCGGCCCCGCCCGCTCCTCAGCCATTGGCAGCTGTGCGCAGGAGGCCCGCCTCCCGGGGCAGTCGCGGCCACGCAGTGGCTGCTCGCGGCGCCCATCGGGCACTGCCCCGCCCCGGGTCCGGGAAGGTAGGTTGGCTGCCCCGGCGAGCGGCAGAGCCCTTCTGGACAGCTCCCGCTCACCCAAACAGAAGACGTCGGCACCGGAGCGGGCTCGGACATGGCTAGGCAGCGCGCCGCCCCGAGCGGCGGGACTCGGTGATCCCTCCCTCCTTCCCCGCCCCCTCCCGTCTCCCGCACACACGCCCCGTCCGCCCCCACCCCACCCCACCCCCACCCCGGGCGCGCCCGCCCGCCCGCAGCCCGGGGCGCACACCCGCACGCACGCTCCCCTCCACACGCTCACGCACTCCCGCGCCCTCCCTTGCTCCCGCGGCAGAGCTCCGCCACGCGCGCCTTGCCAGCCCGCCGGCCACCCCCGCCGCCCCCGCCGCCCCCGGGCCCCGATGGACTGAATGAAGGCTGCCTACACCGCCTATCGATGCCTCACCAAAGACCTAGAAGGCTGCGCCATGAACCCGGAGCTGACAATGGAAAGTCTGGGCACTTTGCACGGGCCGGCCGGCGGCGGCAGCGGTGGGGGCGGCGGCGGGGGCGGCGGGGGCGGCGGCGGGGGCCCGGGCCATGAGCAGGAGCTGCTGGCCAGCACCAGCCCTCACCACGCGGGCCGCGGCGCCGCTGGCTCGCTGCGGGGCCCGCCGCCGCCGCCGCCGCCGCCAACGGCGCACCAGGAGCTGGGCACGGCGGCAGCGGCGGCAGCAGCGGCGTCGCGCTCGGCCATGGTCACTAGCATGGCCTCGATCCTGGACGGCGGCGACTACCGGCCCGAGCTCTCCATCCCGCTCCATCATGCCATGAGCATGTCCTGCGACTCGTCCCCGCCCGGCATGGGCATGAGCAACACCTACACCACGCTGACGCCTCTCCAGCCGCTGCCGCCCATCTCCACCGTGTCGGACAAGTTCCACCACCCGCACCCGCACCCTCACCACCACCACCACCACCACCACCACCACCAGCGCCTGTCGGGCAACGTCAGCGGCAGCTTCACCCTCATGCGCGACGAGCGAGGGCTCCCGACCATGAACAACCTCTACAGCCCCTACAAGGAGATGCCCGGCATGAGCCAGAGCCTGTCCCCGCTGGCCGCCACGCCGCTGGGCAACGGGCTGGGCGGCCTCCACAACGCGCAGCAGAGCCTGCCCAGCTACGGGCCCCCGGGCCACGACAAAATGCTCAGCCCCAACTTCGACGCGCACCACACTGCCATGCTGACCCGCGGTGAGCAACACCTGTCCCGCGGTCTGGGCACCCCGCCCGCGGCCATGATGTCTCACCTCAACGGCCTACACCACCCGGGCCACGCTCAGTCCCATGGGCCGGTGCTGGCGCCTAGCCGTGAGAGGCCACCCTCGTCCTCTTCGGGATCGCAGGTGGCCACATCAGGCCAGCTGGAGGAGATCAACACCAAAGAGGTGGCCCAGCGCATCACCGCCGAGCTGAAGCGCTACAGCATCCCACAGGCGATCTTCGCGCAGAGGGTGTTGTGCCGGTCTCAGGGGACTCTCTCCGACCTGCTCCGGAACCCCAAACCGTGGAGTAAACTCAAATCTGGCAGGGAGACCTTCCGCAGGATGTGGAAGTGGCTGCAGGAGCCCGAGTTCCAGCGCATGTCTGCCTTACGCCTGGCAGGTAAGCCCAGAGGGTCTCCTGGAGCCAGGGTGCTGGGAGAGGGCTCCGGGGTGCCTGTGGCCCCGGGTGAGGGCGCTTAGCCACATCTCTGGTTCTCGCCTCCTCTCCACACTTCCTATTTCTTCTCTACTTTATTTCTTCTTCTGTTTCCTCTTTCTCCTCTCTTCTTTCTGTTCTCCCTTTCTCTTCTCTTCCTTCCTCCCTCCTTGTCTCCTGGGCTTCCTGACCGACCCCCACCCGCATTTTATTCGCGCTTTGGTCAACGTGCCAACTCTGCCCTCTCCTTCCGACCTTACCCAGTTGTGGGAGTCGCGATGGGGGTGCACCGTGTCCGCTAGGAGCCCTCTCTTTCCAGGACTCACAGGAAAGGGGGATTGCCTTTATTGGAAACCCTGTGCACTTGAACTCTTGCTTAGACAATACATTTCCAAGCTTGCTTAGGCAATACGTTTCAGTTTTCCAAGCTGCCTGGTCTCCCTGTATGGAAGCAGTTGGTGGGCTGGGGTGGGGGAGCGGGAGGCAAACTTGTTTGGTCACTGACAAGAGTCACAGCCTTGCCCACGCGGAGAACGGGTGTCCAGGGTACAACAGCGCTTCCCGAGCCCGTTTCCAGCCTTGACATTGGCACGGGGACTTTATGATCGAAAGAGCAGGCTGGGGCCAGGTCCCTTGTCACTGCCCACAGTGAGGGGAGGGTACAAGGACGAAGGTTGGGACTGCCACATCCACCTCTCTGGGAGGACGGGAGAGGAGCAACTAAGAGTAGAGAGCGTCCTGCCTCACTCGCCGGCCGCCCTTGCCCGGCTCCCAGCGTCTGCCAGGATTTGCCGAGGTTTGGGGCCTCCGGGAGAGACTGGGAGCTCGCGGGAAGAGGTGCAGAAAAAATTAAGATGCAGGTTAGTTAACGCATCTTGGCCGCGGGCTACAGGCTCCGCCTTTGCATTAAGCGGACGCTGATTGTGCGCGTAGCTCGGCGACGGGGAGGGCTTGCGGCCGGCGGGAGAGGACGGGTCGACGCATTGGTTACATTGTTCTGTAGCCGGCTTGGCTCTTTGTGCCTCCTCTAGCGGCAGAGCCGCGAGGTACAGCCCTCTATTGTTCTAGGAGCGCAGAAACCTCCTGCGTGGGCGGCGGGAACCAGAGAGAAAGGCGCAGCCGTGGCTGCGACTGGCACACAGTTGCGCGCTTTAGTGCGCACAGACCCAGCGCGGTGCGCGTGGCAATTGCGCTGCCCCCAGGACCCTGCCACGGGCCAAGAGGGGCAAAGTGTCCAGGCGCCCCACTGGGGAGGGCGCACGGTACCCGGACGCAGGCCGAGATGGGCAGCGTCTTTTGGATTGAGGCTGTCTCTCCCGATCGTCGGATTATCTGGCGGACAATTCGTGGTGGCAGTGATTTACATAGGTACGGGTAGTGGGTAGCGCGCGGTTCCGAGCCGCACACAACGCGCTTCCGGAGCTGTGAGCTCAGGCTTCCTCTCCGGCTCCCCGGGGCTATCCTCGCACCGCTGAGTCTGGCTTGTACGGTGCACTCTACTTACGCCGGACAGGGCTGGGGGGTGTGACAGGCAACGTGTTCGCCCAGGCTTGGGGAGGGGGCGTTTCCACTCTGACAGCCTCCGCCTTTGCCCGCTGTTGGAGGATTCGGATCTCCAGTCAGTAATCTCCCAGCAGTGTTGATCTGAAAAGGTAAAGAAACTAGACCCGCCGCCAAGGGCTTCCCCACATCGGTGGACTCCAAATAGTTCTGCATGGATTTAGAAACCTACTTTATCTTTCTCCTCATTTAGCTTTTTACTCTTCATCCTCTCCTACAATTTTCTCTGATTGCTTTTGGTTCCTCTCAAAGATTAAGCAGTGAATAGAGATTATCCGTGAAAAACTGGAAGCTTACTGACAATTCCAAACAGTGTGGTACCCCTTTATCTTAGGCCCCTGAAAAGGCCTCTAGTCCCTCACGGGTGAGCTTCAGCAAGGGCTGGCTTCTTGGGCACAGGCAGCCGGAAGAAACTTGGCAGCCGGTCTTGGGGAGGGGGGACCAGGGTAAGGTAAAGGCAGGATGACAGCTATTCTAGTCAGGCTGATCTCAGAGCGCTGCCGCCCCCTCACGCCTGTCCCGAAAAAGACAGAGATTTTTAAAACACGTGCCCTCTGCCAATGTATGTCTGAAAGTGATTTGGAAAGTAATGCTTTCCTGGCTAGCCGGTCTCAAGCATTTTTGCAACAGCATTGCTGGGATGGGGGAGAGTGTGGCATCCCTGGGGGACCCCAGTCCCACCACCCACCACGGGAGAGTCCCGGGGCCACTCCTCAGGGGCTGGCCTCAGGCAGCATCGGGGATTTTCAGAGCAGGAGCAAGAAAGCCCCCTCAGTGGGAGTCTGAAAGCCTCCTTCAGCGACTGGGAATTTCCTGCGAGGGACCCCGCTTTGCTCAGGCATTCAAATGTGTGTCTGTTTTATTACCCAGAGTTGAAAAGGGACAAAAGCTTTAGCCTTTTTATCTGGCCATTCGATCAGCAACTACAAGTGTGTTGAGTGGTTATTATTACATAGGAAGCTTTTCAGTTTGGGGTCAGTAGATCAGTCTCTTCAGACACTGATGCAGAAGCTGGGACTGGTATTATGTACTTGGAGCGCTAGGGGACAGGAGCAAATGGAGAAGAAAAGCTGAGCCCTTCTCCTCCAGGAGTATGGATCGGAATCTCGCCAGGACGCTGCCGAGGGCCCACACCGTTGAGCTCTGGGGGTTAAACAATCCCAGTGATGGTACAGGGCGGCTCTGCCTGACTCCCAGGCCAGAACCTCGCCGAGACCGACCAGCCCCCCATCTCATCGAGACCAGCTCTTTCTCTCTCTCTCTCTCTCTTTTAATTTCGCTTTCTCTTTCTCATTTTGGGTCTTGCCAGAGGTAAGCAGATAGGGGTTTGAGGAACCGCAGAGTTAAGATGCCTGATTTGGGCCAGTGTCGGCAACCGCACCCTTAGGTGAAGTACACCCCCATCACAACAGAAGCGCCGACCGCCTCGGTGTATCCACAGCCCGGGATAGCGTTGCAAAAGGGAAGGGAGAAGATGGGGGAGCTCAGATTGCCTCAACAGTAGATTTCAGAGAAATGGGCTCCAAGTGCACGACTTCGTTCATAAAAGGTGGCGAGGGCCGAAACTGTTTGCAACCATGCGGGCTTCGGTCTCTTCCGTGGTCCCCGGATATGGCTCCGGCAGAGCAGTTTTTATTAACCCGGCAAGAGGCGGCGAGGACAAACTCCAGCGTGTTCAAGCACAAATCCTCAAGAGGCCTCTGAACTAAGCACACACGAACCAGGAGGGACCGAGAGAACCCAAGCAAGAAAGTGGATGGGCGCCTCGCGGAGGACGACCGAGGCCCCAGTGGCGGGAGTGGTTTCCTCCAACAACTGGAAGACAGAGCAGAGACCCTCCGACGACACACCCTGCCCAGGTATCCGCCTTCTGTGAGCCGGGCTCCCGGGGCGGCCCGCCCCGAGCCTGCCTCGCGTCCCCGCGGCGAAGAGACGCCCGGCCCTCCCCAGGCAGCAGCTCCCAGCGACCAGTCCGGAGCCACCTCTTGTTGAGGCAGCGGAGGGCCCTTAACCAACCCAACGGGATGTCGCCTGGGCCACCTGACGCCCGCGGCAGCGGAGCGTGGCCAGGGCACAACGCGGCGGCGCCTGCCAGGAGCACCACGTGCGTGCGCGGCTCCTTTTGGCGCCAGGGGACGTCCTCAGGCCACCCTAAGCCTAGGGACGGGGGCGGGGACCTCATCCGCAGAGACCCGCACCCCGACTCCCACCCCTCCCTCTGGTCAGCCTCTCGGCCGGGCTCAGCCGGTCTCTCCCGAAGGTTTAGTTCGGGATCCGAGCCGGAGAGGCCGGATGTACCACGTCGGTACGGAACACAAGATGTTTTCTCCTGCTGGCTGGTCGGATTAATAATTGAAAAGCTCACTACCATCCTTGCTTGGTCAAGTCCCCGGTGCCTCGAGAACACCTTCCCAACTCACATTAGGGTGGGCGGGAGCTGGGCCGAGCCGGCGGGACGCGAGGGAGGTTAGTGAACGCGCGGGCGAGAAGTAGCCTGAGTCCACGGGCGCCCTCGATGCGAGAGGCTGCGCATTTATTTTTATTCCAGGCTTTCCACCATGTGGTTATGTCACTTTCTCAAACAAATGTGTATATGGAGGGAGATCGATGCTGATAATGTTTAGAAGATTAAAAGAGCATTAATGCTGGCAACAATAATGTTAACGTGTAGACCCAGATTTCATTGATCTGGAACTTGATCCGGCGCGTTTCCAGTAAGCCCGACGGCGCCCTCTTCCCAGCAGAGCGCTCGCCAGCGGCCTGGCTCCCCGGCGCTCCCGCCGCGCTGCTTCCGCAGCTGCAGGCGGGTTCTCGGGTCTGGCCGCTGCTTCACCCCGCGCGGCTCCAGCCTGCCGCTTCCTACTCGAGGTTTCCTGCTGTCGCCAGGCTGCCTGCCCTCTCCCCCGGTCCCCGCGCGCGCAACGCCGCTTTCTGCGCTCGCTGCCGCGGGCTCTGCGGGTGGTTCGGCGCCCGAGTCCTCTCGTGCTTAGCGTGCCTTCGCCTCTGCCCCGCGCGGCCCGCATCTGGTCCAGCAGGGCCGGGAGCAACTTCTTTCCTCCACGGAAACCATCCGGGAAATTTGGTCTCCTCTCCATATGCGGGAACGTCCAAGCCGAACTTTAGAAACGACGTCTCTAAAGAGAAAAACAAATATCAAATATTAACGCATATATGTGGGAACCTAGAAAAAATGGTACAGATGAACTTCCTTGCAAAGCAGAGCTAGAGACACAGACGTATAGAAACGACGTCTTTAAAGCTGCCTGCTAACCTCGCAGCTTCCTGTTCCGCGGATCGCTCCATCCTTGTTTTCGTTAAGAAAGAACATTCTCATTAAATGTTCCCATTCGCAGCCTTTCTACGCTGGTGCATTAGTTGGACAGTTAAACGAGGCCCCAGTGACAATGGCCTGGGCTTCACCCCTCAGAATGGTCTGCTCTGGGCTAATTGGGTCACAACCAGAGAAGAATCTTGTTTCTTGCCCCGGCTGGTAAGAAACACCAGCCTGGGGAACTGCCCCGCCCCAGCTCCCCTTCCCAGCAGCTGGAGAGATCTTCCCCTCTGAGACGCGGGACTCAGACCTGGCCCTAGTAGAGAGGTTTTCTCTGAGACACCTGCCTTGACGGGAAAAGAAAGAACTTCAGAGCTGTCCCTTCCCTCTGGCAGGAAGACCTCCACATCCTGCCAATGGCTCCTTTCGCCAAATGGCTTATTCTTCCAGAAGGAACACTAAGGTGGATGAAGGAAAGAAAGAGCTGGGACGGTAGTGGGGGTGAGATAAGAACTAAATTGTTCGGGTTTTTTGAAATTATAAATTCTCCAGTTTTAGAAATACTAAGCTTTTCCTTCAAGAGAAGGTTTCAACCTGGACGAAAAGGAGTGTTTTCCTTCCTTCTCCAACGACGAAATGAGAAAAAGGAGGAAGGAAAGGAGAGAGAAAAACCCCCAAATCTTGCGTTATTCTGCTTTGCCATGTGGCAAAGGGGAAGCAGTCATTTCTTTCTGTCCTCCCCAGAGATAGGGGTCGTCTTCCTTCCAGTGGGTTTCCTTAGAGAAGAGAGCTCTGATACAGCTCCTTGATTCCTAGTCCGAATGAGCCCTACCCCTCTTCTGAAAACCTACATTGAACTAGGTCCGGTGATCAGATACAGAAACCAAAAAGGGTGGCGAGGTTTCCTTTTGGTGAGGAAGACAGCGGGCCCCTCCCCTCCAGCTCCTGGTGAAGGGCTCTTAGGTTCTGGGAGGGGCAGGTGGGGTTTTGGAGGGTGGAATCTTAGAGTCTCCTCCAACCCCATCTTAGAATCCTAAAACAGGGCTGGATTCCTGGTGAATGGTGGGGGTGGGGCAGAGGGGAAACTGAGCCGCCCAGATTCTCTGTGTCTCTGAGAGCGGCCCCACTTCTCTCCAGAGACACGTGTCTGCCCACAGGTAACAGGGGACCCTGGGCAGGGTTTACCTTCTAGAGCTCCAGGCCTGAACCCTGAGGGGGAAAGAGGCTGCCTCTCCAGCTTTCTTCAATCCAGAATTTCACTTCAGGGTCGCCTCTTGGTTTTCTGGGCTCTAGAACCTGTTTCTAAAGGAAGATCAGACGAAGGGGGTTGAAGAGTTCTCAGGAAGAAGGTACTGGACGCCACCACACTATTGCTGGTGGCTGGTGTGGGTAGAAACTGTCTTGAGGGAAAGTGGTATCCTGTCGGGGGTATCCCTGGAGGAATGAAAACCTCAGAGGAGAAGCAGAGGGATTTAGTTTCTGGGCTCTTGCCAAAGGAAGGAAAATGAGGAGGGAATAAATAGAAATAATTGTCTGGATAAAGGGCCCTGGGGAAAAGGGTGAATATTGAGGAACCCTGGGCCTTAAACTTCATCTACAGATTCTGGATTATCCTTGTCCCCAACCCTCTCAGAGATCCTTGTTTTTCCTGACCTGGGGACAATTGCTTCCTCTGAGGGGATACTTTTCTTGGTGGGGAGAGACCACTATGAGGGAACCCAACAGGGACATTTATACTGTCAGGTACAGAGCCTGCTCAAGGTGGGCTGGGGGCCCATCAGCACCCCCTTTCATCACCCAGTCTGTCCCCCTAATGCACTTCAGTGCCTTTGGGAAAAGCTTGACTTTTGATTTCCAAGTTTCACTCCAGGTGAAGACCCTGCGAAGTGTACACAGGTTTTTGCAGGGGCAGGGCGGTAGCCTGGGTAGCTCAGCCCGTCTGAGGCATGGCAAGGCATGGAAGCAGGCTGCGGGCTGTGCACGCAGAGCTAGTCTCACTGGGGGAGAAGTGGACATTGTGGACATTGTTGTGAAAAACTGTCCAACACAAATTGTCCCAGAGGGAAGGGAGGCTCTGCGTTCCACCTTGGCGCCTCTCTCGCCATTTGAAGATCCATTACTCTTCTGTAGAAAGCAGACTTTGTTTGGGTTGGAAGCACACCTCCAATGTAATTTAATCAGCATTGGACTTTGGCTCATGTAATCAAATATACATATACTTTCTCCTGCAGGAAGAAAAATAATTTCTCTGTAACTGGTATTGACTTGAAGTCATGTAATCTCTGGAAAGCATCACGTTTTTAAAGGGAAAGGTAAAATTAAGGGGGAAAGAACCCACGGTTTCAGTGGTTTGCCTTGTAATAGCTAAGAGAGCCAGTTACCACCTAAGAAAGGACAGAAGGAGAATTCTAGAGCTGAAATGCATGGGCCGCTCCAACTGTAGGTATCCCACTCCAGCTTCCTCTGTGTAGTCAACCTCCCAGATCTATACTGGTAGGAAACAAGGTTGACTGGCTCACCAGATCCTAGGAATTTGGGCTTTATGTTTATGATGGGTTGAGGCATCTTTGGAAGAGTCTGGAGCTCCATTGCTCCATTTTTTTCTGTCCTCTTTGGAGAGACCACAGGCGGCAGCAGCAGGATCCCAGTGGGCAGGAAGCCCACTCCACCCCCAGGGCCTTGAGCCTTAAGCTCTGCCCTAGAGCATCCCCCTAGAGCAAGCTTGGACTCCCCACCCCCAGGGCGAGGCTCTGGGCTTTACCCAGGTTGGGTCTGTTAGGGAATCTGTTGTAAACACAGATCCATTGATTTGCATTTGTCAGAGAGTAAAGTTAAACCAGTGAAAAGAGAAGCCCTTACCCTTTTATGCAGGGCCAGGGAAACCTTTCCTATTGATCCTATTGATCCAACCTTTCCCTTTAAGGAAACCACATAGTTAAAGACCCTCATTCAATAGATTTACCCTTTGCGCTTGCGATATTCCTTTAAGTGTTCTCATCTAGGATAGCTGGGCATTAAGCCCACACTCCAAACCAAACAAAAATGAAAAGGGGGAAGGAGGGGAGGAGTCAAGAGGCAGAATTGTGGGAAGTGAAACTGAATCAGACTGAAATGTGTAATGTCTTGGTTGGGGAATGTTTTTCTCATTCTTCTAAGATGACATGCAGGGATAAGGACAAAATAGATGCATTTAGCGATCTCCTCTTTTCTCTTCTCTTCTCTCTCTTTCCCTCCCCCCAAAGCAAAATCTGTTTAGTTGCTAGAGTAACAACATCACAGGAACATCAGCTACTGTAAAATTATTTCAATCAAGCCACTAGCTTGGTTCATTTACAGTGGTTCACTTAAAGGCAGTGATACTTCCACAAAAATTATTTTGGTTCATTTGTAGCAAATTGGCAATAAAATTGTCCCAGAAATGCAATATTTTGGACTCTGTATATGAGCATGAACACTGAAGTCACTTTCAAAGAGAAGGGCTTGGAGTTGTGTGTCCTGATGGAAGTAGGTAGAAACCAGACCAGGAGTAGGGTACAACTTTTTCTTATTGAGCAGTGTAGATGGAACAGGAATTGCTAAATATTGCTCAGTACGCTTTGTGTTTGCAGAAATGAAAATGAAAGTCGCCTTTGTTTCCAGAACTGTTGGCATGATCCGTTTTATTTCTTCCTTGACCCTTTTTGTTCTGTAAATAACATCCATTTGTGATTTTTTTTTTTCAACATGTTCCATGTGCTATTCCTAATTGGCTATCTCTTGGGTTGTGTTCAGACATTCATGTTTGTTTTATGTGATTGAAAAATATTAATGATTCCTTAGGTGAGCTAATGTATTTATCTGCAGAGTGAGTTCAAAGGGCAGAGTTCAGCTCTGGTTCAGGTTAATTGAACAGGAAGCAGTGAGCTTTCCAGTCTGTGTTGAACAAGGGACCAGTTCCTTAAAATATCACACTCAGCAAACACACAATTTCAGTGTCTTCATCCTGGAGTCTGATGTAAGAGGCTCAGATCAACCTGGATTGCTTGTTTAAAAACCCAAAGCAAAGCACAGCAACTGCAGCAAAGCCTCCGAGTCCCCCTCAGGGAAGAAGAGTTTTCTCATTGGCTAATTGCTTTATTGGTAGCACTGACCTGCAGAGCAGCTGCAGGGGCCTGGATGAGGGCTTAGGCCTCAGAATAATGTGCTCCATTAGAACAGGGCAAGGCATTTTTTGTTTACTCAATTGGAGCTCCCTGCAAAGTGCCATTAACGCCGGCCCAACCGCATGTGTGTTGCGAAAGGCAAAGGTCACGCCAGTCAGGCTGTAGGCACAGCCAGCTCTGCCCTGGTGGGAGGGAGGGCATCCTGTTGGCACTGCCCTCTTCAAGCTTGGCCCAGCCCCATGGGCCCCTCCAGGGCTTTGACCAAAGCAAGCACTTGCACAGCTTGTTTGCATTTCCCAATTGCTGAATCATGTTATTGATGATTACACAGTTTTGATCTGAGCACCGTCAATCACACATGAGAAAAAAATCCTCCCACTGACCCTCTCTTTCTTATTTATGTTCCCTTCATCATTGTGTATTACAGTAAATAGAATTGTGCAAACGGTGCTTTTTAGCAGAGTGCTTGGATCAAGAGGAAGACAGACCTCCAAACCTGGCTAGGGGGTTGTTTAGCAGAAAGGAAGTTTGAGGTGGAACCAGGAGCACAGTCAAGGCTTCTACCCAAAGCACCTTGAGCTAGAGTGCCACCTGCCAGGAGTCTTCTAACTGCAACAAGCCTTGCACCTCGAAGGCCCAGGCTCTTTTCTTCACTTTGTTCCTAGTGTCTGTGTCTCCATTCCCCACCCTACTGACAACTACCCGTATTTTCCTAGAAATTTCTTAGGGGACTTTCTCCTGGTCCTTTGGAACTCTAACCTCTGCCTCTCTGAATTCGTTGCCAAGGAGAAATCGGCGGTTTTGCTGTGATGGGTAAAGGTGTTTCGCCCACCCTGCACAGAGGTAATAGTCTCCTGCTTGAGAGATGAGGGGCAGAGAAGGCAAAAAATATCTGTGGGAGAGAAGAGGAATGGTTATGTATGTAAGAGAAACGGCTCAGTTGATGGTGCCAGTGAGGGTGGTACCAACTGTAAGGTGCTCTGCAAAGGCAAAGTATTGTACGAAGGAGAGGGGGTGAGAGAATTACTATGGGCAGGGAGGACATCAGGACAGAGATATGCCAGATCAGTGAGCCAGAGGTGGGCTCTGTGAAACCCCCTGGGAAGAGAAAAAGTGAACCAGCCATTTTGCAGTTCCAAAGAAGTAAACCAGTGAGCTACACTTGGAGCCAAACTGTGGCGCTGGCTGTAGCTCTGTGGGCGGCAGCTGTTTCCAGACTTGCCTCACGTGGATCTGGGTCCGGAGCCCCTGACAGCTGGTCGCCTGTGCGTGGGTTGCTGCCTCCACGCCTCGATGCAGGCTTCAGCACCACGAACAGCGCCACGGAGGGCCCTGGCAGCCGGCGCGCCCAGTCCGGGTTCTGAGCAAGTTGGCATCTCACCCCAGAGAAGGGAGAGGGGTCCTCTACCGGGTTAAATCCGGGCAGGACCCCGATCAGTAGCTCCAGCTCTCTAGATCTCGGAGCCCCAGACAGAACAGGGCCTCAGATTTTCCTCCCTCGGCCCCGTGGCTTCGTTTCTCTGTGGGAGGTCAGCGATAATAAAGGGAGAGGAGGCGATGGCGGTGAGAGGACAAAAGATGCTAAAGGACCCTTTCCTTTCCAAGAGGAAGAACATTACCTCTGTCGGGGGCGGAGGGATTGAAATGTTTTTCTCCATGTTCCTGGCTTCTGCAGGCGCTGACTGCTACTCTCAGCACGGTATTTCAGATTGAGGGTTTCCTTTCAAGGTTTACGGTCTGGCTGCCCTACACACAAATATACAGAAACGGATTTCCCCTCCCCCCCCCCACCCCTGCCTCCACGTGAGTTTTGCAAACATGGTTTTCATTAGATGAAGCAAGATTCTCACATTATATCAGCAGTAGCGTTGCCAGGCTACCTCCAATAAATCTAGAAAGTGGGTTTGATTTCTTTAGAGTTTT
Organism: Aethalodelphis obliquidens; assembly: GCF_003676395.1. NCBI lineage: Eukaryota > Metazoa > Chordata > Mammalia > Artiodactyla > Delphinidae > Aethalodelphis > Aethalodelphis obliquidens. The sequence continues at coordinate 12,926,158 of NW_020837963.1, forward strand.
CCTTGATGGGGCTGTCTTTAAGAGGAACCTCTCCACCGCTTCTGTGGGCCAAGGGTTGTGTCACTTCCACGAGGCCACACAACGGAGTCACATGGCCCTGGCCACGGTGAGAGCTGACATTAGGCACTGACCCCTGACTCTGGCTGTTTTCATTCAGTAGCTCTGCTTTATTTGTGTTTTTATTACAGAGAAAGGAGGCAGGTGGGTCCTTTGGTCTGTGATTAAGCACAACTCGCATCTCTTTAGGTTTCTAGTAAAATGGCCCTTGACTTCCCAAAGCTAATTAAAATGTAAATCTTTTGCTTTATATCAAGAAACTTTCGTTCAAGCCTAATTTATTGTTAAAGTGGTTCTCGGGGAGGTGGAGCATAGGAACAGACAAGTGTATCCCCTTTAAACAGAAAGTCAAGGGCATGATAGATGAGATTTTCTTCCCTGTGACAATTCATCTTTAAATTCCAAGTGGCTCTTGGATGAAAGGAAGAAAATCCAGCCCCAAACAAAACAAATCTGGTAGGGCATTCACTCTCAATGTTGAAAAAAATCATCTTCTGTGTCTAAATACCTAGACTCTTGCTCTATAAATGAGCAGGAACATATTTGAATTAGATCTAAGAACTGGTTTTTGTTTTTTTTTAAGAACTGGTTTTAAATCTATTTGATAAACTCTGATTAAAGCAGTCTCTTCAAGTCCTATGATCTTTGAATTTGCAGGCGTGCATTTCCTAGTAGTTGTTGGGTTACACTATCAAAACCTTTTCCGGTAAAACATGGATTTGACAGTAAGCAAAGCCTTTTTTTTCAAGTCTATTTTATATGCATCACTGCATCTTATTAAAATAAGGCTGTGTACTCTGCAAGGCCTTATACTAAATGCATTTCCTTTCTAGTGAACTCAATGTGGTTTTTAAAAGATATTTTGAGAAGACTGCAGTGTAAACAGTACCTCCCCAATAGTCTTCTTTGACTCCAAATACTAAAAAACAAAAAAAAAGTGTGGATTCAAAGAACTTTTTGTGTTTCTGAAACAGAGTGACAGATTTCCAAATCTAAAGGTTTTTTTTGTTTTTAAGTCTTGGATTCAGATGCCTCCTAACGTATACCAGAGTTTATATCAGTTCATGTTCAAGGCATGAGAGTGAATTCCTTAGTCACTCTTGATGGTTAACCCCTCTCATCCTTCTTTTTTTATTATTGTTCTGAAAAGGAAGAGACACTCTTCCTGTTGAAAACCAATTCTTTGACCTCGTTGTGGGCCCCTGCCTCTCCTACCTTCTCAGAACCCAATCCCTTCCTGTGTTTATAACCTCTTCTTAGCATTTTCCCATCTGAATTTTTGTGCTCCAGACTCTCCTATATTTTTTTAATGCTCCCCCAACACCTGTTCCAAGTTTAGCTCTTCCCTCCCTTCACTTCTAGAAAGAGTTGCTATAACTCAGTCTCCGTTTTTCACCTCCCCTTTCAGTCCCAGGCCTTTGCTGTCTCATTCTGGCCACTCCTGTTTGCTAAATCTGCTCTTACCAATGTCACTGTTGAGGTCTTTGTAGCTAAATCCAATGGATGTTTCTCAGTTCTCACCTTAACTTGGCCCCTCCATGGCGTGTGACACACTCCTGAGCACGCTTTCTGAAATACCGTACTAATTTTCCTTTTTGGAATCCTGGCTATTGCCTCTCGGTCTCCTTTCTGGACTCCCTCCATTTAGCTCAGCGTTCAGGCCTAGGCTATTCTATTTATTCATTCATCATACTCACCCTGGAAGATTGCATCTGTTTGCTTGTCATCCTGCTACGCTGAGGACTTCCAGGTCTCTCTCCAGCTCTGATATCTCTCCTGAGTTCCAGGTCCCTGTTTCCTTCTGCATCTGGACATCTTTGCCTGGGTGTCCTCAAACTCAGTCCATCTCAAAGTGAACTCATTCTTCTTAACCCCCAGCCCCCATCACCACCACCACCAAATATGAGTCTCTTCTTTTATTCTCTCTCTCTCTCTCAGTAATAGCATCTTGTACACAGAATCTCAAGCCAAAAACCAGGAAGTCAACTCAAACTCTCCTTTTCCCCCAGGTCAGCCATACTAGCCATGTGGACTATACCTCCGAAACATCTGTCTCCATCCCCTCCACTGCTGCCCTCGTTGGAGGCATCGCCAATTTCAACAGCCTCCTGACTGGTCTCCCTATCTCCAGTCTTGCCTTGTCCCATCCATTTTCCAGCCTTAAGCCACAGTGATTTTTCTGGAACCCAAATCTGACCACAGTACACTGTTGTTTAAAACTCTTTGTTAGCTCCCTTTGACCATTGGTGAAGGTACAGATCCCTGAGCAGGATAGACTAACCCCTGCTCACCTCCAGCCTCATCTCCCATCACTCCACCCATTTACTCTGCGCGCAAGGCATGCTGTCCTCCTAGCTCCTCAAACACACCAGGCCATTCCTTTAGCCTAGAACACTTTTTCCCTCACTCAGCTAACCTCACCTCAAAATCGTGGCTTAAAGTTCCTTGTCTTTAAGAGAAATCTTGGCTTAAAGGTCTAGGAAGTTTTCTCTGGTCTCCTAAATTGGGGTCTCCCTGGACTACCTCTCCCATTTCACATAGAACACAGATAGGTATCACCTGCTTACTTGTCAGTGTCCTTCCCCCACCCCAGATTGTAGGTTCTGTGAGACCAAAGGTTGGATAGAGCATGTGATAGGCAGCCAGTAAATATCCATGAATAAATTAATGAATACCTTTACATGACATTGTTTCTGCCCATTTTACTCCCCCAGGTTAGTGGATGGCATTCGAAAAAGAATCATCAGTGTTGGCGCATCATTTGGAGATAGTATTTCATATTTCATGATATCGAGTTCTCACTGATGTCATTTTCCTCCTAAGCTAAGATACTACATGTATGTATGAGTTTTAAAGGGAATCTTGAAGTGGGGTTAAATCTCCCATCCAAAGTTTCAGACTAGTATCTCCAGTGAGGTGCGGGATGTGAAACGATCACTAAACACTAGACTAGGGTGTTACCAGTTGACTCTAGTCTGCCAAGGTAACCTGCTCGAACAGGTAGTTCTTGCTGTCCTGCCCATACATTGCCCTCTTCGCCACATCAATGTCGCTGCACGCTCTCTTCCTGCTGCCCGAAATGCCTTATCTCATCTGTCCCTCTCCAGATTGTCCCCGGCCACCACCTTAGGTCCTCCATCTCTGAACATTCCCAGCAAACTCTAGCCCATTCTTTTTTCTCCCTTTGCTCGACTCTGGTTGCAGTCATCTGTTCCAAACTGCATAGCAGCTTCTTAGCTGGGGTCTTACCCCCCTCTCTAGATCTCTCCTGTATCCCTTCCCTGTGGCTCTGGAGGGCAGATGCCATATCCTTGTGCCTCCCACAGCTGCTGGTCCATGGCTGAGCACAGAATAGGCATTATTTTTCAACTGAGTCGTTTGATGCATTCCTGCCATTTTTATGGACTCCCCTAATTTCAGTCACTGGGTTGGGGAGGTGTGGGTGTTAGGGTTTTTTTGTTTTGTTTTGTTTTGCGGTACACGGGCCCCTCACTGCTGTGGCCTCTCCCGCCGCGGAGCACAGGCTCCGGACGCGCAGGCCCAGCGGCCATGGCTCACAGGCACAGCCGCTCTGCGGCATGTGGGATCCTCCCGGACCGGGGCACGAACCCGCGTCCCCTGCATCGGCAGGCAGACTCTCAACCACTGCGCCACCAGGGAAGCCCGGGAGTTAGGTTTTGTATGTCTACTTATAGCTGGCATTCTTTTCTAGACTCTACTCTTTTTCTTTTGTTTTGTTTTGTTTTGTTTTGTTTTACATCTTTAGCCTCTACTCTTCAAATGGGAGTATTCTTTTTTGTAAATATTTTGATCGTTGACAGAAATACTTGCTTACACAGTCAAAAATAGATTCCTGAGTTAACCTGAAATGACACCTAAGCTTAATATGGGGAAAACAGTGCTCATGATGGCTTGGTAAATAACAAAGTTGGTTCTGCTTCCACACACAGCTGAAAATGTTACCATTTTAGAATATTTCAGGCTGCAAACACATCAGCAAATCAGAGGGACTATTTTCCTCTTTTAAGTCATTTTAATTATCAGTAAACCAAATTTGTATTTAAATGGCAGTAACTTGATACGGTACAAATTCCTAGATTTTTATTGACTTAAATTTACCTGTAAAGAAAAAAGCCAGAGGTCAACATTTTTGTAAGTTTACCCTTTTTCTTTCTCATTTCCTTTTATTTTGGCAAATGAGTACGTAAAGTTATTTGAGGTCTTTGAAACCCAGTAGTTCAAAGGTTTTCAGGATATACACAGTTCTGCCTACATAGTACTGATCTAAGTAATTACACATGGACAAAAATTAACTAGCGTTTTTCACCTTTGATTTTATTGGAATTTTAAGATTTGAGTGAATAAATCTCACTTATCTTCATAATATCCATACACGATTGAGTGAAAAGAGGTTTTACCATTATCTCAACTTTAGTGAGAAACTGAAACTAAGATAATTTGCAACGTATAATTTAGGTGGAAATTATACGTTGCCTGGAGATTTTTTTTTTACAGTTACGTTTTGACATTCATATTACATGAGTAACAAACTATGAAGACCAGGCATATATATATGAACAGAATGTTTAAATTAAGACATTCCAGACCTTTTTTTAAAATGCCTTTAACTGAGTGCTTTGCTGTGCTGCATGATAATTAGGTATGCTTGGTAAGCATTTGGCTTCAGTGACTGTCATCTGTGCGCCTTGTGTAGCCAAAACAAGTTTCCACTGACACAGAGGCAGAGACAGGCAGGGGTGGGCAGAGCAAGAGGCAGCTCTGAGGCCTCTCTGAAGAGCCTTGAGCCCTCATTCAGAGGCCGCCCTCTTCTCTGGCTAGGGTACCATGGCCTGGACATGCCATGTCCAGAAAGACCACACACTCCTGTTTTCCCTTCTTCCTGGTGCCTCATCTTCCATCCTCTGCCATCCTCCAAAGGAATTAGGTGGGACCTGGAGGAGAACTGCTGAGTTCACCCTCCCTGACCACTTCTCCACCTAGAGCCTCGGACTTGGGCTTCCCTAGACAGATTCTGGAAAGTCAGTTAAAAGGGCAGAGTTGGGGGTAGGTAGGGATTGGATTGGAGGGGAGAGGGAGGAAAATCTACAGTAGAGATAGGTGGGCTTTTCTACTGGAAGCCACACCAACTCAGGAGCCCAAGTATTCTGCCTCCTTAGAGCTCCAGAAGTCCCTAGGGTATGAGCATCCCTATCTGAGATGGGGAAGGAGCCCCAAGCTAAGAAGAGAGGGAGTGTGTGACAGGTCCTGGGAATAGTGTCTGTAGGACCCAGATCCTTCTATCCTAGGCTGTTGGGAAGGGATTGGAGGCACCAAGCATTCCTTTCTCCCTGCCTCTTTCAGAGCCGATCTTATAGAAGTAGCAGCAGAGTAGCACAGCAGAACAAACGATCTTTGGCTTTGGAGTCAGACAGGCTTGGATATTAATTATAACTCTTCCATTTACTAGCTCTGATTTAACCTCTCGGGGTCTCAGTTTCCTCCTTTATAAAATGGGAATAGTATGTCCATCTCGGAGAACGATGTAAGTATGAGAGATGATCTGTATAAGATCATTGTTAGGTAACGGCTGATCAGCTGTCGTCAGGACTTTTCCACAGAATTCCTTGCCTAGAGTGATGATCTGAGGGATAAGACGGCCTTGGATGTTGGGGAGGAGGAGAGAAAGGATATAAGATACAGATTTTATTGAACATCTATTATGTGCTATGTATCAGTTACCTATTGCCATAATAATACTAAGTAGCAAACCACCCCAAAACTCATGGTGTTTAACAATAAGCATTTTCCCTACCCGCCTTCCCCCTTGGTAACCATAAGTTTGTTTTCTACATCTGTGACTCTGTTTTGTAAATAAGTTCATTGTACCATTTTTTAAGATTCCTTATATAAGCGATATCATGTGATATTTGGGGAGGAAGAATAAATTGGGACATTGGGATTGACATATACACACCACTATATATAAAATAGATAACTAACAAGAACCTACTGTATAGCACAGGGAACTCTACTCAATATTGTATAATGACCTGTATGGGAAAAGAATCTAAAAAAGAGTGGCTATTTGTATATGTATAACTGATTCACTTTGCTATACAGCAGAAACTACCACAACATTGTAAATCAACTATACTCCAATAAAAATTAATTTACAAAAACAATAAACATTTTTTTCTCAGATATCTGCAGGATTCAGCTGATCTAGGCTGATCCCAGCTGGGTTTCCCTTTGTGGTTTGGCTGGCTTGATCATGCATCTGTGGGTGGCTTTGTTCCATGTTTCCTATCCTGGGACCACTGGAGTAGCCTGGGTATGTCCTCAGGACAATGACAAAGGGGAAAGCACAAGCAATAACATTCCATTGGTGAAAGCAAGTCACATGGCTGAGCCTAGAGACAGAGTAGGGGGGCACTACCAGATTCCATGGCAAGGAGCCTCGTACAGGAAAGGGTGAATTGGAGTTTGAGGGGTTTGGTATTTTTTGCCATCTACCTCTTACCACATATTTTAGCTCACTTCCATTCTTGCAGGAAGTCATTCCTATGGTTGGGATAGGATAAGGACAGCAGATTTGGCAACAAATAGGAAATAAGTGTGGAAGTATTTCAAAACCCTTTATTACTTTATACTTTATACAAGTAACAAACTATGCCCAGCTTGTTAGAAGCCATGTTTCTTCGTACTAGGCTGATCTGTGGCCATGCCTGACCTTCCCCCTAGATGGTAGCAGGCAGGGAGCCCGGCTTTGCTCTCCTTCATCTTCCCTCTAGTACTGGCCATAGTTGGCACTCAGTAAGTGCAGGTGATCCCCAGGGTCACACAGCTCTGGTGTCCTAACAGGAGGTCCCTTCTAGCCCCACCAGATGACCACATGTACCTCTACATGTATTTTAAAATAAGACTTCATTTTAAACTTTTTTGTTTTTTTTTTCACTGAAATAACCACCAACCATCTGAGGCACAAAAGTCTAAATCTGGGCTTCCCTGGTGGCGCAGTGGTTGAGAGTCCGCCTGCCGACGCAGGGGACGCGGGTTCGTGCCCTGGTCCGGGAAGATGCCACATGTCGCGGCATGCCCGTGAGCCATGGCCGCTGAGCCTGCGCGTCCGGAGCCTGTGCTCCGCAACGCGAGAGGCCACAACAGTGAGAGGCCCGCGTACCGCAAAAAAAAAAAAGTCCAAATCTGTTGCCTATAGAAGTTAAGCCATCCAATCCAGATCTCCATTATTCTGTGCAGACAACATCCAAACGATGCCAGCACTTTATTCATTTTACCAATGAATACAGAAGCAATTTGGAAGTGATATCAAAAAGATCAAGCGATTTACTCATTTGTGACTCTAACAATGTCTAAGGTTTGTTGAGGGTTGTTTTGGGTTTTTTGTTTTTTTAACCTTAGGTTCTATTTCTGGCATGCTTTTATTTTTTTAAATCATAAACAGTGTTAAAAATACTGGACGGGTTTTGTCTTGATTCTTAATGTGGGTGTTAAGAGATTCCTTCCATTAGTGAGTATGCCTCAGATAATGTGTTTATTTGCATCTTCCTTCCTCTCTGCCTGTCCCCTAATGGTCTGGTACACAGAGGGCTACTTGAGCTGATTTACGTGGACCTCAGTTGCTCTCATTTGCGCATACTTAATTCAGAGAGGTGATCATATTGATTTCCCAAGCCCACTTTTCAAGACACTGTACTAACATAGATATCTTAGTAGCTCTAACTACATTGTCTGAAAAGGAAAACATTTTAAACCTTTGGAAGCAATTTTGATGGACATTTCATTGTGTTCTCTATTACTTACCTAATTAAATTTCCTTCACATCGAGGTCTGTTTAAAATTCAATTGAGAAATATTTTCGAGTTCCATTGGGCAGATAACTTTGTTTAGCTGGATTTGTTCTGCATGCATATGAAATGGCACCCTCCGAATCAATGCCCAGTGCTTATACTTCCCATGGTTGTGAAGAAATGACACCCTTGTAGGCAAGTGTAGTCTCCTGTTATTCATAACAAGCTGTCCCTGGTTACTGAACTTGTTCACCCTGTAATTCCAAAACGTCCTTGTGTTTTTGTGCCTGTGGTTTGGCAGGCTGATTTATTCGAATTCTGAGCATTGTGAACGAAACCTGTAACTTCTTTCATGGATTAGCTGGAGTACCGGAATTCCTGTTTGCAAGTTCAGAGTCCAGCTCAAGGCCACTTGCCCCCTTTAGGGCATACAAAAGTCTTATTTGCATAGCGGAGGTGGGTAGAATTCCAGATTGAGTTTGAAAGCAAATAAGGTTATCGGTCTGAGGAGTCATCCCCAGTGGAAGAGGTGTGATTCCTGATGTTTTGTATCTTTGGAAGCAAAACCCAGGAGAAAGGCCTTATCTCTCAGTTCCACCCACCTACCACCGAAGACAAGAAAAACAGACCCTGCTCATCTTTTATCCTGACTAGCCATCCCATTCAGTTCTGTGGCAAAGGACCCTGCGGTAACAGAGCTGTAATTGGAGAGTTGGCATTCCATAAGCACTGCTTTAATACTAAAAAAAAAAAAAAAAAAAAAAGTTCCAAAGATGTACTTTTTGTTGCATTGTTAATTAGCCTTTAAACATTTCAGAATTGAGTAGAATCTTCAAAGTCTTCAAGGTTTATCTTGTTTATCTCTGTCTTAGTCTACTGTACCAAAATACCACAGACAACTTATTAACAACAGAAATTTATTGCTCATGGTCTGGAGGCTGGAAGAGCTAGATCAGGGTGCCAGCCTGGTTGGGTGAAGGCCCTCTTCAAGGCTGCAGACTTCTCATTGTATCTTCGCATGGTGGAAGGGGTTAGGGAGCACTTTGGAACCTCTTTTATAAGGGCACTAATCATATTCAGAAGGGTTTCCTACCCTCATGACTTAAGCACCTCCCAAAGGCCCCACCTACTACTGTCATCATCTCTGGAAGTTAGAATTTCAACATATGAATTTGGGCGTGACAAATACTCAGTCTATAGCAATCTCTGTGCCTCAGATAATAGTGGGTATATCATAAGGTTATTGTGAGCCTTAAATAAACTAATGCATATAGATGCTCAGAACAACTGGTCAATTGTGAATACTTGCTAATTTAGTTGAATCATTATTATTACTATTAATTGATTAATATTACCTTTGTAATTTCTCTGTACATAAGCAGGAGACTTGGCCTGAGTCACCAACTCTTCCGTATTTTTTATATATCAAGAGTATTGCTTGGGGCTTCCCTGGTGGTGCAGTGGTTAAGACTCCAAGCTCCCAATGCAGGGGGCCCGGGTTCAATCCCTGGTCGGGGAACTAGATCCCACATGCATGCCACAACTAAATTAACATGCTGCAACTAAGGAGCCCGCCTGCTGCAACTAAGACCCGGCACAACCAAATAAATAAAATACTTTTTTTAAAAAAAGAGTATTGCTTGGCATTGTCATCAAGAACGTGAGCTTCGGGGTTAGATCCAGTTTAGGTCCCAGCTACACCACTTACTAGCTATGTGACCTCATGCAAGTCATTAACCTCAGAGAGCCTCAGTTGCTTCCTCTGTAGAATGGGGATAATGTTGGTGCTGACTAGATGGTTGGTGTGCGGGTTAAATGAGATACCATAGTGTTTAGCACTGCACCTGGCACTTTTACATCTTATTTCCTTCATACCCAGGATAATCCCCTATTTCACATGGACAGGTCTATCCTTCAGCATAATTTTTGTCACTTTCACCAATGGCATTTGTGACGAGAGAGATTGCCAGACACAACATTGGTCTTTGGATACTCTCCTTGCAAACTGGTCAAACATGCAGCAGTGTTATTCACTCCTGCCACCACTCCCTTTCCCCCCCACCCCCATGTCCTTTTAAGACTCTTAACAATTACAGGCATTTCGCTAAGCTCGTGCTTAGAGCACGGAAGTCTGCTGTGCTCACAGTAGGTTCTGACTGCATGCTTACTGACTTATGCTGGGGTAAGGTCCATTTGGAGAGTGTGGTATGTGTTGAGCACAAACTCTACATTTGCTAGAATTGTACAGTTGTACATAGAAAAATTACAGCTCCGCCAGCAAGGCTCAGCTTATCTTATATCTGCATCATGATCGCAGGTTTGGGAGTCATTTCAGAAAGCTGTTTTCTCCCACGTCCAGGTAGCGATGAGGCAAAAAGTGCTGAGTACTGTTCCCTCTTTTCTGGTTTCAGTATGGCTGGACCCTGCCTCTTTCTCCTGTTCCCCAGATCCACCACTCACTGTGCATTCATTTGGTTCTCATCTCACTCCCTGAAGGTTCCTGTTTTGGTTCATGCTATCATCTTTATTCCCAAAACCAGGAGGCTTAATATGAAAGGAAGGAAGGAAAGAAGGGAGGAAGGAAAGAAGGGAGGGAGGAAAGAAAACCCACAGACACCTCGCTGTTGCTTTTCCTGAAGTAGCAACTTACCTGCTAATAGAAGATTTTGAAGCCGTGGGCTTCCTCTGAATTCTCAACACACGATTGTTGAGACTATTTAAACAGTCTCTAGAATCCTTTTCTGACCCCAAATTACTCCGAAGCATTAATTGTCTTAGTGGTTTCATGGCCACATTATTTCATATTCATTAGTGTTTTCATGAAAAATGATAAAACTAATTAGAGCGGCTAGCGGTTAATTCACTTGGTGATTCGTTACTCTTTCCCCTCTTGGTGTTCTGCATGTGGTCATCTTGGAGAAGGCGTCCAAGGAGTAATTGCAGCTCTATTCCCTGAGTGATCGCCTAATGCCATTAGTTCTGATCCACAGGCACATCTTCAGCGGCTCTGACGGGGTCTGGTTACAGCTGCACCCTCGCCCCTGCCCTTTGGATGCAGGGAGAGAGGGGAGCCTGCACTCAGGACTGGTCCTCTGGAGGGGGTCCAGGGCAGCAGAGGGGGCCGAGTTCCCGGTGGGAGGTGAGCATCGCTTTAGCCTCTTCTGGACCGTGAGGTAAGGACAGGACAGTGCTCAGAGAAATCTGCCCTGAGAACTTGTACTCGGGAAGGAATAGGGAAAACAAATTTTCTTCGGTTTTAGCAGATGTGTGGCTAGGCACGGGCTAGACTCTGGAAGTCTGGTTCTCTCTCAGACCTCTGCTGGCCAGTTCTCTTCTTAAAATGTTTATTTGTCCTCACATCCATTGGGATGGCAGCTATCAAAAAGCCCACGGAGTGTGCCAGCCTATGATAGCATCTGCAGCGAGGCAGTCTATCTAGGAGCAGAATTTCTGGGTCATAGCGCATGCATATATTCAACTATATCAGATACTGCCAAACCGTTTTCTAACCTGTTAGGCGAATTTACACTCCCACTGGCAGCCTGGGAGAGTTCCCATATCTTTGCCAGCAGTTGGTATTGAGAGATTTTTACATTTAAGCCATGTAGGTGGATGTATAATGTTGTTGTTTTAAGTTTATAATTCCTGGATTACTAGTAACTTTGAGGGTCTTTTTATATAATTGTTGGAAATTTGGATTTCTTCTCCTGTAAAGTGCCTGTTCAAGTCTTTGCCTGTTTTCCTATTGGGATGTCTTGACTTCTTGTTGATTTCCAAAAGATTTTATATATTCTGAGTTCAGGCCCTTTATCAAACATATGTGTGCTGCAGATATCCATGGCTGTCCTCTCTCTCTCTGTCCCTCGTTCCACTCTCTTATTTGTGTCCTTTGATATACAGAAATTCTTAATTGTAATGTGCTCTAATATTTCAGTCTTTTTCCTTTGAGTTAGTTTTTTTCTTTTTTTTTTTTTTTTTTTTGCGGTACGCGGGCCTGTCACTGCTGTGGCCTCTCACGCTGTGGAGCACAGGCTCCGGACGTGCAGGCTCAGCGGTCATGGCTCAACGGGCCCAGCCGCCCCGCGGCACGTGGGATCCTCCCGGACCGGGACACGAACCCGCGTCCCCTGCATCGGCAGGCGGACTCTCAACCACTGCGCCACCAGGGAAGCCCCTGAGTTAGTACTTTTTTTAGTCTTGTTTAAAAAACCTTTTTTGAGATTATGAAGATATTACCGTATATTATTTTCTAAAAGCTTTTGTTTTGCCATTTACACTAAGGTCTGTTATCCATACAGAACTTATTTTTTATGTATGACATGAAGTAGGGGGCCAAGAATTAAGCCCTGCCCCAATGTCTATCTAATTCCCCTAGCTCCGTTATTAGAAAGAATACCTTTCCTCGTGTTCTGACGTGCGAATCTTCTCATTAAATCCCATATCCATAGGTGTGTGGATCTGTTTGTAGGCTTTCTCTTCTGTTACACTGGTCTACTTGTATGTATATCCTTGTCCCAATACTACACAATTAGAGTCTGATTAGAGGTCTTGATAGTTAAGACAGCAAGTCCTTCCATCTGCTCTTCTTCATCAAGAATAGCTTGACTAGGGCTTCCCTGGTGGCGCAGTGGTTGAGAGTCCGCCTGCCGATGCAGGCGACGCGGGTTTGTGCCCCGATCCGGGAAGATCCCACATGCTGCGGAGCGGCTGGGCCCGTGAGCCATGGCCGCTGAGCCTGTGCGTCCGGAGCCTGTGCTCCACGACGGGAGAGGCCACAGCAGTGAGAGGCCCACGTACCGCAAAAAAAAAAAAAAAAAAAAAAAGCTTGACTAGGGAATTCCCTGGCGGTCCAGGGGTCAGGACTCTGCACTTCCACTGCAGGAAACCCAGGTTCCATCCCTGGTTGGGGAACTAGGATCCCACAAGCCATGCGGTGTGGCCAAAACAAACAAACAAAACCCCAAAAAGAAGAGCTTGAACGTTCTTTGATTTTTCGCATCCTCACATTGATTGTATTTTTTTTTTTTAATTTACTTTTGGCTGCTTTGGGTCTCTGTTGCTGTGCGAGGGCTTTCTCTAGTTGTGGCGAGCGGGGGCTACTCTTCATTGCGGTGCGTGGGCTTCTCACTGCGGTGGCTTCTCTTGTTGTGGAGCACGGGCTCTTAACCCACAGGCTTCAGTAGTTGTGGCACATGGGCTCAGTAGTTGTGGCTTGCAGGCTCTAGAGCACAGGCTCAGTAGTTGTGGCGCACGGGCTTAGTTGCTCTGTGGCATGTGGAGTCTTCCCGGACCAGGGCTCGAACCTGTGTCCTCTGCATTGGCAGGCAGATTCTTAACCACTGTGCCACCAGGGAAGTCCTCACATAGATTTTAGAATCAGCTTGTCAAATCCCAAAAACTGAAAGGAAAGAACAAAGAAAGAAAGGGAAGGAGAGAAATCTGCTGAGATTTTTATTAAAGATTTGGTTGGATCTATAGATCAACATGGAGAGAATTAAACTTTTTACAATATTGAGTCTTCCAATCCATTTATTTAGTACTTTTTAATTTCTCTAACAAAGTTTATAGTTCTCTTTGTCAAAGTTTTACATACCTATTGTTAGATTTATTTCTATGTACTTGATATTTTAATCCTATTATAAATGGTATCGTCTTCGTTTTCTGTTTGTTGTGTTATATAGAAATACAGTTGATTTTTGTCTATGGATCTGGAGTCTAGGAACCTTGCTAAATTCTCATATTCATTCTAATAGTTTATCTGTGTATAATCTTGGATTTTCTGTGGATGTTAATCAATATTGATGTTCGTATGTTCATCTTAAAACTGACCACCTTATTGAGCTTTCTTATTAGTTCTAATAATTTGAGTATTGAAGCTTTTGGGTTTTCTAGGTTAAAAAATCATCTTAACTTATTTTTATGAGTGTTCTGTTTCTGCCTAGAGAGGCAAGATAGGGTAGCTGTTAGGTACAAGGAGTTTAGAATCTGACTACCTGAGTTTGAAACCCAACTCTGTTACTTTCTATGTAATCTTAAGTAATTTGCTTAATCGTCTGTGACTCAGGGTAATTAATTGTAAACCACCTCATAGGTTGATTTTAAAAATTGAATGAGTTAGTACAACTTCAAAAATGCCCATCAAATCATGAGCACTCAGTTTATGTCAAATTTTGTCATTTTATCAATTAGTTTCATTCCTTTTAAAATTCCCACTTCTTATTGTTTTTTCTTATTTTATTGCATTGGCTACTTTTACAGCATAATACTGAATGATACTGGTGCTTTCAGGCCTCACCTGAAACTTAACACATTGAAATGTTCCTTCTAGGTTTTTTTTTTTAGTTGTTTTGTTTTTCATAATTTGACATATATTTAATCATCTTTAACTGCACTTATGAATCCGGTATTAGATTCTGCAAGGGGGAGATAATTTTACAGTAGAATTTCCTTTTTTCAAACTATGCTGTTTACATAATGATGAAAATCATTAATAATGGAATTATTTCTTTTTAAATACCATTGAAATCCTGTTGCAAAAGGAGGCACCAAACCTTCTACCTTCCTGAAGATTCATTGGTGTAGCCTTTCCAAAAACGTGCTGATTGTTAATGTAATGATACCCCTTTGGATGTTTGGGATATGTTCAGGAGTATTCATAGCCACACAGAGCTGTTGGCCAGTCCTTTTTTAGGACAGTATCACATTCTTGAGCTTTTAATTTTGCTATGTTCCAAGGAAGCTGGAGTATGTCTTCAGTTTTCTTTTCATAAAGAGTACACAGATATACTTTTTGAGTCATTATATAACTAAGAGTGCTTCCCTGCAGCGAAGACCACCTGAACTGCATAAATTCTAACATTACAACTGTGGTATCCATTTTGCTCTTAATCTCCTCCAATGCTATGTATTTCTCATTTTCCTGCAAGAATTTTTTTTGTCTTTCCCATCTCTTATCTTGTGTTTTCTTTATTACCTACTATTATTTATAGAGTTCTCTCTTGTTTTCTTCTTAATCATTTTCTGTTCCTGTTTCATAGAAGCCATCTCTTTTTGCATTAGCTTGAGATACCAAATGACTCTCTAAAATGTTCTTTAAGTGTCTATAAGATATTTTCAGATGAATTTTCTCTGATTGCAGATGGTGTCTGTTTTTCTGTTTTCCAGTATTTTCCACCTCTTTCCTTTTGTCCTATGTATTCATACTCAAATGAGAAAAACCCAGTCAGGCCTGATATAATTAATAGGAAGGGTGTGTGTTGTCCTCACAGCCTCCTTTCTGGATGTTGGTGCACTCACCCTTGTAGACCTACACTAAATTGTCAATTGATATACCCAACCCAGCTCCTACAGTCTAACCAGTTTTCTTGTAATTTGGCCCTGCTGGACTGACGTGGATCTCCTGCGTCCATTCCTCAGCTGCTGACAAGCTGGTCAAATGGTGTATGTGCATGAGTCCCCAAGATACCAAGTGCCAAACCTTCCTCTTGTCCTTACGCTCACCTGGAGCACTCTGTGGAAACTATACCTCCCAGGGTTCGATCTACCACTGGAGTCCCTCTTCTACCCACCCCACCGTCAATTTTTTTGCCCAATTGTTTATTGAGAGTTACAGTTCTCAATCAGTAGGTAGAAGGGAGTGGACAGCACTCTGGCTATTTCAACAGGCATCACCTGTCAAGTTGAGTGATGGCTGCTGAATTTGAATTTCTGAACAGCTGGAGGACTCAGGTGTTATTTTTTCAATCCAATTCCATTGGCCTTGTGTTTAGGTGAGAATTCCTCAGAAATGCCCCCTTGCAGGTTGACGGCAGTCCTAGTGTTCAGTTTGGTGAGTTTTACCTTTTATTCCAGGTCTTCGAGATCATTTTAGTGGGAAGTTAGGAGAGGCTGTACTGGGTTCTCCTAACCACTTTTAGTGAGATGTTCTATCCAGAATTAAATATTTGTTTGAGCAACTCACAACCTCCTGGATAGCTTGCCGAGTAGAGATATGCAGCAGATCTAAAGGTCTGTCTTTGCCAGGCTTCTTCGTAGGCAGAATAGATGACCAGGAATCGTGATTTCAAAGGCTGAGTGCTCCCTAAAGATTTATTCTAATAGCCAAGGGGGAAATAAAAACACCACTGAACTAGTAATAAGGGAATCTGGGTTCTCAGGGCTCAGTCACTGACTCCCTGTGGTCAGCGTTGGGCAAATCATGACGCCCCTAAGAGCCCCAGACTCCTTATATCTAAAATAAAGGATAGGACCAAATGGTCTCTAACGTCCTGCCCTTCTAGGACTCGGTGGTTTTACCAGCTGTCCTGGAACATCTGCTGTTAGAAACCTGTTCCTTGGGGCTCCCCTTTTACTCCCAGAGTTTCTGCTGAAAGGGAAGCCGAGGAGGAGAATGCACATCCACGCTGGGTGAGTGAGCCCCAGCTACAGGCAGAACCTGCTGGGAGGGACAGTAGGAGGAGTAGGCAAGTCGGGTGCAGAGGACTGGCGACCCTCTTCTGGAGATCCGCCCTCTGGGGCCACACTGGGCCTCTATATAAGCAAGTTTCAGGCATCAAAGGACCCCATTTGCTGAGTCCCCTTCAGTGACTTTGTATTGAAGGGAAAATAGGGATAGGAAATTAAACTTGTTTTCTTCAGAGGATGTCTTTGAGGCAAGGGAACTGCGAATGGTGACGGGATGGCTGCCTCTCATGCAACAATAAATAGACCTGGGAGGTGCTGGTTTGTCACAACCAACGTGTTTATAACCCAACCCAAGTGAAGTCATGGGCGGCAGGGTTTTGAGGGAGTGCAGAGAGTTAGCACTTATCACCCGTGATTTCCAAATGGGAGGAAGAGGGCACCACAGGGATACCCAGATGGGCAGAGACGTGCCCCAGGTCAGAAGTGAAGCTTAAGGTGGGGCTCAAGCGTTCCGGGCAATGCCAGGCTTCCTGGGGTTCCTGACTTTTCTGCACTTTGGATGCGACCCCTTCCAGAGCCTCCAGAATGAGGGGTGTGTGCTCACGCATGCGTGGTCCCCTGCTCTCTTGTTTTTTCTCCCTCCTCTCTCCTCTTTCCCTCCTGCTCTGGCATCTCCCGCCCGTGATATTTGCTCTAATAGGCCGGGCAGCAGCTACCTCACTGGCACATGGGTTGTTCAGCCCGGATCCTGTTGCCTTGTCTGTCCAGGATAATTTGCTAAATGGTTTAGAGGTTTTTCTCGCCACGGAAGGCCAGTTAGAAGGGAGTGAAAGGAGGGCTAAAACCCCAGGGACCGGGAATGACTCCAAATCCATTTGCGCAGGCAACTTCCCTGTCTCTGCTCTTGGCCACCCAAATGGACGGTGGTCTGGATGTCACTGGCTCTGCTGCCTGAGCGGATGGGCATCTGGTCTGTGAGAAAAGCCAGCTCCAACCTGGAGACAAAGCCATTAAGTTTCCCGTTTGACTCAGGCCAGGGATGTGTGGAGAAACAAGAGGGAAGTTGGAGTTTAGCTCTCAGGGGCCAAGTTCACCCTACCGGCTCTGTGACCATCTGGACCAAGGTGGCGCTCAGTAATAAGGTCAGGAATCAAAGAGAAGCAGGGAAAACTGTAAAGCATCTAACTGCAAACTACTTATAGTTTCCAAGTTTTAAAGAGCACAAGATAATCAAATGATGATGAAAAGATCTTGTCCTTTGCAGCCCCTCCCCCTTCATCAAGCCCTCCCGCCTCCCCGGTGAGTGATTGGTGCGCCACCTTCTGGCCTTAGTGGCCAATGCTCAGAGCCTGAGCCCCAAGCCCTGTGTGTCACACCCCTCCTCTCCAGGTCCCTGTAGCAGTGTGCCAGCACCTCTCCCTTTGCTGGCCCGAGGAGGCTGCATTGATGGCATTGTTCAGCACTGATGGCTTCCTGAACATTAAATATGTACTATCAGAGTATGTAACTCTTCTATTCTTGCTTCCCTATTTGAATGCAAGGGATGCTGTTATTATTTTAAAAGCTCTTGAATATGCAAATTAGTTCCCGAGGAAGGGAGCCTTCCTGGACGCCATCACTCCATCCCATCCTGACAGTAACAAAGGGAAGTAAAAGGAGTTGATTTCCCTCTTCTTACCTCAAAACCCCACAGAATTCTCCGAACAAGGCTGGAGGTACAAATACGACCTTACTTTTGTAATTGATTTTTCCAGCATAACCCAGTTGGTTGCCTCAGTTGATCTTTCCAACCCGACTCCAGCCCCTGTGGGTGTGCCCTTGTTGCTGGAGAAGGTCACTCTCCCGCTCTGCACAGCCCAGCAGCTTCAGGCTTTCCAGCTGAAAGCTGGAAACGATTCTCCTTCGGCATCATTTTCAAACCCATATACTCGGAGGTTAAGTGACCACGCTGAAAAAGGCACACCCCGATGACTTCCTTCCCCACCCCACCCGGTGCCCTGGCAGGATCACATTGAACAATTCAGGGAAAGTATTCACTGAATGCAAGGAGAGTAGAGCACGTCTGCATTATTTATTAGGGGCTAACAATACCCATCATATGTAGAATGTATTTGGACATAAATTAGTGATGTTAGGAAACACCAGGGGTCCAAAACCTATTAGGATCTCTGACACGTATGTAAAAACACATCACAGTCTTACCTTTTCTACGAGGCTGGGAATTGGCTCTGAGACTGCTTCACAAAGAAAACAAAAATCTTTAACCTTTTGTTTGCTATAAGCCCTCTGGACACTTCATCTACCGTTGAGTAAGTCTTGGCAAATCATTTCAGACTATGAATTCTTAACCTCACTTTCTCACCCCCCTTCCTCTTTCTTCTTTCTCTGTGATGGAAGGAAGGATATTTACATTTACTGAGCACCTCCTGTGCACACCAACATGACAGCTAGCCCCTTGATGTCCAGAGGGGTTTGCAATTAGTATCCCCACTTTACAGATGAGGAAACTGAGGCTCAAGGTCATGCAGCTGATAAGTGGCCAACGTGGAATTTGAAACCAGGTCATGACTTCAAGCTGAGACTTCTTACCCTACATGTGACTCCCTGCCTGGGCAGGAAGGCAACAGCTGTTCCTTGCTTCTTTGTCAGCTGTATATCACCACAGGAATGCCACGTAACACAGAACCACAAAACCGGTGGCATAAAGCCATGAACGTTTATTTTTGCCCAGGAGTCTACGGGTCAGCTGGGCAGTTCTGCTGGTCCAGGCCACGCTTGAGGGTCTCAGCTGGGCTCACTGCAGTCAGCTGCTGGGGCAGCTGGGGTGGGCTGACCCAGGCTGGCCTGGGCTTGTCATGTGGCAGCCAGAGCTCCAAGAGCATGAACAAAGCACTCGGCTTCTCGAGGCCTGGGCTGTTCCTCCTGCCACATTCAGTTGGCCAAAGCAAATCACCAGACCAGCCCAGATCCGGGAAAGACAGACGAACTCCATCCCGTGCTGGAGGGGAGCTGCAGAGTGACATTGCAGGAGATGGGGATGGTGGGACGAGAAGGATTGGGGCCAGTTTTGCAATTAGTCAGCCTCCCTTCCCACTGTGGGGCTGCCTTGCTTCCTTGGGGGCACCTGCTTCCTGGAAGCCTCAGCTCCCCTATCTCCAAGCCTGCGCTCAGAGCCGTGTCTCATTTGTACTGAGGACGTTGCACAGAATGACTGCGGAGGGGGATTTAAACGGCCCTCTTCCAAAGGGGAAGGGGTGCAGTCAGTCTGGCAGGGGCTAAGCCTTCCACTGACTGGATTAGGCTGAAGCAGGAGGCTTTCAGCATCAGCCAGCACAGGAGGGGAGCCTGGGGGTGGGGCAGCCAGCCTGGGGGCGGGGCAGCCAGCCTGGGGACAGAAACCACACTGAGAAAGATTCTTCTAGGCCTACACCTGAGACTTTGGCGCTTCCTCCAGATACCTCTTGGAGGGTGGCTTTCCGTTGCCCATCCTCGAGCATCTCTGGACATGGTATCATGTACGTGGAGCCAGAGTTCCCCTCCTGTGCGGGGGCTCGGCCCCTCACCTCCCCAGGGCCTCTGCAAGGACCTCTCTTCGGCCTGTGTGTTTGTGGTTTCCAGGGAGGAGGGTTGGAAGGAAAGGTCCATTTCCACAGGACACCAGGGCTAACCGGTCGACACGGGAGGTGATGCTGGGCTGTGAGGGAGGAGAAGCATGGAGCTGGGGGGCAGGAGGGGGCAGGAAGGGGAGCACGGGGGCAGAAGAGGGAAGGGCTGCTGGATTCCTGGAGGACTGGGACAGGCCAGAAAGCTCATGAGAAGGAGACAACCAGCGGAGAGCAAACAAATCGGCAAGATCAGAGATGAGAGGACAAGCCAAAGGGGGCCGACGATTCCAGACCTCGACACCACCTTGTACCACGACTGCCCCGCTGCTGACTCACGCTCGGCACCTACTCAGACCACCTTCACCAGCAGGTCATTCATGACCCCTGCGAGGCGGTCCTGGAGGTTAAAGACACAGAAGCTTCAAGTCCAGAAGGAAAGAAAAGCCCCGATTCCATTTCTCACTAAGGCAGGTGGGGCAAGTATCCCCCAAAGAGGCCCCTGCCCAACATGGGACTTGAGAGGCAGAGTGGATTGTGTCTAACAGCTCGCAGATTAACAGCCAACGATGTCCTTCATTCTTCTGACCCCTCCAGGAGATGTCACTGACGAAGACAGCATTTGTACAGTACCAGGCAGAGGGAGAGGACCGTGGAGGGCAAATCCATCCGAAGGATGGAATGGACCCGTCAGTCATTTCTGGCCCAGTCACCCCAAGGGAGAGGGAGGCCCGGTGATCATACCCAGGTCACACGGCTAGTGAATGGCCGAGCTGAATTTGAACTTAGGTTGGATGGAAACTGCCCTGCCCTCGTCCATTTTAGTCTTCTCCCCCCATCAGTTGCCTCAAGAAAAATAAAACTACAAAGGCTTTTGTTTCAAGTCTGTAATTCATTTCCATGAGACATTTTCCTTTCCTGTCAGCTTGTTGAAGGAGCCCGAGGGGCCCTTCCGGTACTCGTAACTCTGTAGCAAATCATGAGATGGGGCCGGATTCTCCAAAAACAAATGGGAGCGTTTCAGCCCAATACAGCAGAAGTTGTTCAACAGGGACCTGAATTCTTGGGGCAAAATCCCAGTAGCGTGGGTAGTTTCAGCTCCAGAGCAGGGAAGACCGAGGATTCGGGCTGGTGTTGGGTGCCTCTTACTTCCCCGGCCCCTCAGGACCCGGGGTGGGGGGGGGTGCTGGGAAGGGGTTTCCAGGCCAACGTCTCAGCCCTGACGCTAGTTGTGTCACCCTAAACAAGTCACTGAACCTTCACCACGTGCAGAATGGGAATCCACACCTCTGCCCCACGTTCCCGTCAAAGAGCCTGTGGAAAGTGCTGGGACTTCCCCGGCGGTCCAGTGGTTAAGACGCGCCAATGCAGGGGGCATGGGTTCGATCCCTGGTCGGGGAACTAAGATCCCGCATGCCACGGGGTACGGCCAAAAATTTAAAAATAAAATAAAAATAAAGAGAGAACGTGCTCATGGGGGTCCAGACCTTGCCTGCCTCTCAGGCTCACCTCGCTGACCTCTAGCTCCCCACATGAAACCGACAGCCCCAGACCCGACAGGAGCGCCGACGTTCTGTGACTCTGGCGTGAGGATGGAGTTATGGGCGGAGAGAGACGCGCAGGGGCCTTGAAGAGCTGAAGCCCCTGTAACTGTGGGACCAGGCGTTAAAGCGAAGCGCGGTTCCGATGACCTGGATCTGCCTCGTAGAACTAGCCCCTTACCACCCCCCCTTACCCTGCAGACACTTACAGCCGAGGTCGCTCCGCCCGCCCGCGTCTAGGCACGGGCCCTCCCAGAGGAGACCACGGCGAAAACCAGGCGGGCGGCGCAGAGGTGGCGGCCCTCCCCAGCTTTGCTTCTCCCTCTTAGCCTGCCTCCCTTTCCTCCCCGAGGCTCAGGCCCTAGCTTCCCACAGCTCTCCACCCCTAGCAGGCAAATACCAAAGACCTTTGTCCCAAGAAGGAAAATTAGGGGTGGGTGAAAATGAGGCTTTTCCATCAGAGAAACGACACAGTCACTGCCCTCTGGGGTCGGCGCCAGGGCCCTCCCCGGGGTGAGGCACTGCTTTGCGTGGCCTCCTTAATATTATTTCTTGAGTCTCTGGTACTGCCTCTCACCCTGCCTCACCTGCCTGTGAGCCGCCTCCTGATGGGAATGACTTCTGGCTTTACAGCCTTGCCACGTGCCTGACGGGGCGCGCCGTCGTGCTGCCCCTGTGCGGGCACTGGACAGCGCTGTGGCCAGTTCCCCTGGGCTCCTGAGAATGCCCAGGAGCGGCCTGACCGTGTGCGGGGCAGAGAGAAAGGGCCAGTGGGAGAGAGAAGTTCTTCTTTCTCTCCTGGTTTAGGAAGATCAGCTCCAGGGAAGTGGCGCATGCTTGGAGATGCACTTTCGTCTCTGACCCTCTGAGGGTGGCCACCTGGGAAAAGGTGAATTGGCATCTCACGGTCTCGGGGAGGGCTTGTGCCTTGAACCAGGGCTTCCCTTCTTATTATTTCACCCTGGGAACCCAGTGGTTTGAAAAATTTGTCTACCCAGGACCCTACTTAGGCAGTAGCTGTCACCTCTGTTACTGATCACAGATACCTCTATCTGTATATACCTGCGAGTCCCAGGTCCTGGTCCACGGGGGACAGGCAGCCTTCCCCATCTGAGCTGATATCGTTCCTGCCCCCAAAAGGAGGGAAAAGGCACTGTAGCCCCAGTAGGTAGCCTCATTGTGGGCAACAAATGATTTCTCCCTGTCTTTGAAATAGAAATGAGCCCTCAAACCTCCATGACCCACACAGGGACCACTTCCCCAGAAGAGGAAGGAAGATGGAGAATGAGGGATTTCTCTCTCTTCCCGTCAGGCAACACACACATCACCCCATGGTGCGCCCTCCCTGCTTCCTTCCTAGAAGAGGGAGGAGAAGCAGATCCCAGTGCCTGCAGGAGTCTGGGCTAACCTCTCACCCTCCTGGAGCAGAGTTTATCGTGAGTGGCAGGAACTCACTCCATCCACACCACTGATGAACAGTCTGTTGGGTTTCTAACACACATTCCTGGGCCGTAGGGAGCTACTTGACATTTCCCTAGCTGTTTTGAAATGGGCATTTGTAGTGTGTAATGTTCTAACCAAAACCATTTACACTCTGACTGTGCCTCTGGGCAAAGCTAGCTCCACACCTTGTCTGAGAAATTCTGAGGTTCCCACCTTCCTGCCAGCTTCCAGACATCATTCAATCTGTCTACTTTTTATTAGACTTTCAAAGCAGGCGTTTGCCCTCTTGTTTGTATTTTCCTTCAGCTCCTGACCAACTGCTTTTGTAAGAATCGTGAGGGGGCAACTGTCAGCTGTGAGGACTTGGGGCAGGTTATGTACCTGCAGCCTCATTATTTTGGGCTTTTGGACTTGCCGTACGTTGGCAGACCACAGGCTGCAGCTTTGCGTTTGTTGGTGTAGAGTCTGTTGTCTTTGGAGAGCTGTTGGGAAGGCATACACAGGATCTGATGATCTGTTCTCTCTCTGCAGGTTGCTGAACGTTAAACTTCTAACATTTGTTTCTTAAATCATATGTAGATATATCTTCAAATATAACCTGACAGGCCAACATGGACCTGAATCAATCTAAACTCCCTATTAAAAGTGCAAATACACCACCACACCAGTCAGAAGGACCATCATTAAAAAGTCTACAAATAATAAATGCTGGAGAGGGTGTGGAGAAAAGGGAACCCTCCTACACTGTTGCCGGGAATGTAAATTGGTACAGCCACTATGGAGAACAGTATGGAGGTTCCTGAGAAAACTAAAAATAGGACTTCCTGGCAGTCCAGTGGTTAAGACTCCACACTTCCAATGCAGGGGGTATGGGTTTGATCCCTGGTCAGGGACCTAGGATCCCCCGTGCCAAAAACTTAAAAAAACTAAACTAAAAATAGAGCTACCATATGACCCTGAAACCCCACTCCTGGGCATATATCCAGAGAAAACTCTTAATTTGAAAAGATATATGCACCCCAATGTTCATAGCAGCACTATTTACCATAGCCAAGACGTGGAAGCAACATAAATATCCATTGACAGATTAATGGATAAAGAAGATGTGGTACACACACACACACACACACACACACACACACACACACACAACGGAATACTACTCAGCCATAAAAAGAATGAAATAATGCCATCTGCAGCAACATGGATGGACCTAGAGATTATTATATTAAGTGAAGTAAGTCAGACAGAGAAAGACAAATATATGATATCACTTGTATGTGGAATCTAAAAAGTGATACAGATGAACTTATTTACAAACAAAAAATGGACTCACAGACGTAGAAAACAAACTTATGGTTACCAAAGGGGATAGCAGGGGATGGGGAGGGAGAAAGAAATTAGGAGTTTGGGATTAACATATGCACACTACTGTATATAAAATAAAGAACAAGGACCTACTGTACAGCACAGGGAACTATATTCAATATCTCCCCAGATTCCAGAACACTGCCCCTCCAGGTAAAATTCAGAATCTCGGGGGGGTAGAACCTCCGAGGCTGCCGTGCAGATAGAGTCCCTCTAAGGTGCCAATGGCGTGGGATGCCATTTCTATAGGAGAGAAAGATGGACAGACCCAAGGGCTGGATTCTTGCCCTGGGTCTGCAGCCAACTTGGAATGTGACCTCAGGTCAATCGCTTACACCCTCAGGTCTCCATTTATTTCATTTTAAAATGAGAATAATTCTGCTGTTTATCTTCCTCAGGATTGCTGGGGTTATGCAGCCAGAGGGGAGGTGGGGAGGGAGCATTCACACACTTTGCCTCACGTAAGCCTCTACAGAGGTGAGCACCTTATTTCCATTATGCAGGTAAGGAAGACGGACATTGAAAGGTTAAGTCATTTACCGAGGTCCCAAGTCTTGTAGGTGAAGGAGCGCAGGTGAGAGAATCCAGGCATCTGGTTCCAGAACATTCCATCCCATCAGGGTGCTCCTCTGAGATTTTAGAAATCAGGTAAATGCTCGCTAGTCAAACCGAGGCATAGGGGCTAGCAGCAGCAGCATGACCTGGGAGCTCGTTAGAAATGCAGGTTCTCAGGCCCCGCCTGGGTTGACTGCCTCAGAATCTGCATTTGAGCAAGCTTCCCAATGATCCCTGTGCACCTTGAACTTTAGAAGCACTGTTGTAGAGGATTGCACTAGAGAGAGGAAGTCTACAGATGAGGTTATGGTAACTATCCAAACATCCAACAGCAGTGTAAGATCCTCCCAGGGATAATCAAAGAAGAAATCATTACCGGGAAATTCCTGTGGGAGAAGGGTGACTGTAAGCCGTTTCAGCCCTTTCTCTCTGAGTTCCCATTTCGGGGGAAATGCCCCTTATCTGAAAACGTCCAAACCTCCCAAGAGAATGGGGTTTGGGATGGAAACATACTGTTTTTATAGGTGTGTATGTGTGTGTTGTGTTTAATTTACAAAGGTAATATGTTTACTTTTAGAAACGAGAGAAGGAAAAGTCAGGAAGAAAGGGTTCCGCAAAGCTGACGTAGCCCAGCAGTGTTCCTTTTTGAGGGTTCTCCTGTTCCTGCCCTTTTTATCATGGCTCTTCACTTATTTCAGGAGTGATCCTTCATGGCGGATAGCATCCACCAGGGAGGATGGCCAGTTGGGTAGGGGGAAGTTCAGCTTCCAGAATATCTTTGCTACGAGTGTTGGTCCTTAGGTTAAATCCGAAGACCCATCCGTTTGAAGGATGTTCCCCTGATACTCAAACTGCAGCCAGCGGCCCCACTATACCAAATGCTCCCAGCAGAATGCAAAGAGTAGAAAATGGCCTGACCCAAAGCTCAGAAGCGAAACTCACAAATCAGGGCTTTGAGAAGTATGAAAAGGCTTCCAGACTGCACTCCAGACGACTGCTAGCCTTAGGGGAATGTCAGTTGAGTACAAAGAAATTCTCAACCTGGAGCCAGAATGTCCAGTAGGATTTGATCCAGGGAAGGATGCTCAAAGCCGGCCCTCTGCTCCCTCCTCGCCTTTCCTGGATTAGCTCTGTTGAGGCGGCACAAAACCCCTGGATGAGCTGTGGTTTCTGTCCAGTGATTTTAACACATGTTCCCATGTTTAAATTTGTGATTTGTATGCACAATATTATTTAGCCCTTAAAAATTACTTTTCTGGGCTTCCCTGGTGGCGCAGTGTTTGAGAATCCACCTGCTGATGCAACAGACGCGGGTTCGTGCCCCGGTCCGGGAGGATCCCACATGCCGCGGAGCGGCTGGGCCCGTGAGCCATGGCCGCTGAGCCTGCGCGTCCGGAGCCTGTGCTCCGCAACGGGAGAGGCCACAACAGTGAGTGAGAGGCCCGCGTACCGCAAAAAAAAAAAAAAAAAAAGTTACTTTTCTGAGACCCAATCTGTCTGTGAAGTGTGCAAATTCCTGAAAGAGTCAAGACACCACTTGTCATCAGCATCCCAAGCATTCATTTATGTCCGCGGCTCCAGAAAGAGCCAGTCGGAAATATCACACAGACCTGATCCCTGCCTTCTAGAAACTTGTAGGGTAAGGCAGAGGTAGTGACACATAAATTAATGTCCTGGCTGCACATGGCACCCCAGATGTGGATACCCATCTACTGAATCAGAGACTCTGCATCTACTAATTGACACATCTAGGGCCCTAAAATAATCCACTGTAAATTTGGGTTCTTTTGCCAACCTCAGCCCTGGTCTTCTTGTACTGGCTTTACTTCCAACCAGCCAAATTAAAACTGGTTATACCAATTTTTTCACAGTCTTTCCCTCCCTGTTTGATTTTATTTTTTTTATTTTTCAAAAGTCTAGAAGAAGGGGATTTGGGGTCGGGATGATACCATCACTCTGTCACTTCTAATTTCATTCTGTTAACAATTCTTTGAGTCATGAGGGTGGAAGCTTTGATTCTGAGAAATTACGCACTTTTAAGTGTTGACTCCGGAAAGTCACTGTGGCTCATCTGTAAACAATTCCAGAGGGTGACCGTGAGAGAGGAACTTAGTAACCAGGCTTCCCCCTGGGGAAGTCACTGATCCCTTCAGAGCACCTGATTTCACAGGTAAAGAGTTTTAAGGGGGTGGCAGTGGTGGGTAGGGAGTGAAAGAGAAAGCATTTGGTTCAAAACCAGACTGTGTAAACAGCCCTGCTCTTTTCTCCTTTCTCCCTTCCCCCACTAACCGATGCTTTCCATCACCCATAGATGAACTGGGAAGGCTGGTTATTGACAGCTGGGCAATTTGCACAATAAAGTTTAACGGTTTACATCCCCTTTGACTTTCCATCCCCATTGACTTTGTCAATGTTCTCAATGGATCACGTTCTCACGCTCGCACTGACTCTCTCCTTCTTCTCTTCCCCTTCAAGCGTGCAAACGCAAAGAGCAAGAACCAAACAAAGACAGGAACAATTCCCAGAAGAAATCCCGCCTGGTGTTCACCGACCTCCAACGCCGAACGCTCTTCGCCATCTTCAAGGAGAACAAACGCCCATCCAAGGAGATGCAGATCACCATTTCCCAGCAGCTGGGCCTGGAGCTTACGACCGTCAGCAACTTCTTCATGAATGCCCGGCGCCGCAGCCTGGAGAAGTGGCAGGACGATCTGAGCACAGGGGGCCCCTCGTCCGCCTCCGGCACCTGTACCAAAGCGTGATGGAAGGACTCTCAGTTGGGCACAAGTCACCTCCAAATGAGGACAAAAGATACCAGAAGAAAATGCAAAGGAAAAAGACGCTGGATTCTTAGCTGGGGCCCTTCACTGGTGATTTGAAAGCACAATTCTCTTGAAAAGAAAATTCTATTCTAGCTGTAATCATAGGCCAGGTGTTCTTTTTGTTCGTTGGTTTTTAGTGGCTATGGAGTCCAAGTGCAAGCTGAAAACTAATCTCTTTGAACCGGACATTGTCCTCTGAGCGAGTGTGCTGAGCACCTCAGAAACCCAAATGGGGCCTTTCTGCAGCAAGTCAGTTTCAGTGTGGTGTCAGTCAAGCTCAGGATTGCTTAGAATGTCAACGGTCCCACTCTGAGTCCTGTCAACCTCTTGCAGTCGAAGTTCCCATGAGTAATAGTGGGACTTTGGCCTGTGTAAGGACTCTGAGTTTGGGTTCCCAAGATGCTACAATAAGAGAAGAATCTAGCAACAAGAATGACCTCATTTGCTTTCCAAGTGCTTAGCCTCATCATACCATAGTTCACCAACGTTCACAGCCATAACATAAAAAAAAACATCAGAATGACAATTACTGAGCACAAGTTTTAAATATGGAAGTTAAAAAAAAGAATCCGAGGACCTGTTTTTCCAACTCAGGCATCTTTTTCATTGAATGGTTTAGAAAGCTTTAAGTTGATCCAGTTTACAATTTTCTTTTCCTTACCTCCTGGAAATCTCACGTGGTCTTGGATCCATCAAAAAAAAAACCAGATCAGTTCACTTGAGCTCAAAGTATCAAGCACAACGAAGATAAACAGAGAAGTCAGGAAGGTTCTGGATTCACCGCATCTCGATTTTCAAGACACCAGTTAGGAAGTCATGAGGGAATCATTGGGAATGTGGCTTCAAGCACATTTTGCAGTTTGCTACAAATTCTGTTTGTACATAATGCAGACGCACACTCAGGAGGCCAATTTAACTGTTACAGTACACGGAGCAAATGCAGCATTTTAAAAGATCTAGATTTTTTTAGATCATAAATGTATCCTTCTTGGTTATCTGTCACCTGGTTCCTCCTATTGTGCATTATGACCACATGATACATTCTCGCTCCTTCAGATTTGGGTTGTTCCCTTGTCCATCCCATCGGTAGGGACGTTTTCAGTGTTTCATAGCAAGGAAAAAATAAATAATTCAAACCACCGTACGTGTTACTCATAACCGTCATCTAGTCCTGAATCTCTTCCATTGTTGAATCATCTAGCAAAACAGCTGAATAAATCTGGAGAAAACACAGCACACCAAAGAAGCAGAATACTGCAAACCAAAGACATTTATTACTTGCCATTTTCTAGCCTGAAAAATACTGTGATTACTTCTTAGAAGTCAGAAAACCTCTGCAACTCCGAATGGCATTCAGCTCTTGCATTTGGTTCATCGTCGGGCTGCGTGGACCGGCTACACCAAGGATGTTAGCCAAGCCACCCAGCGAGTGGCTTTCTGGTTCCTGGCTGTCACCTTCCCACGGCAAATGGAAGAGCGCCCACAGAACCCTGGGAGATTGCAAAGGTCACCATGTGCATATTTACCAGTGAATGGCCCCAGGTGGGCACCACGGGGGGTGTTCAAAGCAAGCCAAACACTGCAATGATTCTTTACAGACACTTGAGACTGACTTTTTTTATGAATTACTTAATCGAAACCAAAGAAACTTTTTCTGCACCTACTTCTGCAACAAACAAAACTGTCCCATTAAAATGAATAAATAAATAAAAACGTAAATCACCGAACATCACCACCAACGAGAAGGAAGCTCGCCAGAAAAGAAAAAAAAAAAACAAAAACCAGAAACAGAAAAACAGCGAGACACACTGTGTTCAAACAGACCTCTTGGGACATTTTTTGGAAGCAGATTTTAAAGAAAGGGTTGAGACAGGAAGAGAAGGAAGGAAAAGCCTCCGTGGCTGCTGCTTCATTTGACAACTCATGCGGTAATCTAAAAGTTGAAGATTGTCTTTAATTTGTGCCTATGCAGTTTTTCAAAAGAACACGGAACAGAGCAACAGAAACCTCAACAGCTACAATACCAAAGATGAGGATTTCTCACACCTTTGTTTCAGTTCATTATCTCCTCTTGCCTGGCTTAAATACTAATAGCGCCATTGATCTGTGTAAAGGTAATCAATTTTGTTTCTGAGCCACGAAAGGAAAGGGTCATTTGTTTGATTTTATTGTTTCCCTATCATTTTGTTTTATGGCTTTTTCTACCCGACATGGAATCTCTCAAAGGGTTCCATGGAGTCCAAGTTTAAGATGTTGGGATACTGAACAGTTCTCCTCTCTGCTCGGCGGAGCGTGGGGAATAATATTGTCACTTGAATGTTACGCTTAATCCTTAGTCTTGGTTCCTTCTATGTTCAGAGTCTCATCATCAGGGGAGGGAAGGGGAGTGAGGGTCAAGGGTAGGGGTCTCGGTGACACATCCTCTCCCAAGCCACAGAACCAAAGAATTTATAGAGGAATTGACAAGCCTCGTCTTCACGTGATTGCTACATCCTAACAGGGCTTCATTGGGGGTGGGGGAAAGCGTGTAAAAATAATTGTCAGTTTCTACTTTTCTATTAGCTTTTTAAAAATCAGCTGTAAAGGTTGCATTTCTAAAGAAAGAGATATATATAATATATGAATACATATATAGATTCAACTTGACACTGGTGATAACCCAAAGTTATTGCTGTTCAAATTCACATCTTGTTTTTGTCAAGTGCTTCATTTCTTAAGTATTCAGTTCAGAACTTTGGTCATTTCTCATGCCATCCCAGAGTATATTTGCTGCTGTGGATGATTTAGGGTATTCAGATTTCTGTGAAAATTCCTGGGAAAGGTTGAAAGTCAAGTGTAAGCATTTCAACAGTTAACCTGTTGCTAAGTGGATCATGGGACGAATGAGTTTTGTTTGTATTTTGAGTCTTCTCTATTCTATGTCTCAACCATGATCAGGGTGGCGAGTGAGGTCCATCCACCAGTTCTGGGCCGTGGCCAGGGAGTGTTCATCTTCTCTAACTGCTGGGAAAGATCAGTGGTCCATTCCCACCAGTTACAGAGATGAGGCCAGCCCAGAGGTCTGTTCTCCAGGAACTGCCCTGTCCCATCAGGGTGTTCCAGATGCCCCTCAGTAAGTAAATCCACCAAAGGGACTTCTCACAGGGGAAGTCCAACTCCTGCTGCAATGGGTTGATCAGGTTTCCTCAGGGTGGTAATGACCAATTAGTTTAGACAAGCCTGTGTGCAGCCACGGCCGGCACTGGGGTGAGGCAGCAGTGTTGGGGGGTGCGGGTGTCTCAGTCCTAGAGAGAAAACACGAGGCAGGGTTTGGGGAGAACCCCAGAGTCCTGCCCTTGGGAACCCCATTGTCTATTATGCCACCTCCTTCCTCCCACTGTGTGGGTCTCCCTTTGCAGGGGCAGCAGCCATGTAGCCACTAAAGAAGGCGACTTTCCATGGCTTCTGTAATTCATCCTACCTGGGGATGTTCCTTGACTTTGCCCTGTGTCACTTTGTCTCTTGCCCATTCTCCATGTCTCGTCAAATGACCAAGAAAAGAGCATATGTCAGCAGGGGAACTCTCCTATGGGTGGATCAAAATGAATTTCACCTTGGGTATCTCTAAATGCATCCTTGTGACTCATGGCCAATGGAAATGCTTGTTCTTCTGGAGATTGGACTGAGGAACCGAGCCTGCTTGCTTTGGTTAGTGATCCTTCGGCATGCTCATGTCAGCATTTGGGTCTCTGGCATCCTATGAAGATGTCTAAACTGAAAAAGGCTGCCTTTGTGGCCTGAGATTTCAACCCTGGTCAAACCAGGTGTAGTCACATACACCCTCAGCGCTCCTGGTGACCAGAGGAAGATGTCATAATGTAAAAAAAGGCAAGAACTTCCCGCTAGGGACTTTTGATAAATGTCTCGTACCAGATAATGCCATACCAGAGAGAAGTGCTTGCTTCTAAAAAATGATTTACGTACATATATAAATACATGTGTGTATCTATATATCTGTGTATTGAAAAATTAAGCCCTACAGAATTTCAATTTGTTAAAAAGCTGAAAGAAAAAAAAAAAACCCTGCAAACTGGAAGGTAATGGAATTTGACCCAGTAAGTTTCCTCAAACATTTTTAAACCTTATTTTAAGTCAATAATTTCAGAAAAAAATAACTCTTTGGACTTCACCGTTTAACCTGTTGGATTGAGGATCCATTTCCTCAATCCAAGAAAAATTCCAGGCACGCCTCAGCCACCAGCAATGAAAGGGGCAGTGTGAAGGGACAGCTCTGAACCAAAATTCACATTCTCGAAGCAACAGAAATCCAAAGGCTATTGAGTGGAAAATTCTTTATTTCTTTAGGGAAATAGGCTTGCTTACTTTTGTTTTCAATGTGATTTTGGTCCTGGGGATACAATTCTTTCATTCCAAGAAATTTTTATTAAAAAAAAGAGCCAATATATTTCTTTTTAAAAAGAAAACAGCAACAACAATAAAAACTCGTCCACAATATTTAAAGGCTTTTCTAAAATGTAAAGTAGTGTGTAGGTTGTACCACTTAACAGTACAGGCGGGAATGAGGCATGAAGGTACCAACGTGACACTTTGAAGAAATCAAGGCATCACCTCTGCAGTGTCTCTTTTCCTGCAGGCTCTTGGCAATTATGGGCTTTGGAAATTCAAGCTAATTTTTATTACTAGCTAAAATTAAATCAAAATTAGGAATAAATCTGATACACATACATACATTTTTGTAAATCAAACAATGTATTTCAAAGCCAAATATAAGTACCTTTTATTTTTTATTTTTTTATTTTTTTACATCTTTATTGGAGTATAACTGCTTCACTGTGTTGTCATAAATACCTTTTAGATGATCACCCATTTTACTTTATCTGTGCTGGGTGCCCACCTAGTCATGCCAATAAATTAAAGTTGAACATATTTTTTTTAAATATCATTACTGGGTGCAGGGGGAACACTTTCCCACTTCTAAAAATGCTGGTAGAATTATAGAAGCGTCTTTTTGATTACCGTTACCGAAATGTCATGACAGTATACCTTTGTGGTGAACTCTGTTTTTCAGGAGGTTGTATAGTAGGAATTTTTAAACATAGAAGAAGAACAGGCTGGGTTCCAGTGTTGTTGAAGAATAATGGAGTATATGAAAAGTAGAGAAAAAGAGGTGATACGTGTGGTCAAGGTTGACCCCAAAGCCCAGACACAGGTACTGTGATGATAACTGTCCCGAATCCTAACAGATCAGAGCTGATTTTTTGTTGCTGTTGCTGCTGATGCCTTGTGATTCAGACTTGTTAGCCTAACCAGGAAGAGAGAGTGAAAGACGGTAGACAGAAAAGGGATAGAGCTGTTATGTCTGTAACGTTCGGATGTTTACCTTTAAGACTGGAGAACTTAATACTTTTGTACGTTTAGTTAAGACCAAGTCACCTCTAAAACAACAGGAGATTCTAGTTTTCAGATAAGGCCACAAAATCCTTGCTAAAGGCAGAAGGTGCACCCAAGTTTGCTGTATAAATCTCCTAAGTTAATGACATTGGCTTTTAATATGGATGTCCCAGTGCCTATTTTCTACCTTTGATTTGTTTCTTTCCAAGGGTAGGGGGAAGGGAGGGTTTGTTTGTTTTAGAAAGCCTCAGAATGGGTTATAAAATTATATATATATGTGTGTGTGTGTGTGTGTGTGTGTATATACATATACATATATATATTAAAATAACATAGGGCTTCACATAGGTAGACACAGAACTTACAGTTGAAGCTGATGGGGTATTCCATGAATCCCATGGGGACCGGAAGTATTCATTGTTCTCAGATACCAAAAAGGTTCTGACAGTCTGAGGCAAGTTGAAGCTTGAGCCTAAGCTTTCCTTACCAGTTTTGAGTTTGGTTGCCTGGGATTAACCAGCTAATTCCCTTTTAGTGGAGAAAATGTGTATAGGAAAAAAAAAGACACATTGCTACAGGTCTGTTCATTCCATGGAAGTCTCCCACTCTCTTCCATCTTTAGCAGAGGCATTTCTCACAGCGTAAACCTTGGTAGATAAGTTTGCCTAAACGTTATACAGTCTGTCAGCTTGGGTGTATACAGATTTAGATGCACCTTTCAACACGTATTCTCATAGACATCCTCACAGCGACACACATTGCCTCTGAGTGTTCAGACTGCACAGACACGTGTGCACAGACACCTTCATATGTACATAGTCATCTGTTACAATAAATACATTTTAAATGATCATTTAACATGTATGTGGTACTTCTACAATGTACATTGTTTTTTATTATTTATTGTAACATTGAAAACTAAAGTGCAGGAAAAAAAAAAAGTATCCCAGCATCTTCATTCTGTACACTTGGAATTACCTTCATTTGGGCACGTCCAAGATAAACTCAACTTTCAAGAAAACTTGGATATTATTTAATCATCTGTGTAAGAATGACACATGTGCTTGATAACTTCGGTTGAATAGCTTTATTCTGGATCTCTCATAACTAAAGCTAAATCCAAAGACCTGAAAAAGGACACACACCAAAAAAAAAGAGAAAAAAAAAAAGAAAAAGAAGGAAA
This sequence comes from Aethalodelphis obliquidens, assembly GCF_003676395.1. Lineage (NCBI taxonomy): Eukaryota > Metazoa > Chordata > Mammalia > Artiodactyla > Delphinidae > Aethalodelphis > Aethalodelphis obliquidens. The sequence continues at coordinate 12,960,331 of NW_020837963.1, forward strand.
AAATAGCAAAGTAAAGCATGAACTAATAAGAAGAAAGTGAGTTCTGGTTTCCAGGGTGGAGAAAATGGTGACATGGTCTTGGGGGTGCTGCACTAGCTAGAGCAGGGAACGTGGTGATTTTTTTTTTCATGCTTGTCACACTTAACTGGTCTTTTTAAAGTGAGAAAGTGTAGACGTTAGAATTTCCTGCTTTATTTTCATTTAGACTATGGAAAGAAGCTATACATTTTGTCCATCGAAAAATGAAGACAGTCAAAAGAAACCTTTTTTTTTTTCCCTTCATCTCTTTGGGTTATGACCAACAAGCTAAGTACCATTAATGTAATTAATTTATTTAAATTAGTTTTTAGCACACAAGTGTATAGGATTTTTGTAATTATTTAATCATCTTTCTTTACTTTGGTTTTACTCTTTGTGCTTATTTATGAAAACCTAGACCAATTGTGCGTCAGAGATGCACAGTCCCTTTTAGAATTCCCTTGAAGTTTTGCTTTATAAAGCAGAGAAGTTCTGTTACAGACAGGGAAGAAATACAGGTTACAAAAAAAAATATCGAGGTATTTTTCCTTCTTGAATTAACTTTGAAAATAGTTTAAGTAACAGTGATTAAATTATTTAATTTAAGTTCACAGCCCCACCTGGTACCAGGCGAACTTCACCTTTTAATTATTGGGGCCCTCAGAGCCTTCATATTGTAACTTATTTATTTAACTTATTCAGCATCTGCAAAAGGTGCACGATATAGTTTATATTTTTTATTTAAAACAATAGAGAGCACTGCAGTTTGTTTGCTGTCAGAACAACAGAGCAAAGTTTGTGGACAAGCAATGACTATTCAACCCGAACCTGTGCATTCAGAAAACGTAAGCCGAGACCCTGCTTCACCAGCCTGGATTTTGGGGCTTCTGTACAGAAACTGGAAAAAATAAATTAAAAAAAAATCAGAACAGCAAAAAGAGGGAAACCCTTAAACTAGCTGCTTCCAAGAATGAACTCTGTGTGCGTGTAAAACAACAAAACAAAAAAGGAAAAAAAAAAAAAAAGCAGAAAAAAGAAAAAAAAAAAAGGAAAAACTTTCTATTTCTAGTGAGAACCAAAGAAGGCTACCTCACTGACTTTTTCCATTTGTAATTTTAATCGTGTTGATGACACCAAAGATACCAAAGATTTCTTTCTCTGTGCGGTCTGCATTTTGCTTGTGCTCTTTTATAATTTTAACTATTCTCTCTGACATATGGTATGTACAGCCACAGCTCAGATACCCCAAAGAAATAGTTATGTATGCGACAGTGGCTGCTAATTTGGAAAGGGATATTTTCTGTGTTTCTCTCATTTGTTCGCTGTCCCCTCCACATGTTCAGGATGCAAGTTCAGATGCTGCTGTAATTGGATTCCTGAAATTCAAACTCCAAATTGGTGAAGAAGACTGGTTGGAAGTGGCCTTCAGTCCCAGCTCTGTTCCCTGCTTTGGAGCTATCGCAGTTGAGATTTCCAATGATTGGACCATAGAAATTCTAATCACTGAATAGTAGAGCCGGAAGGGACCCTAGGAATCTTTTAGTCCAGCCCCTGGAGGCCCGGGGGAGTGAAATAGTTATCCAACACAAGTATCTATCTAGAGGCAAAGCCCAGACAAGCCTCCCGCCTTCTCCTCCAGTCTGTGCCCATTGCTCAGTGCTGCCTCTGCCTGAGATGGGCCACATGTTGGCAAAGAGGAAGGGGGCCTGGGGCTTGTCACTGAACATTTTTACTCTGTAAAAATAGTCACAGGCATTTCAGTATCTGTCTAGTTAGAATCTCAACGTAAAGTCACATATGATCAATTGCTTGTAAAGATGGCCAGCCTTAATGTATTAGAGCTCATAGAGGGGTTTACAGCCTGGAAGTACACACTGATCCAGTGAGATCACTAAAACCTCCCCATTCCAGAGTGTTGTATATATAAACTTCTAATTAAGGGAGAAGAGAAAGTGCATTCTTGGTCTGTTGAGTTGAATTATTACGCATATTTTTAGGTCAGTATTTATCAGAGAAAGGGAATTTGATCACTGTTTGCACACGTGACATTTAAGCTGTTCAGCTTTTTCCCTTTCCCCTTGACTTGATACATCATTTCTAGGGCAACTTTTTGTATTTATGAGAGAACTTCTTTAAGCCTTATCTCATTGGATGCTGAAAAATTACTCATTGGAAACAAAAGATGACCTCAAAATTTCAGAGAAATCAATATGCCAGTTTAAGACATGATTACTTAAAATTGATTCTCTTTTCCCTTCTTACTCATGAAATGAATTGGTCTTGTTTAAGTTTCTTCCGATTCCATTAAATGATTTACTACTAAGATTCAGTCATCACTGTGATTTGTATGTTAGCCAATGAATCATTCTCAGCTTTTGACCAAATGGGTTTCAGACATATGCAAAGACCGGCCTCTAGCCTGTATGGTTCTTTACTGAGTACTAGTATTTTGCATTTCACATAACATAGTTCTCTTTTAGCTTTTTAAGAGACAATTTAGACAAAGAAGCTAAGAAGGGAAAAGACCAGTCAACTCATCCGATCCCTGCATCCAGAGTGCATCCCGTGGAAGAAATCAGAGGTTAGGTTGACAGATGTTAAGAAACCCTCACTTACCCCCTTCCTGTAGTTTGCAAGCACCGTACTGACACATGTGAGAGTTCTCTCCTGTCCAAACAGGCTCAAAGCTCCATCTCCCCTCCATACCAGGCAGAGATGTAAGGCCTGCCTTCCAAACAGCAAATTGCTTTGGTTTTCTTCCCAAATTCCTATTGGAAGTAGAATTCTCCAAATACCTGGGAGACACAACAAAGATCTTTTCATTGAGCAGCGAAGTGCTCCTCTATAAGCCAACACCGCCCTCCCCAGCCTTCCGACCACCGAGCCCCTAGAAGAGGGAACCTAGGCAGACCGGTGGCAGCCTGAACACAGAAAACATCCCCGATTGGCAGACCTCTCCTCAGCAATCCCCCCTCAGCCTCATGCTTCACTTGCAAAGTGTGACGTAACCACGGGACGAGTGCCTTGCTTGAACCAAAGCAACGATTTAGCCAGTCTGGACTTCTCTGTGCTTTTTTTAATCCTTCCTGTGAATACCTCAGCTTCCACTGGGCCTCCATACAGTACATTGGTGGGCTTATTGTACTGTGGTGCTTTGCAATGCAACCCTGCAAAGAACGAGATTTGTACTAATACCAAAGGTTTTTTCTCTATCTCTCCTCCTCTGCCTTCCCTGTCCTTCTCCCTTTTCTAGTTCTTCACGGTTCCAAAGCTTTAATATGAACCTGGGCATGTTGGCAATGCAGACCGCGCAATTCCTTACCGAATTTTCTCAGATATACCTCATAGATAATAGTGTTTAGAGTAATGTTATTATAGCGTATGTAATAAATTATTCACTGTTTCTTTCGGTAACTGTGATTTAAAAAAAAAAAGAAAAAAAAGCTTTATACGTTTTAGGTTGTGCTTTTGTAATAGACGAAAAGGTGCGCTTAAAAAAAAATGTATGTTCTTTTTTTTCCCCTTTGGATTTTATTTATTCTGGATTGGGGAAAGTTGCAGAATGAGCCCAAAGTTTACAGTTTCATATTTTGCTGAAGAAACAATCTGTGTTCATTTGCTCTGTTGAAAAAGAAAATTATTATTTTCTACATTTGTGCTACTTGGTCTGAACAATTAATTGTCCTGTGTTAACAGTGTAGTATTATAATTAGCAACTGCCAATCAGTGCTATAATTTTATGCATGAGGCTAAAAATTTAGCAGTGTGATGCATTGTGGTCTTAATAGCAACATTTTTCATTTTGAACTAGATCTTCCCCTTTGGTTCAATGGACTTTATTTATGCATGGGCGCCAGTTGTTCGTTAGCGGTTGTGGAACAGTTGTGTATACATTAAACTGTGAAAATGTACACAGTTCAGCCTCAGACAGTGGTAATATTGGTTTTACTGGGAGATGTCTCACCTCGAAAATACCTTGACCTCTGTTGGGATTTCAAAATGAGTCAGATTAAATCGAGTTCAAACGTTATAAGAAGGGTCATTCCAAGTTTGAGTTCGCCGACTCACATTCTGCGGTTAGATCCTCAGAACCCAGCTGTCTCACTTCCATGCGAGAGGGGTTTGGAAACAAGCATTGCAAAACAACTCTGCATCTTAAGTTTCCGTGAAAAGGAGTCATTTTGGCTTTATGTTCATGACCTCAGACATAACTGGCCACGTGTATGGAGATGCGAATTCATCCAGCTCTAGCCTCTCCTGGATCTTTGGGCTTGGTTTCTTGGAAGAATACTAGAGTATTTTGCTGTCAGGTCAATTCAAATGGCATCAATATCAATAATTATTCTCTGGCTTTTTGTCCATTCTCCTGGACAGCTCCACAAGCTGTTTCAGTCTTTGGGGCAAAAATAGATGGCCATTCCCCAAAACATAACCTGTGCAGCCGTATCATGATATTTCCTCCCTAGAGTGAGAGATGATTCTAATTTACTCTTTTTTGCCCAACCATGTTACATCTATCCTAAAGGGGGTATAAGAAGGTTTGAAATCTCGTTTAGGAAAACCGTCTTTGTTTAAACTCCCTAATTATCTGACCCCCCTATATCTCAAAAAAGTATCTTTCATTTGCAGTGGATTGGGCAAACTCATTCTTTCTTATATTTGGGTTCTGAGACCCATTCTCAGGTTTCATACCTATTCCCCAAATCAGTGTGCTTGACATAAAGCCAAATCAATTGCCAAGCACACTTTATTCTCCGTAGGAGGGCAGCTTAGGAAAGTGGTGGGAAGGCAGCAGCCTGCTCTGCAAAATATTGGAAATCATCAACGGTAGAGCGTTCATATGACCTGTCAATGGGAATATATTGAGAATGCGCTTTCTTTAATAATACAAAGAAACATATTTTATTTGGCCTTATGAAGTAGATTGTGATAATGAAAGCTTTGTAAGATACCGTCTTTTTTATTTCTCCCCTTATTAATCTGCCAAAGATGGGAATGGATACAAGAATTTTAAGTTGGCTTTTGTAAGACAGTTAATGATTGTAGTAGTGCTTAATCTTCCAGAAAGCTATACGTGTTCTTCTGCAATAAACCAAATCGATGTTTGTTTCAGTCAAGTTCTGTTCACACTCACAAACCTACACACGATGCAGATGTTGTAGAATCTATGAAGTTCAAATGTATTTTCGATCCAAAGTAAACAGAGGCGTGTCTGAGACGTGAGTGTGCCCAACAATTTTTATTACGAGAGATGCATGGGTCTGGCTCACTAGGTTTGCCAAGAAGACTTGTCTTATGAAACTCGAGGTATATTTTGTTATGCCATTTTATGTCCTTTTTTTTTTCAAACTTTGTGGAAAGTGATATGTTGAATCAAGTGTAAGCTGAGTTTTCCAGACAACTGAAGTAGCTACGTCGTGAATGTTATTTTGTTATTAAAGGGTTTTTACTCAATGCTTTGTGCCGGTGGATGTCCTTTTCCTTGGAGACACAGAACTCTGGAATTACCTCAGCTTGGCCTGGATTTCACTCCTGCTCTCATGGGGACACATGGGCCTGGCCTGGGAAATGAAAGGTCATGGGCTAGAAGGTAGAGTCTGGCTCTAGGAGGAGATCTCCGTAACTATCAGCTTTGAAGAGAGCTGGGTCCAAACTTTCTAACCTCACTTTCTTGACCCCAGCACTTCTCTGAGATACCTTGGCCTTAAGCACATGCCAGCATGAAGGCAGACCCCGATTCCTACAGGAAAGACAAGGAAAAGAACATAGCCATCCTGAATCTTCTGTCGCCCACCAGGCACTCACCTATCCTCAAGCTGGGCTCCACCAGTCAAAGTTGTGGGCGGTCCATCTGGTTGGCTTGACCTGCGCCATCACTTTACTGCAAAGGCTCCAGGTGCCCACAATGCAGTGGGGCTCTTCTAAGTCAGAATCTCCCTCATCACTCTTCCTCTGCATCCTGGTTTAGGGAGTCCATCTATAGCTTTGGCAAATAAGTATTTGGAAAACCAAGAAAGGTGTGAATGGGTTTTTCTGTCATTTTGTTTCTAGTTTATATTTTGGCTCTTCCTAGTTCTTTGATCTGGAAAATAGACAAGAGAAAAGGAGACCCCAGTGCCTCTCTGTGCCTGGCTCCTCTCTCAGGGGGCTGTGCACACTGCCCACGTTACTGGTCTTTCTTAGAGGACAGGCTGAACCATAGCTATTGAGCCAATCAAGAACATGGCCCACCAATGCCTCCTTTATCTCTGCTTGAAAAGCCTAGTCTAAAAGCTATACAGCTTGGGGATTTCCCGTCTCCCTTACTTTGACCCAATTTGGCATTTAGCTTCAGAGTCTGGTTACTGTCTAGGAAAGTTATTTTCAAATTATGACAGGAAACCTGCTACCTGGGAAGCAGGGTTAACTCTTCAATGACTACCTAGTCATACCATTAACAGATACTTCCTTGAAGCTAGAATATTACTTCCTTTCTTTACTATGTCGTTTTGTGTTACACAAGTCTAAACGGGGCCAGCAAACTTCTTACCATGAAAGGTTATAAGACACCTGGCAAGTTGGAATTCCGGAAGCAAGAAGACGACCTTCACGCTGACAAAATGATAAAGAACGTCTGAGTTTGGCAGGCAAGGGCTGAGGTGATACGGACATAATCTTGGTGCTGGTGTCTCTTTTAATCCATATTTCCAATCACCAACTCTTATTTTTTCCCCCTCAATCCTAGAACCATTCAGTCTCTCCTCTCCTGGTCTCAGATGCCAAAGAATTTTATGGGCAAAGATGATTCGGGATTGACCAGCATTCCCATTAGTTCTCTTCTTCATCCTTTGCTTTTCTCCGAGAAGGTGTTTTCCTGGACTGCAGGGAAAGAGCCTGGCCAATTTTTGCATCCTTCCTATTCTAATACTTCTACCCAAATTAATATTTTATTGATACAGGTGCTGTAGATTCTCTCTTGGTCAATGAATTCTTACTAGAGAAACTATCTTCCCACCAAAAGTGAGTGAGAACAAGTTCCAATATCTTTTCTTTCATTGGTTTTTGTTCTCAGGATTGAGTCCGTTTGGGCTATTTTCTCACTTTAGACCCTGATGACCTCAGATGTATTAATTTGGGGTATTAAAAACACCTTTTAATTTCACATGCTGGCCTATGGGGCTTGAATCCTTTCCAACCTGTTGGTTGCTTTATGGTTTTGAAAGTGACTAAAATGAGGGAAGGAAGATGGAAAGTGAGAAGAATTTGCCCCAGCTCTATTTAAAGTTTTAAAAGGGAAAGAAAAGACTCAATAAGCCATGGGAAAATGGCTATACCATGGTTAACCATCCCTGTCGGAGCCCGTGCTCAACCATGGGGCTTCTCAGTAAGCTTTTCCAGAAACCCAGCCCTTTAGTAGAAGTCCAGGCACCTTTCATAGGTCTCTATCCAGATTCCAAGATAAGAGACCAAAGAGTCACATGCATACCTCTTGTTCTATTTCCTTGCTTTTGCAGATATTATCTCCAAGAAAATCATAGGGGAAAACTTCAAACTTTTATTTTTAGTCAATTCCTTTGACATCACCTCTCCTACTTAAAATCAGGAAAACACACCCCTAAAATTTGTACTCCCGTCTGTTTTGAAAAAGAAAAACCCCACACACTAGTTAATTCACATTCTTCTTTTCTTTTTACCCTAAGCTATATTTCCAAACATATAACCCAGATTTTGCCCCACCTCAGACATGTTAAGTCAGACTGTGCTGAAAGATTTTCCAGGGATGGTCAACAGGGTAAATGTTCAGTGGCTGCCCTGAAATCCTGGCGAGGAAGAGGATCACACACCATTCTCGGGGGGCTGCTCACCCCTTGCTAAGCTCCCAGTCCTTTGGAAGATTTCTTTGAATGTTAATTGCATTTTCAATTTCGCTCATTTCCCGCCCTGATGTTTTGTCTGCAACATTGCTCACACTGGATTCTTTCTGTTTTTATTCCTGTCATTAAATGGTAGTGCTGTAAATTCTGCAATTAATGTCAAATAAACTGCTTTCATTCATTGACCATGTCTCAGCTGGCTTCTTTCTCTTTCCGTGGAAAGGATTAAGCATCCTTCTCCCTACTGCATCCCACTGTGGTTTCATAAAGAACAGCAGTAAAGTTGCTCTGCTTAGCGAGACTGTAACTGCTTACCTCTGACAGGATGCAAGGCACATTTTATCATCACCAGATCTGTCATCCATGCCATCGGTTACAAAAGCTTAGGGATGCCCCTGTAAAGAAAGATTACCTTATTCTTAACCCATTAAAACTTTAGAGATAACCCATCCTGACCTTATCCTCATACAGATTCCGTATGAGCATCAGACAACAGGCAACCTCCTAAACCAAAGATGGAACACAGGGTCCTTTAGGGATCAGACCTCCCTTGCATTCCCCAAGGGTTCTGGCAAAAGGTTTCAGAGATTCTTACATTCTGCGCAGACAAGGGAGTGCAGGAGGTATTCTCTCTCCAACCCACCTATCTTAACACCTTTAATCTTACCGTCACCAAAGTCCATTGGTCACATTTCTCATGGTAATTGATAGGCTACTATTTTCACCATTAAGATGCCACTTCTGGTATTCAGTGTGCTAATTAGCAGAACCTGGCATTGACTGAGACATAGATGGCTGAAGCACTAGTGTGAGCGGTGGCTGCCCCGGAGTGAGACCCTTCAGAAACGATGTTCCCTGACCACCCAGGGCTGCACACCCTTGATGAGGACAACTTACTTCCCCCAGATCGAAGCTTGAACAGACCAGCACACACATTCCACCACACTCTCTGTGCTCTAGCCTGTTACAGTAAGTCACGGTCATTACAACAGCAGTTCAGGCTTTATCCACATCCTATGTTAGAAATGATCAGAGAGCATGTGTTAATTTCAATATAAATAATGACACCTTACACTGGGATTTAAAAACTACTTTCCTATTCCTTTATTTATTCATCTCACTTTTCCTGCAACCAGTAGTGCAGGTATTATTATTCCCATGGAATAATTAAGTGCGAAGGGTTTCATAGTCACCTGATAATAACAGCTCACATGGATGGATATTTACCATGTGTGCGGTTTAGCTCATCTTGTTCTACCAACTACTGTATGAGGCAGGTACTCTAATTATCTCCACATTACAGATGAAAACACGTGTTGAGAGATTGGGTAACTTGCTGCAGGTCACACAGGAGGCAGCCTGACTCCAGGGCTAAGCTCTTACTTGTGTAGCGTTTCCTTGGGTTAATGGCAGAGCTTAGACTATCGTGCTCACAGCTGGGACTCCTACTCCTGGGTTCTTCCAACAGGAGGTCCTGATCACTAAGCAGTAGAGGTGGGTGGAAGCGAAGACAAACAGTTCAAATGTCCCTCCAACATCTCCACCAGATGTGTTCGCAGCTGGGATGCTGTAGGTTATGGCTCAGAATTTGCTCACAGCTCCAAGTCTTCATTTCGCCCTTGGGGAACTCCATCCAGGACATGGGCATGGAACTCCACGGAGCTGACAAGCAATGATTTGGGACTTCCCAGACCACAGAGAAGTACATAGAAGTGCAGGTAAGATCTCACTGTTGGCTGTGGGTACTCAAAGTGCCCACAAAAATGAATTTTTAAAGGACACTAAGAGCTGCAAAATTGAAACCACAAAGAAAGTAGCTGGTGTTGGTATGAACCAGTGGCTACAAATACATCTCCTAACAGGATTATTTTTGAGTAACCTCATTTGAGCTTTACGTGGTCCTCGATATCATCATTATCATGTTATTGTCATTATTACCTTCACCTTCAGCACTCTGGCTGGATTTTAAGGAGACCAATAAATAACTCTCCTGTCTTCCCCTTCGAGTGCAGAACTAATTAAGAAACAAGACAATAATTAAACATTAAAATTTTTTAATCTGTTTTATTGGTAGAGCTGAATTGGAGACGTTGGATTGGATTTGTGACCAAAGGCACTTCCTAATATAATCCTCCTGAGTTGAACTTACCCCCGAGACTGCAGGCCAGCATTTCCCTCTGTTCCGTCCTGCTCTCCTGCCCCCTCACAGGGGTTGCTCCCAAGAGCGCTTCCCAATACCTCCTGTGTGTGGATCTTGGGGTCTGCCTCCCAGGGAACCTAACCTACGACACCCACTTATAGGCCTTCTTCCCCTTCACTCTCCCCTCCCATGAAAATGCCAGACACTCACTTGGAGGAGGAGGAAGGAAAGGGGAGGAAATCTATAAGATTCAGCTCTTTCCTAAAAAGATTGTTTCAACAGCAAGAGACTGAGATATTGTGACATAGTAAGACTCGGTTTCTACCCTCTTCCCCCAAACAGCTAGATAGGACTCTCGAAGATCAGAAATAGAAAATTAAGAGGCTCGGGCTTCCCTGGTGGCGCAGTGGCTGAGAGTCCGCCTGCCGATGCAGGGGGGCACGAGTTCGTGCCCCGGTCCGGGAAGATCCCACATGCCGCGGAGCGGCTGGGCCCGTGAGCCATGGCCGCTGAGCCTGCGCGTCCGGAGCGCTCCGTAACGGGAGAGGCCACAACAGTGAGAGGCCCGCGTACCGCAAAAAAAAAAAAAAAAAGTTGTACCTGGGTTTCCCTGGTGGCGCAGTGGTTGAGAGTCCGCCTGCCGATGCAGGGGACACGGATTCGTGCCCCGGTCCGGGAAGATCCCACTTGCCGCAGAGCGGCTGGGCCCGTGAGCCATGGCCGCTGAGCCTGCGCGTCCGAAGCCTGTGCTCCGCAACAGGAGAGGCCACAACAGTGAGAGGCCTGCATACAGAAAAAAAAAAAAAAAAAGCCCCTAGTGTTCTATCTTCTCTAAAGAGTCTTCCTGACTGATCTCACCCATATGCTATTTGAGGACTCTCAAAACTCTCAAAATTTTATTTATAGCCCAAATCTTTCTCCTGGGCTTCTTATAAATATATCTAATTGCATATTATATAGATATTCCATAGCTATCTGAAACTCAGAAAACCAACTTAAAACTCAACTCCTCATTTTCCTCCAAATTCAGCCCTGTGTTCTCCATCATAGTGAATGGCCACTCCATCGCCCAATCCAGAAACTGGGAGTCATCCTTGGATCCTTTTTCTCCCTTACCTAATTGGTGACAATTCCACTTGCTCATTATCTCTCAGATCTGCCCCTTTCCCTGTCTCACTGCCCTGGTTCAAGGCCTCACACCCATCATTTCATTGTTGGATCGTTACAAAGTGTCTTGACTAATCTTCTTGCCTCCAGGACTGTCTCCCTCAAATTCATTGTCTACACTGCAGTCAGATCTTTTTCTAAATCATAAATCTGATTTTGTCCCTTCCTTACTTAAATAATTTCCGTGGTTCTCCAATGTTCTAGGATAAAGTCCCAAGTCTTTAGCATGTCTTTCAAGGCTTTTCTCGTTCTGAAATCTGCCCGCATCTCCAGCCTCGCCTGTTACTGAAAACGTGGGTAATTAGTCAAATCTATTTCACCTGCCTTCACTAATCAAGGTCGTTTTAAGACTGGCATATCCTCCAAGCAGTATGTAGCCTAAACAATAAGAGTTGTTTTCCAGGAACTTGAAATCAGCTGTGTCTAGTTGAAGCTGAGCTGGTGGAGATTGGATAGGACCACCGTCGCTTCAACCGGGCATGCGCGAGTGTCCGCTCAGTGACCTTTTGACGTCAGAGGCCTGTAACTTAGTTACACCTGCGCAGAACGATGACTATCACACCTTTTTCCAATCACCTTTCCCCACGTTCCCCATACTTCCCACGCTCCCCACGCCTCAGACAGCCCTGCCTCTTTATTCGTTATCCTATAAATACCCCCAGCCCGTTGCCCTGGGGAGGTGGATTTGCGGTTTGTTCTTCTGTTTCTTTGCTCAGCTACCTTTGCTCAGAAAGGCCTCTCTCCTGCAGACCTCTGTGTCTCAGCATTTGGGATTGCTGTGCGTCAGGCAAAATGAACTTGGTTCGGCAGCGTTGCCATCCAGCCTCCCACCTTAGATCCTAATTTTAGAGTGCCAGTCATAGGTACCTAAAAGGCTCCGTCTACTTCTTGCCCCTTGCCCTCTCTTCCCTCTTTCTAGAACACCTTTTTTTGGGCTGATGAACTCCTATTTAGCTTTTAAGGCACATATCTGGATTAGGGGTCTCTGCTGTGCACGTCCCTGCAGCCCTGTGTTTCTACCAGCCTGAGACTCGCCACTCGTGACTCGCCATCATGCGCCACCTTCCTTACCGCCCTGTGAGCTGCTTGGAAGCAGGGCTGAACTTTACTCATTTTTGCGTCACCGGTCTCTTATCTTCACAAAGGGGGATGGGAGATTTAGAGGCAAGTGGGCAGCAATGAAAACGGGAAGGGTCAGTCCCGGGGGAGAGGAGCCAGGAGCCCCCCAACAAGGCAAGAGAAGTGCAGTCAGGAACCGGCCAAGTGTTAGCAGCCCTTTCCTCGGCAGAGAACTGACGAAAGCAGAGAGTAGGGGTAAGCAGAGCTCTGTTGGGAAGAGGGGTCCTGAGTCCCAGGTTGGAGCCGGAGAGAGGTGGCTTCCGGTGGAGGCTACCATTCCCTGGCTGGGGCAAGTCCTGGTGTCAGCTGGAGTAGAATGGCGGGGGCTTTACTTTCCGTGGGAAGGCTCTGAAAAGCGCCCAGACACCGTGTTCTCTGGGTGACCGTGCAGCTGACAACACGCAGGGGCTGCAAACCAAATGGAAGAAACAGATTAACGTACTTGGGGCCAGGAGATGAGCCCTGAGCAGTCTAGAAAGTGCTTGGCTTTTCTCCCGTTCCTGAGGAAATGTATAAAGACACTAAGTTTCTCCATCCAGTTTTCCAAAACCTCAGTGAAAATGTTTCCTTTTTGTGTGCATCTCTTTGACAAATATATACACAATGGCCCTGATAAGAAAAGTCCGTGTCTCATGAGCTCCCACCTCTTTTCATACCATCTCCTGCGAATGTTGATACAATATTTATTAAGGCTGAAATAGCACTGTTAAGTGCACATGTTGATTTAGAATGATGGAGTGTGTCAACACAAAGAACAAGAACTTAGCCGCAGAGCAGCGACCCCCGCAAAGGACAAGTAGATGCATCATTAGCTGAAGACCGAAGCTAGCAAATGTCACCAGCAGGGAAGAATTACTCTTTAATTAGGGCTTTCTTTATACCTATTAACACCAATTTTTTATAAATGTATTTTCAAAAACATTTTAAAACGTGTGCACAGTTTCAGAATTCAAACAGCATGTACTGTACTGTTATTAAACAAAAACTCCGTATCACCTCGCCTACCGAAGTCCCACACTTCATTGGAAGCCCCTTCAAACATTTTGTTTTTAATTCTTCTGATAAGTTACCACCATAATTCTAAATGATATGCTAAGATCTTAGTTTCTTAATTTACCAGCAGTAGAAATCAAGTCATTTCCATCCTCTTTGATAGACAAGAAATTCAGCTTACATCTCCACTTGTCCCTCTCTCTCCCCTGAGTTTTGCTAGTTATATTAGTGTGTGTGGTTTTTCTATCAGTTGTCTTTATACTTTTAAGTGATGTATACATAATCCTGTATTTTCGTTCCGTCTTCTTTACACAGTATCTCTTGTATCATCCCAAAGTAAAATGAGGAAAGTTGCGCCCCCTACACTCGCCCTTCCTTCTCCCTGCTCTCAACTTGACTTCTACCAGCTGGAGCGTTACCTTAACAATGTCTTTTATGACATGCACATTCTATTCTATAACTAAAATTAGGTCTTATGTTTTGATTATAAAAATTGAAACTAGTAACCATCTAATTATAATCATGTAAATGTGATCATTCAAATATTGGTCACTGCAGAAGTAGTGTGATTAGGTCCACTGAAAATGAAATATGATTTGTCACCGATTCTCTCAAAGGAGAAAGTCCCAAGGGTTAAAGTCAAATGACCTCTCTTATATTCCATCAGTGATCAGGCCACAATTTTGCTCATCTTGTATTTGAATCAACACTTTCTTCTCTAATTTTTCAATTGTTTTCTTGGCATTTCTGGTTTCTTGGGCTTCTGTTTTCTTGTTGAGAGGAAAATAAACCTGTCTTCTTCCCCACTGGGCTAAGAGCTCCCAGCTTCTTAATTGTCCTGCCTGTTAAATCTTCCTCTTTCTATTCTTGAAGGAATTCCTTTTAGGGTCTTTTGATCTGGTGTTTTAATCTGAGCTGTGTTTTTCGGGCTGCTGCAGAGGTGTCATCCTTTCCATTTCACACCTAGAATTCCACCACTGTTTCCTGGGCCATAAGCTGCTTCTCTCCCTCCTGTACTCTCGATAGAGTACATCCTCAAATATTGTAAATTTTTTAAAAAGAAAGGTTGCTTGGTAGATAAGGATTCTGAAATCATTCTGAATCCAACATGGCTGGAAAAGTGTTTATTTTACCTTCATATTTATTTTTTTAAATATTTATTTATTTGGCTGCCCCGGGTCTTAATTGTGGCATACAGGCTCTTAGTTGCAGAATGCAGGATCTAGTTCCCTGACTAGGGATCGAACCTGGGCTCCCTGCATTGGGAGCACAGAGTCTTAACCACTGGACCACCAGGAAAGTCCCTTTCCCTTCATATTTAATTGATAAGTTTGGCTGGATATTAAATTCTAGATTTAAGATCTTTTTTTCCCCCCAGAAATTTAAAGACCATTATTTCTGTCCTCCAGTGTTTTGCTAAGAAGTCTTATGCCTGTAATACTCATTCTTTTATTAGTAACCCCTCCCTCTCTCTCTCTTTCTCTAGATGCTTCTAGAACAGCAATGTACAATAGAAATATAATGTGAGCCATACATGTAATTTAACATTTTTCTAGCAGCCACTTAAAAGTAAAAAGAAACAGGTGAAATTAATTTTATAGCATATTTTCACTTAATCCAATATATCCAAAGTAGAATCTCAACATGTAGTGAATAATTTACATGTTATTATTTAGATACTTCACATTATTTTTCTCACACTAAACCTTTGAAATCCAGTGTATATTATACACTGGTAGCACATCTCGGTCTGGACTAGCTACATGTCACAGGTTTAACAGCCACATGTGACAGCTGGCTCGGTTGGACAGTGCAGGTCTAAAATCTTATTTTTGTGGTGTATCGCTTCACCTAAAAATATGGGTCGTTTTTCATTTTCCTGCTCAGAAATCGGTGTGCCTGTTGACTTTTAAAATGTGTGTTTTTCTTTTCTTGTTAGACAAATGCTACTACAATTTGTGTCGTCATTTTCTCTCCCTTACATCCATTCTTTCCAGACCTCTCATTACTTGAACACTGGATCTTCTGGACTAAGGATTTATGTCTCTTAATTCTCCTCTCATATTTTTCATCTTTTCATTATTTTGCTCTGTGCTCTGAGAGATTTCATCAAATGCATCTTCAGCCATTTTATTACTTTTATGTTAGCAGTCATGTTTTTAATTTCCAATGATTCTTTTGGTTTTCCTGGAGATTTTTTTCATAGCCGCCTGTTCCCGCTTTATGGGTATAAGATCTTGGATCTCTCTGAGGATTCTAACCAGATGTATTAAAATTCTCTCCATCCCTGAGGTACCTTTTTCCTTTGGGTTTTGTTTATGTTAGTCTTCTCCTGTGTTGTTGTTTTCTTTATTGTCTGCTGATCTCGGACTACCCATTCATAGTTACGAATGAAAAGCTCAGGTGACTGGTATAGGAAGCCATGATGGGTTTCCTCTAAGAAGATGTGCATTTCCACACATCACCTGGCTCTTACCTGAATCAGGGCAGTAGTGGTGGCGGATGGGGAACTCAGTTCTTGAGAGCTGGTGCCTCCTTATACCCACTCCCTAACTCATTGCCAAAAATTTAAGAGTTTTACTGTACGGCACCAGCACACACTGGAGAAGCCCTAGCCTTCTCTGGACAGCGTGCTTCCTTCCTGTAGATAACTCTGTTTGGGTTTATTAACTGAATCTCTTACAGAAATCAGAATCTCTGGGCTTCAGAGGGCCTCCCCGGTTCCATGTTTGCTCTGTGATCGATTTATTCTTCACTGTCATTTCACTGGGATTTTGTGTTCATCTGCCATCTTGAACCAAAAGACCACTTGTCTTTAAGGGAAGTATTCCTCCTCTCCTAAAGCCATTGTTTCCCATAAAAAAATGAACAAGGCTATGACTTTTGAATTTGACTTTCATGGCAGAACTTCTATTGGCCATAGTTTTTTTTCACTGTTAAATAATGATCTGTCTCAATGGAAGTTTAAACAGAGCCCAATTTTCATCTCCAACGATTTAAGTTGAAACATTTTTAAGGGGTGTATAGAGACTCTGCCAATCATTTCCCCTCTCCTTCTCCCCTAACAGTGAGTGCTTTGGTAGAGGGATAAGGGTTTGTCTGTGCTTTGTCATCTGCGATATAGGGGAAAGCACTGACCTAATGGTGAGGGGACATGGATTCTAGTCTCTGTGTACTTGCTCTCGGTTCTGGCGATGGTTCCCTAACACTTCTGAGCCTCAGCTGTCTCAGCCGTAAAGAGGACATAAATACTCTCCCTGCATTTCTCACGGGGCCGTATAGGAGGAGAAGAGCTAATGCACTGACACTTATTCACTCAAATTTTTTGGTTGATCCAAGGAAGAGTTTAAGGCACGTGTCTCGTTTTAAGAGCCTGCCTGCTCTGTGGCTAAAGGCCAACAGGGCCCATCAGCCTCCCTGCCAGCATCCAGCTGGGCGTGCAGAGTGGCCCAGGCTCTGCCGTCTCTCCCAGAGGACTTTCCAGAACGACTTCGGGGATCACCACAAAAGCAGAGGAAGCACAGATAGCTCTGCTCGCGGCCTTCCCTGGTTCACTGACCGCTGGCCTTCCCAAGCCAACAGTTTCTCGTGAGCCGGAAGAGGAATCACAGCCTGTGTTTAAGATACTCATTCACCCCCAGGAAGGCTGGGGAGATGACGGGGGGTCCACAGGAAAGGGTTGTGAACTATGAAAGGGCCTGTGGTCATTTAGTCTCACACTCTCCTTTTAGAAATGAGGGCCAAAGTGGCCCTGGGAGGGAAAGAGACTTGCCCAGTTAGCGACAGAGCCAAGACTAGAGTTTCTCAGGCTTGCGTGTGATTGTCACATACGACATCCCCCAACAATGAAAGTCTCACTGCGAAGCATTTCCCAGAGATGAGCGTCTTCTTTAATATTGCCAAGATGGGTTTGTGGACAGTGACCTTAACTTCAAGCCCAGGAAGGCTTTGGACCCCAAATCTGTGCAAACACCTGCTGGAACTCGCAGCTTGTAAGAGACCTCTTGGGGGGACATTTCCACTTGCAACTTCAAGCCCAGGAAGGCTTTGCACCCCAAATCTGTGCAAACACCTGCTGGAACTCACAGCTTGTAAGAGACCTCTTGGGGGGACATTTCCACTTGTCCCGTCCCCAGGCCACCTCCCTTCCCGGTGACCTCTGAGTCCCCACCTGGCAGCAGCACGCATGCCCACACTTTGCACCAAAGTGCCTGGCACGTTGCAGGACCCCACTGTCTCCAAGGGGCCCGAGGGCCCTGCCAGAGAAGGGTAATGGCAGGAAGCCATAATATATTAAAAGGGTAGATTAAAACAAACAACAGCATTTTGGATCACATTACACATCACTTTCCTCACGTCTGACAACAGAAAAAAAATCAAAGGCAGTAAAAGACAATCGTAGACCATAATGGTCTAATAACTTGGTGATAAAAGTGCTCGTGGGAGCAGCGTGGGAGCCGTCAACTCCGGGTACAGGGATCAGAGCTCTGCTCCAGACCCCCAGCGGTATACTCAGAGGCATTACTGCTTAAGGGCTCATTTAAGGCTTTCTCCAAAATGGAGCACACTTGCTGGAAAATCGTAATTAGGCCTCAGTTGTGGGCCATCTTCACACATTGTGCATCATCCTTAAAGATGACAGAAAAGGGCTTCCCTGGTGGCACAGTGGTTGAGCGTCCGCCTGCCGATGCAGGGGACACGGGTTCGTGACCCGGTCCGGGAAGATCCCACATGCCGCGGAGCGGCTGGGCCCGTGAGCCATGGCCGCTGAGCCTGCGCGTCGGGAGCCTGTGCTCCGCAACGGGAGGGGCTGCAGCGGTGAGGGGCCTGCGTGCCGCAAGAAAAAAAAAAAAAAGGATGACAGAAAAAATTACCAAAGGCCATGTGGAGTGGATAATAGATCTTTCACCATTGTCCTCCATAAAAAAAAAAAAAAAAAACCCTGTCCAGACTCTCAGCTTTCTGAATATGGAACAATATGACTTCGTCTGGCTTTGAAATAGAAGAAGCAAAGTCGGCAATGCAGGAAGGCTGTGAGTACTAGAACGCTGGGATCTGCGTGACTGGGATGGGCCTGGTCAGATCCATAGGAAAGCACGAGTGAGGGTCTTCTTCTATTCGTGGCACGCTGTCAAATCCCGATGAGACAAACGTTCCAGCAAAATCACAGATCAAGTCTACCAGGAGTATACCAGCCCAGAGCTGATTAAACACGTGGAGTATGTAATCTTTTGAAAACCACTGTTGTCTAATAGTTTGTATGGTGAAATAAAACGCCACAAAAATGTTCAGCTGTTTCTCCATTACTCCTTTTTCCCCCAGACGTCTCCTCTTAAACCCATTCCCACCCCTAAGTTTCTGCTATGGGAAATAGCTTTCTAGCAGCGGACAAACAAATCTGACCATCTCTCATGCTCTTCACACTGACATCATTCTCCCCTTTGGTGCCTATTCTCCATCAGAAGAAGAGCTCCTTTCAGGTCGGCTCCCCAACGGAGCAGACCTAAACTTGATTTCAGGTCATCTTTGTTTGTATAGTACTCTGAACTTACCCACTGCTGTCATTTCTTCGTCTTCTTTTCTAAACTGGTCAGACACACAAAATGGCATCGATTTATTGGTGGTTGTTTGTTTGTTTTTTCTATTTCCCATCACCAGGAGCATTTATGAGTCACTGGCTCTTCTGTGATCCCATTTGGCTCTTGCCTATATAGGGCCTTAGTTCGGTTGGCTTTTTCATGGGTGACAGTCTTCTCTCCTTGAGCACAAAATAGTCCATTACATTTCAGTGTATTTCTCACCAAGACCCAGTGCAGTGCTCATGGCAGAGCCTCAATAAATCCTTGTTTGGTTGACTGAGCTGTTGAATCCAGCCAGCTCTCATCTGGAGACCTGGGGAATAAGGATAGCAAGAGAGAATGGAAACCTCTAAACAGTGCCCAAATGTCATTTCTGTTGTTAATTTCTCTTGTCCTGTAACCTCCCACTCCCCCCGCCCCAAATAATTTCCTTCCTATCTTCATAAGACTTGGCTGGAAAACAGTCTATCTTTTCTTCTCTCCTGGCTTTGCAAAATGTGATTACAAGCAAAGAGAGACATAATTGCGAAAGAGAAAGATTGAAAAGTCCAATAACCCTCATGGTGGTTCAAACCCAAGGTAATCAACAGTGACTGGATGTTATCACATACGTTTGCTTTAGGAAAATGGTAAACACTTTGGCATCGATGTTCTCTTTCCTTTCTCTTTCTTAAGTTTCATTAGCCACCAAAGCATTTGTAGAATGTTTCAGGATTTGAGAAACCATGTCACATAGATTTATCTCATTCTATTTTCATGACAGCTCTGGGTGCTGAATAACAGATGATTATTTCCACCTTACAGATTTTAAAATCTGCACTTTGATAAGAGCCTCTTAGCTAATAAAGGAGGTATTACAAGTCAGGGAAAAAGGAATTAATTATTCAAACGTGATTTTAGAAAAATTGGCTGTCTTGGTGGTGGGAAATATCTAAATCCTCATTTCACATCATAAAATAAAATAAATTGCAGATGTGTTGAAATTATATTACCCTCCCATTATAAAAAAGCTATAAGAAAATGTAGGTAAATATTTATTTCTGATCCCCAAATTGGAAGAATTCTTCAAACATCAAACAATGTGGAAAATCACAAAGGAAAATACTAACAGAGTATACCACACAAAGATGTTGATGTCTAGTTTTAAAAAATTAAAAGCAAAGCAAACAAACTGGAAAAATATTAGCCATATACATGACAGGCAAAAGGTTAATATTCTTACTATTTAAAAGATCTATACAAATCAATAAGGAAAAGAAATAGAAAAATGGGCAAAGGTTATGAATAGACAATTTACAAAAGAGAAAATACATATGTCTGCCTAATACACATAAGAAAAGCTATTCAGCCACAAAAAGTAATCAAAGAAATTAAATACAAAGTCACCAAATAACAGCTTCTTGCTTATCAAATTAGTAAAATATGGAAAGATTTATAGTACTAGACACTACAGAGGTGAAGTGAGAGGAATATAAATTGTATGACCTTTCTGGAAGGCAGTTTGGCAATGAGTATCAAGAACCTTGAAAATAATCATGTTCTCTGACTTGGTAATTCCTCTATAATATCCTAAAAAGTGATCAGAAATGTAGGCTGAGATGTATGTAAAAGACATTCTTTCAAGAGTAATTTATACCAATAAAATATGGAAACAATGTCCCCCCAACAGGAGAGTGGTTTGAATTATGGCATAGCTACAGAATGGAATGAAATAAAGACATTAATCTTCTAATAATTTTAGTGGCAAGGGAAAATATTTATGAGATAGTGTTAAGTGAAAAAATGCTGGCTGCAAATGGTCTATAGTATAAGATCTTAAATATATAAACATAGGCCTAAGAAAAAACACTGGAAAGCAATGTCCACCGTGGTTACCAGTGAGTTGAAAAATGATTACACACTTTCAAAAATATATTTCTAATTTTCTACAATGAAAGGCATTTATTTTTCTAGCCAGGAAAAAAATAATTGAGAAAAGCACCCACATTTTTCGTGAAAAACTCTTAAAAAGGTAAACAGCATAATGGAACTTAACGTCCAGTCACATGATTCCACATCCCCTGTTCTTTCCACCTTATCACACGTTTTCATTTCACAGGAGGAAAAAAGATCCCTAAGAGCTAAAAAGCTCACAATACTCTCAAATCACTTCCCAGTTGGTGAATCTGCATAGTTGCAATTATATATTTACTAGTAATTAGTCCTAATTGGTGCTTCTGTGTTCTGCTTTTTCTGTTTAATATTATTTAATATTTAAATTTCCACGTGTCAGCATAGTCAACATGCACATCATTTTAAGATGTGGCAGTCGTTGCTGTGTTCACCCAACCCTGTCGCCCTTCCACCCTGGGCACGTAACGATGTAACTTCCTTGCAGTTAAGTGCAGCCAGATGACTGAGTTCTGGCTATGGGAAGAAGTAAGGTTGCCTCCAGACCTCCAGATCCAGTTCATGGAAGCTCCCCTTCTGTCCTCTGTTGCCCTTGTTCCCTCATCCACCTATGCTATGCAGAGAGGAAACAGTGGAGCCATTAATGGCAGGAGCGTGGGTCCCTGAGTGACTATATGGTGTAGAGAAACTCCTTCCTCCAACCAAGCCCCCCGTTGGCTTGTGCTGTGGCAAGAAATAAACTTCTACTGTGATAAGCCAGCAAGGCTTGGTACTGTTTGTTAGAGCAGTTACATCTCAACAGATCATAGTCTGCTGCCCCCTCCTGTCTCGGGTGTTTTCATTGTTGCAAAATAACGCCACGACTATCTTTGAACAAATTACACTGTTTCCTTTGTTCCTTCTGGCTTATACTCATTGAGTATATTCTCCAGATGGGATGACCAGGGGCAATACCAATGCATCACCAGGGGTTTAACTATTTCATAGCTCTTGTTTGTTATACTTTTGTCAGTCTGCTCTCTAGAAATCCTGGTGCAAACGAGTGCAGCATCAGCAATGTATTGTGTTTCCGCAGATTCCCAGCAACCCTGGGTTTTACTGTTTCTCGTTTGTTTGTTAATTCCTTAGCACCCATTAGAAAGTGCCTTTCAAGAGATTTTCTTGAGGTCATTTGCACTTGGAACGCTTAGTGGGAGTTCCTCTACTATAGAGTGCGTGGCAGATAATATTTTGCTCTACCAACCCTGCCTTATTCCTTACCCTTTGGCCTGCCCTCTGATACAGGCAGCCACAGGGACATTCACAAGACCTGCATTAGGAAAGTGATGACATTGCAAAATGCAGTAAAAGGAATCAGCTTTTGCTTCTGTGTTACAAAATAGGCTTTTGGAAACAGCAGAGACTAGAGTTTTAAGGAGGGAAGAAAGCTTTCTGTGTTTCAAAGCCTGGCTTTTGAGCCTAAGAAGCCTCGGGCCTGAAGGACTCAGGGCATACGGTTGAGGCATAAATAATAGATTTGGAAGAACACTGTGATCAGTCAGAGGCAGACAGCTCTGCCCCAGGCAAGATAAAGTTTCTCTGGGCTGAGGGGGCTGAGAAGCAGAGAAGGAAGAGAGGGCTTAAATGGTGGGTCCCAAAGGCAGAGGTCTGTGACAGAACCCCTGAGGTGCAGGTTGAAGCCCAGTCCCCTGTGCTCCTTGCACGCCGGAGCCGTAGAGGAGGGGGTTACGTGGATTCGCCCATTCATCAGGGAAGGCACCGTTCTGTCCGAGCACCGTAGATACAAAGAGATGGAGTCCTTGCTGTCATGGAGCTGACATCCTAACAGCGGGAAAAAGACAATAAACAAACAAATAAATATATATACGGGGGAGGTGTATACATATAATGTCAGTGGTGATGAGGGCTCTGCAGACAAAACATAAATAAATAAAAAAAGAGGACTAAGCAGGATGGATGGTGGTATTATTTTAAATAAGGTTTCAGGGAAGGCCTATCTGAAAATGTGACATTTAAACAGTGAAGTAGGAAGGGCATCCTGAGCACATTTGGGCATAGAATGTTCTAGGAAGTGAGAACGGCAAGTGCAAAGGCCCTGAGACAGAAGTGTGTCTTGGCATAGACAGATCTGCAAGGAGTCCCGTGTGGCTAGA
Organism: Aethalodelphis obliquidens; assembly: GCF_003676395.1. Lineage (NCBI taxonomy): Eukaryota > Metazoa > Chordata > Mammalia > Artiodactyla > Delphinidae > Aethalodelphis > Aethalodelphis obliquidens. The sequence continues at coordinate 12,983,243 of NW_020837963.1, forward strand.
GTGGAGAGAGAGAGGGAGATGGTGGGAGAGACGAAGTCAGAGAGGTTGCGAGGAGGACGGGCACAATCAGGCTATCTGGGCAGGCGGGACGGAAGCAGCCGTACTTAATACAAGGCCTCTCTCCTCCTTTCCCGGGATAGTGTCTAAGTACCAGACTATGAAGGCAAGGCAATGAAGGTGGGTGTCACAGGGAGAATGTCTGGGCTGCAGTCACATCAGATGTGACCGATGGTCCCCCAGGTCTCCACGGCATCTTCCTGGCTCCCCACTGCCGGGCCTCTGAGCCCACTGTCCTCTCCCCACCCCTGGGCCTCTCCTAAGCACACAGAAGACAGTGGGCCTCCCCATACCTTGTGGAGGGGTGCCTGAAGGTTGCTAAGCAAAGTCCAGAGGAGAAGCTGCTCTCTGGGCCCTGGTGCCCCCTTGTCCCCTGCTGTTCATGCTGCCGCGGACCTGGCCTGTCGTGTATACACCCTGGTTTTGAAATCCCCACCCCTTCCTTGAGCTCAGGAATCTAGACTAAAGCAATCAGATTATGTGGAGAAATACCATGAATGTCAAAATATGGATTAACCTTCCGTGGAAAGTAGTTGCTAAATAACATAAATAAGTCTCTAATTAGGTGAACGGGATGGAAGAGGAGTTTCGTTTTGGTTTTTTTTTTTAGCAGTTTCTTCCCTATTTTTCCACTTGGGCCGGTGAACACACACACACACACACACACATCTGCATGCTCTAGAAAACCAGGGATCAGGAATCTGGCACCAGCTATCAACAGATTGCCACTCCTGTCCTAAACGAACTGCCCGCCTGGGCCTCCTTTTCATCTCAAAGGCCACTTGGCATCCCCCCCATTCATCTGCACAGACTGTCAAATTCTCTCTCGCAGACTTCTCCTGTGACCTTCATTTTATTCTCCGCTCTTGCCCGAGTGTGGCGGCTGAACTGGATTGATTAAAGTTTTAGCCCTGTCTTGTTTTAATTCAAAAGCTAAACGGAGCATTTAAATGAACTCGTGGCAGGACCAACTGTCAGAATCCTGAAATCCGGTTCACGTTTCTCCTCAGCAGCGCCACCTCCCATTATCACTGCTCTGGCTCCAGGTTGGTTTCTGGGTGATGTTCACAGCTGGTTCAAAATGACATCATAGGAGCAAGTGAGAGTAGATTAATGTTCATTTCCATCCATCCATCCATCACTGGAGGTCCTGGGTTCATTAACTGTGCTCCGGTCACGATTGCCCTCCACTTCCCATAATTCACCCAGGGCTCTAATGAAGCAGAATTGAGTTTGTCAGTTTCCCCAGTTTTGACCGGAAGGGAAAACAGTCCTCTGGTGCCAAGCACCTTTTATCCTGGAGAGAGAATGTGAGGAGAAGGGGACAGAAAGCCCGGCACAGTGACATAAATGTCAGAACCTGCTCATTCATCATTTCTATTTACAAACACCGAGAAGGGCTCCCACAAGATCACGTCCACTGAACTCACGTCTTTTCTTCTGCCCTGGGTCTTCAGTCTGATTGCTGTTTTCCAGGGAGTCACGTGGTCCCTCCATTCTGTTTTTCCACTGTAATTACCCATGGCTCCTCTTATGACAGAGGAAGGGAGCTTGCGAGAAGAAGCGCGGGCATCCATCCCCCGGGCTGGATCAAGCATATCACGTCACAGCCATGCCCCTGCTAGATTCTCAAGGGTCTGCTCATCCACCCATGCATTCATCCAAGTCAACCCATTCAATTCAACAAATATTTATCACTCACCTTCTCTGTGACAGGCACTGTGCCAGGTGCTGGGGTGTTTTAAAATGTACCAAGGATTTTGGTTTTAATTCGGGTTCAGTGAGGCTAACAGATCAGGAGATAACTGCCCCTAAAAGACAGTTTCTGACACCCATCAGCAAGTCCTATAGATTCCATTCTTGATGCAGTGGAATACTACACAGCAATAAAAAGAGAACAAGCTACAAATACATGCAATGACGTGAATGAATCTTGGAGATAATGGTGAGTGTCAGAAGACAGATGCAAAAGAGTTCCATTGACATGAGGTTCAAGAACATCTAAAACTTACAGAAGTCAGAATAGGGGTTACCTCCGGGTGGGTGGGTGTTGACTTGCAAGGGGTACGAAGGAAATTTCTGGGATGCTAAAATTGTTACATAAGATGCTCTGCGTGGTTGTTATGTGGATGAATACAAACATGAAAAAGAAAAGATAGTTTGATCCTTATAATTCCCAAGAGGAGGGTGTGCGCCATGCCAGACCACACCATGCCATAGCAGGGCCACACAGGGAAGCGCCAGGGTCAGTCAGGAGGCAGAAGAAGCAAGGAGAAAGCAAGGGCAAGTGTCTTTATGGTGGTTTTCTTTTTTCCTTTTTTTTAATAAACTTATTTATTTTATTTATTTATTTTTGGCTGCGTTGGGTCTTCGTTGCTGCGTGCAGGCTTTCTCTAGTTGCGGCGAGCAGGGGCTACTCTTTGTTGCAGAGCACAGGCTCTAGGCGCGTGCAGGCTTCAGTAGTTGTGGCACGCGGTCTCAGTAGTTGTGGCGCACGGGCTTAGTTGTTCCGTGGCATGTGGGATCTTCCCGACCAGGGCTCGAACCCGTGTCCCCTGCATTGACAGGTGGATTCTTCATCGCCGCGCCACCAGGGAAGTCCTTTATGGTGGTTTTCATGGGGAGGAATGGGTGAGGCAGGGTGAGCAGCGGAGCAAGCTTGGCATTGGATAGTTTGAAGAACTTCCACAGGCTCTGAGCTATAGAGAGGTGGTCCCCACTTCTCTGGTACCCAGCCCTGGGGTGATTTAGGACCAGAGGATAATGTCCTAGACTGTGGAGCCTGATGAAAGGAGGTGAGTGTGGTGTATGGACTTGGGGATTGGCTGGTTTGCATATCAAAGGCATGCTTGCAGACAGTTGTTTGCTAGCTCTAGGAATTAGCTAACACTGGGAGGGCCAATTTCTTCCTGGTCTTCAAGGCCCCAAGATGTCAAAGCATCACACCATGTAGAAAATAAAAACGATGATGAATACATGGGGTTTCCCCAAATGACAGGCTCTGTCTTTGAAGAGCTCACAGACCTCAAAACAATTTGATACCGTAATGGCACAGGGAGTACCGGTCATCTCTGGGGATGCCTTCCCAGCTCACAACCTCCCACTCTTGGGAAAAGACTCCAAATTTAAAGTAGTAGCAATTGCCTGGTTGGTAATTCATGACTTTACCGCTACCACTGCCACCCCAGCCATGGCTAATTGGACCAAAGTGGACCCCTGACCCCAAGCTCAGCCAATCAAATGTCCTCTCCCACTGATTTGGAATTGAGAGAGACTGCAGACCTGTGTGGGTGCAAACTGTAACAGGTAAACACAGGAGCCAGGAGCCAGTCTTACTTCACCATACGGACCAGTGATCCCCAACCCTGATTACACATTAGAACTATCTGGGGAGCTTGCCAGAAATACTTACACCAAGGTTGCAACTCAGACCACTTACATCAGAATCTCTGAGGGTGGGGACCAGGTGTCAGAGCCCCGGTTTCACCCTGTACAGCCACCAAAACTGAATTCTCTTATGCCCTGGACCTTCCAAGAGCACCACTGTGTGGAAGTGACATGGGACGGTGCTGTCATTTGAGTGGATATTCTACACATCCATTGACTCACGGAGCGTTGAAGTAGGGAAGCTGGGGAGGATTTGCACTCATTGTTCTGCTAAGCTTTTAATAAAATCAATGTCCACCCAAGGAAGATGTGTGGTGCACCTGAGATGTCAATATATCAATTAACCAATAAATATTTTTAGAGAGGGGGATGAATGAGAGGAAAGACACATGTCCTGCTCTGGAGGAACCTTTAATTAAGCTGCAGAAGGATTTAGTTGTTGATGTAGATAAATACACATAAAAATGCATATGTCCCTGTGCCGTCTATTTAATTGTCCCTGTGCCGTCTATTTAATTGTCCCTGTGCCGTCTATTTAATTGTCCCTGTGCCGTCTATTTAATTGTCCCTGTGCCATCTATTTAATTGATAGTAGGAAACCAAGCATAATACACGCTGAATGAATGGTACTCCACGTGATCAGAAATGAAAGCTCACTCTGGTCTGGCTGGCCCAGGAAGACTTCCTGGAGGTGGGGGCGTATTTAACCAGGTCTTTTGAGGAAAGGTGGGCTTCAAACAGTGGTGTGCAGGCAGCACACCGCAGGCCCACAGACCAAGGTAACCAGCTGTGTGGGCACTTGAAGGAGCATCTTCCCCACCCCACTGTGAAAGAGAAGCTGTTCTCTGCCCTCTCTTCAACCTGCTCCAGCAGCCAATCTAAATCATCCTGCATTCATTACTCCCCTACAGCCTTGGAGTTTACCCCCTTCCCCGACAGGGTGACTTCTCTCTCTAGCAGGCCAACCAGGGAAACTCGGGGTCTTTAAACCGCCACCGGTCTAAATCCAACAAAGCACAAGGATCCAGATGGGGCCCTCTGACCTCCGATGGAGCAGATGTCAAGAGATGACGCAGGTGATCAGAGACGACAGGAGACCCGGTCTCATCCCTGGGCGGACGCCACCTTTCAAAGACAGCAGTGCATCAGATACTCCAATCTCAGTCAATTCTCAGTGGAACCAGGCCCCACCTTCCAAAAAGCTGCTCTAAGAGGTAGAGACAGGTAAGAGTTTTGCTGCAGCAGCTCGGCTCTTCCTGGGAACTAATCCCTAAATGCCCAGGGCCTGCAGCAAGTATAAAACCTAGCCGTTCCAGAGAAAATGTCCTTCCTGCATTCTGTCTCACATTTGCAAATCCCTCCCCAGCTTGAGAAGAACCCACTGTCCTAGTGAGTGCCCTCTTCCCTCTGAGGCTCTTCTCGTGCCTACTGGCCGCCCCCAGGCCCCCCATTCTCCCTCTAGCATCCCTTCGTGGCCCCTCATTCCTTAGCTTCAGCTGACTCTCAAGTATTTAGCTTAAAATTCTCAAATATCTGCCTGGCCCTCTAAGGTCCTCAAACCCACAGCCCCCTGGTCAGAGTTTCAGGCCAGGAGCGTCCCTTTCTGTGCCCCTGAGGCAGGACCTCAGATTTCCACACATCTCTGCTCCTTTGAAAATGTCCCAGGGCTTCCCTGGTGGCGCAGTGGTTGAGAGTCCGCCTGCCGATGCAGGGGACACGGGTTCGTGCCCCGGTCCGGGAGGATCCCACATGCCGCGGAGCGGCTGGGCCCGTGAGCCATGGCCGCTGGCCTGCGCATCCGGAGCCTGTGCTCCGCAACGGGAGAGGCCACAACAGTGAGAGGCCCGCGTACCGCAAAAAAAAACGGCCCTTCCCTCCACTCGGTTTGGGCGTGAGAACAATATCTGGGGACAGATATCTCGGGGTCACCTTCGTCATGGGGCTCAGTGTCCCCCTCTGTGCAATCCAGAGTGGACCCTGACCTCTCTCCAAGGACAGCCCTCACCCACTTCTGATCCCGTTTACAGGCTTTTTCCCACCTCGGCATCTTATTTGCAGCTGCAGGTCTTGAGCCGGGCTGAGCTCCGGTCCTTCCTGCTGCCGTGGAGCATTTCCCAGGCCGCTGCGGAGTGGAAACGCTCCTCACGTGCATTTTTGAAAGATCTTGGAAACCTCAGCATAAATCAGTAGCAGCCCATTTATTATTTTAGAATATTCTGGATAATTTATTTGGTGTCAAGGAGCCTGAACCCTCACTTTCCACCTGGGCCCCGCAGGGCTCCACTGCGTTTCCCTTGCATGTTTGTTTTGGTTTGCCCTGAAATGCTAGCCAGCCACAAGGAGACCTTTATCATTATTCCAAATAGATTTCTCCCCTTTGTAATGACAGACTCTGGGGAGGTTGGACACTGAGCCCGTGCTTCTTCCCCTTTTAAAAAAAACAGCGGCTAATATAGAAGTCTTCTTTCCATGCCGGGCAGGCAGCAGCTCTCAGATTTCAGCCTTGGTTTGCTGTCCTTCCTGAGAGCTTGAACACTGAATGTCAGCACAGAGACCCTCTCCTGATAACTTCCTGCCACCTTCCTGCTGGCCAAGGCAGGCAGCACACAGAAAAGTGAGCCTGGTTAAGACAAATTAAAAAATAACATCTTCCACCCAGCAGGCTCAGATTGGGGACGCTGCATACTCTTGGGACTGTCCTTCCAGAAATGGCTGAGAAAGATGCAGCTGACATTTTTAGCAATTGGCGTAATGTCCCTCCCCCGAGGCTCTCTCACATCCTTCCTGGCCATGGATTGAGATTCAGATGTGCAGTGCTCCCTGCTTTTTTGCTCTCTCAGTATTTCCTCCACCCGGAATCATGTGATCCAGCCCTAAACTCCTGTCCTCGGAGGTCAATCAGAATGACACCTTTAGTGTTTGTGCCTGATTTTATGGCCTCATGATCTTGTGCCCTTTGGAGTTCAAAGGTCACATCAGGCAGCAGGCAGGGAGGTTTTTGATGTAACCTCTGAACCCCAGAAAACAAAAGGACAGAGGCCCACAGCAACAATCCATCTAAAAATGGTCATATGAAGGATGCAACTCAATCAGCCCAGAGCATGCGAATTACTTATGGAGCCTCTTGCTAACCCAAACTTAGACCAGAAGAAGGGACACAAATCCCGTGATCCCAGCACGTAAACCAAAGCTTGAGAAGAGCAAAGAAATGAGTTTACAACCTGCTCAAATGGAAGGATTTGTAAGATGTGATTTATAAATTGGTTTCCTCCCCTCCTCCCCCATCCACATGTGCGCGCGCGCACGCACACACACACACACACACACACGCACACACACACACACACACACACACACACACACACGCCGGTCAATACGCCACCACCATTCGAAAATCAAGCATTTTCCTTTCCGAAGTTTTGCCCAGCGGCGAAGCCTGACGTGGACAGAAGTGTGAGGCCCATCAAAGGCCAAGGGCTTTCTCCTTGGCCACCAGAACCGTCCTCAGAAACAGGCTGAGAGGCAGTGGATCAAACAGCCAATAAGAAAGACAAGGACGTGTCAGATAGGTGAAAGGTTAGCCCCACAAAGCAGGTCATGTTCTGCAGAACAGATGTCACCTCCCATACCACACAGATTGTCCCTCATCAGCCCTTAATACCTGGCACACATGCCCCTGGGCAAAGGTCAGACTAATTTCTGAATTGATGAGAAATACAATTCAAATAGTTCGGGAGCTGAACAGGCGGTGCTCTCATTATTTATTACTATAGCAGTTTCATTTCTTTAAAAAATATACATCAAAGTATATCTAGCTTAGCCAGAGAAGATGCTGGTGCTGAGAAACTGATGAATAGATGTTGAGAACATTGCCCAATAACCTTGTATGAGCAGAAGTTCTGTTCAGAGACTAGACCACGGGGAGAAAAACATAGATGTGCCTTATCATTTTAAATAAAGATTTGGTTTGCAAATAAAATGTGTCTTCTATTGTGAAATGGAAACATTATATAGCATCATCCAGGCCCTCATCGCAGACCCTCCATTTGGAAGAATTTTCTCTCTGCTCTATCTCATACAGCCTCCTCCTTTCCTTTTAACTTCACATCAGATGGTCATTTCCCTGGGAGGGGTGACTAAATTTTTAATGATATCTGAACAGGAGCACAACTGCGTTGAATAAAAATGTGTCCTGAACAGTGGGACCTAAAAGTCATTGTGGATGAAATAAGAACCCTAGAAAGAAAGAATGCTGGTCTGAGAGTTGGAAGACCAGCTCTGTGTGACCTTGGCCAGGTCACCTCACCTCTCTGAGCTTCGATTTCTTCATCTAAATTCAAATCGCACTTGTGCCTTCCTAGGGCCCGCTCAGCACGGGCTCTGCTCAGGTGCCAGGACAACCTCTAATCTGTCATGATTCCTCTGTTTCTGGACAATCGTACCTCATCATGGGAGAATGGACTGAGGAGCTGGCTCTCTAACACTGTTCTTTAACTCAGGAATCCCATAACCTGCTTCCTTCTCAGGAAGTGAAGTACAGCCCACCAAAACCATTTTCCGAAGGACAACTGAGCAGCAAACACTATTTTTAAATGGGCTGCAAAATTCCCCACGCTATTTTGGAAGCCCAGTCTAAGAGTATATAGGAACTCTACTGAAGCTGGTCAAAACTGAGAGCTGCCAGAGCCTCGGAGCACTCGTGGGTAGTTTCTGCCTGGCTGAGGGTTCAAGGTCACTGTGGCTGGAAAAGGCCGGGCACCCCTTTGTCGGAGCACTGCCTCTTTATCTGTTTCATTGATACTCAGAGAGGGCAGGACCCACCAGCGGTCTCGTGGCTAACTGGGACCAGGCAAGATGGAAGCACCCGGGTTCCTCCATTCCCAGCCCGTAATAATGGCTACCATAGTGAGCGATCACTCTGGTCCACAGCATTTGCTTTTTACCTGTCATCTCGGTTTTTCTTTACAACAAGCTGCTAGTAGATATTACTCTTATCCTAGAGATGAGGAACCAGCATCCTGAGAGGTTTGGTTACTCAGGTCTCATGTCTGGTACATGGGGAGCCAGGGCTGGGTTCCAGGTCCTGTTGGAATCCAGGCTTGTGCTTGTAACCATCCACCTCAGCCCTGGGACCCCATTTCTATGCTCTGACCATAAAGCAGGAGATGGGAGCATCCCAGATCCTGAGGCATGTGTGGGAGTGGCTTCTGGGAAAGGCAAGACGGGGGCTCCAGGGGGTTGAAAGGGACCTCTCTAAAACACATGTCTGTGGCTTAACCCACAGGACCTAGGATGTGACCCATTTTGGAAAAAGAGTCCCTGCAGATGTAATGAAGGATATTAAGGTGAGATCACCCTGGACTATCTTGGCGGGCTCTAAATCCAACGACACATCTCCTTGTCCGAGATGACAGTGAAGATGCAGACACTGAGGAGAAGCCATGGGAAGATGGAGGCAGAGATTGAAGTGATGCAGCCACAAGCCAGGGAACACCTGGCACCACCAGAAGCTGGAAAAGCCAAGGAAAGCTCCTCCCTAGAGCCTCTGTGGGGAGCACAGCCATGCCAGCACCTTGGACTTGCTTTCCAAACAGAGACAGAATAAATTTCTGGGCTTTTTAAGCCACTGAGTTTGAGGTACATTGTTACAGCAGCCCTCACGAACTGAGATGAGATGGAATAAGGATTTCCTCTCGGAAAAGTTGTGTGCATTTTTAGGACTTGTGGATCCAGAGGGGGCCGACCCTATCTGTGTGCTGCAGCAGCAGGTCCTGTCAAACTGAAATTTCTATTCTTGCAGGAGGGATGAGAACGAAAAGGCCACCTGGAAAATTAACACCAGCCCCCAGCCCAGACACCAACGTGCCGTCCTCATGCCCTTTACCATTATACAGCTTCTAATAATAGTTTTTTGGACTATTATTCCATCTACTTTTTGCCTAATGGAGCCCAGTTTCTTTCTCAGGAAGACTTGGCAACTGACCCCAGACATGTTCTAGCCTGAGTCCAAAACCCAGATTTACAAATTAGCCGAGGTGAGAGTGTGTTAGAGAAACATTCTTTACTTTGTTGATGCTTCCCTTTAGATTCCTTTGCCTCCCAAAATACATGTTAAATGTAATTAGATTTAGGAAATTCCCTGGCGGTCCAGCGGTCAGGACTCCACGATTCTATGGCAGGGGGCACAGATTCCATCCCTGGTCGGGGAACTAAGATCCCACAAGCCGCACAGCATGGCCACAAAAAAAAAAAAGGAAAGAAAAGAAAAATGTAATTAGATTTACAAAACCCGCTTCCATAGAAATCTTAGGGACACGCTTCTTACTTAAAGTATGGTCCACGGTACAGATTGCTTGTTTATTCACGATGAACCCTCGGGTTGTGAGATGAAGGGAGCTGGACTTCCTTCTAAGATGACAGGCAAAGCAGCAGGGAGGGCTGATGGACTGGATCATCTGTCCCTGTACCTATTCTTCTCATCTATAGATCGGAAGGACCATCTACCCCAAATGAGGACAGCTTAGAAAAAGAACAACACAGTTTACTTCTTACACGGTACTGTGGACACAGAGGTGCATTTGATTGTCATCCTTGACACTTCTTTCCAGCGTTTCCCAACCTTTTTCAGGTAGAACACAGGTCAGATCCTGCTTTGTATGTGCTGCTCCGAGGAGCCTGGAACAATACTGTTCTGATGGCCAGAGATGAACATCCTGGGAGGTCAGGCCAGTGTAGGCCACCCCTGTCCACCGCAAGGGCCGAGAGACCAGCAAGCAGCCAGACCACGAGGAAACTTCCCGAGCACAGGAGTCAGCAGGTTCTCCCTTACAGACATCTCTGAGTACCTATTTAATACTTAATAAACCCAACTTAAAATAATAGAGTCCCAGTCATCAGACGCAAATCTTAGAAAGACAGAAAGATTTGAAGATGCCTCCAAAAGCAGATAAAAGGAGAGTCGAGGTTCTTAAAAATGAGAGTTTATGCTAAGATTGTTTGATAAAATGAAATCAGCATAATAACAGATTCTCTGGGACTCTGCCCCTACCTGTGAATCATGCTGAGAATTAATCCTTGGACGCTGGAAAATCCTTGTGGATGTGTAGTTTGGGGAATGTATACAAGCCCAGAACAAAGAGTCCTTTCCTCCAGTTCTCCCAACCTTCAGGTGCACGCACGCACACACACACACACACACAAAATGAACCAAGAAAGAAGGAAAGAGATCAGTAATGAGAGAGCCCACTAATTGGTTGGTTTATGTATAGAACAACAGCCCATCGCTGTTACATAAAATAATCAATCAAGCACTTAATTTTAAACATAAAAGTAAGCTGTCAGGAGACTGTTAATAGATAACCAAATAAATTAACAGTTGTAGGTGGGATTTGAAACCAGGTCAGATTTCCTTCTTCACCAAGCTCTGAGCCCACGAGCATAAAGGGTCTCCCCAGCTGGGCACTTGATGTCACACTGTTTCCAAGTGGGAAATCCCCTTTTATCCAATATCCCCTCTCAGCAGGCTGGTCACTTCAGGGAATTGTCCTTTGTGCGTCTTCCATAAATTTTATAACGCTGCTACTTTACAATATTGATGGGCAACTTGGCCTTGGCCCAGACCCGCAGTGGGTTAGCGTGGACATGAAAACCTTCAGAAGCGCAGAAACAGGAAGGAACACATTCCCCGCTGACGTTTCTTAAAGGGAGAATTGTGTAAGTGCAGTGGTTACCTGAGTTGGAGGCCGGCCCGGCATTGATGGACGGCTCTGCCCTCTGAGAGCCACACGGCGACAGGCTGGCGGGCGGGACACACACAGGCAACTCTCAGGTACCTGCAGACCCGTAAAGGGTAAGTGAAATCCACACATCATCCCCCAAGTTGTTTAAACCTGAAACTCAACTTTCTCCCGACATTCAAACTCTTTGCAAAGTTACTGATGAAGAAGGATAGACAACTTTAGGGTCTGTCTCTCCTCTCTCTACCTGTGACCTTCTCAGGGCAAGTGACCCAAAGTAAATGCAACAAGGAACATAAAAGGCAGGACTAGAGAATTGATCCCTGATTCCTAGAGGCTCTGTGAGTGCTCTGAACTTTGAGGATAATATTCGTTCTGCCATCACATCTTCATGAAAAAACAACACAGTAAAATTCCACCTCCTAGAATAAAGTCACACTGAGAACAAGACAGCCATCGTCTGCTAACCAAGTGAGTAACACAAGTCAATAATAGCTACCATTTATTGGGCCTTTAACACACACACACACACACACACACACACACCCCACCCAAACACTGCACCTTACTAAATACATTAGGCATGGGATCTCATTTAATCCTCTTTTTAAAATCTGCATAAATATCCTTTGATCCAGAAAACCCACTTCTAAGGGATATTTCCTGTGGAAATGACTGAGAATATGTCCAAAGATTCTGTCTATAAGGATGTTTATCAGATATAAGCAAACCTTCGCCTCTCAGGGCCCCTGTTGGTACAACAGGCCCGTGGGATTTTGTTGGACACAACTGGCATCTTACTAAAAAGATTAAAATTTCTAGTAACCATGGGGTAGCTTCCACTCTAAAAAGACGGCAATCTACAGAGCGAGCTACCTCTCTCTATATAATGAATCTGGGAACAACGCAAGCATGCGATCCACATAGACCACGTCCATCATCCCAGAAAAGTTCCGTTTGAGGCAGTAGTGTTTTGGTAAATGGTCCCCAACCAGCTCTCTGAAAAAACAATCCATACATACACGTGTGTATGTTTATTATAACTTTCACCAGTATAAAAGATATAGGATGCACAATTTACAAGTAATAATAAAATACATAATTCTCTTTACTGTAAATTCCATATAATCAATTAATTCTCAAAGAATGCTTGTGTTGACTTTTATCAAGCTCTCGCATCTGTAGCCGCCCTATATAGTTCTGACACGAATGCTGGTGTTTTCATTTACATTAATGAGTAATACAAATGTAAAACAACTTTGTATATCAAAACTTCACTTGGATAAATCGGCTATTAGTTTTCACATAATGGGAGGATATTTCCTCAAATGTTTGTGCTATTCAGGATGTAATGGCTAGAGACATGACAACTTTTAATATGTATGAACATTTTTTCCACCACTTTAAGTCTAGGTAATCAACAAAACAATCAAGGAAGCCCTAAGTTGTAGTATTTGCTGATTTCCAAAAGTAAATAGCCCTGCTGTAGCCAATTTCAAGCTACCAACACGGTCACTGAACAAAGCTGGAAACGTACAGTAGCTCATCATCATTATATAGTATTTTCATCATATAGGTATCATAAACATAAATAACCTCTAGAATAAAGATGATAAAATATAGTAAAATAATAGGGAAATGATTTTTGAGTATTTGTTACTTTTTAAAATATAATTAAACTGTAAGATATAACACTTTTAATAATTGCTATGTGTAACAACCTGAAATTTTAACAATTGGCCAGCAAGCCCCTGCTTGTATGCCTGTGCAGTTAATCCCATCTCATGTATATAATTTTTTTTTAAATAAGGAAAAGGTAAAAATACCTCATGAATTCTCAGGGTAAAAATCTATTACTTCTTAATATGTCAGGAAAGTAAAGCTTCAACCCCTTGGGGAGAGTGGAAGGAAAAAAGCCGGCCTGTGCGATTTCATTTCAGGAGCAGGCTGCTGAGAGAGCACCTGGAACATCAGAGTGACAGCTGTCAAACAACCAGAAACAGGACCCGGCGACTCCTGCCCAAGGGCTTATAACACAGGTTCAAACCAGGCTTTTTTCCAAAGATGTTTTTAATTCCAACATCCCTCCTAATGGCTTACCATAGACTAATTTAGCCAGGAGCTGTTAATGCTAAAAATGGAAGCTAATGATTTCTGCTAAAAACGATTAAGCGGACACTATCAGAGTGTATCGTAAGAAACTGATTATCACGGGTGCATTTGTTTTCCACTTCCTCTTCCCTGTTGAAAGGCTTAATAAGATTCCCACAGCAAAAGCAGAAGCACTTCTTCCTCTCCTGGGAGCCTAGATTGTGAATGTGTTCTCTGGACGTCACCCACTCCCCAGAGCCCTCCTAAGGCTCATCTCACGCTGGGAGCCGTGGTTCCACTAAAGGGCGCCCACTGCTGTTGCTTGTCATGTTGGTGCTATTCAGCGAATACTGGCAGCATCAGCTTCTTTCTCTGGGCTGCCCACCGGTACCCACCACTCACCTCGGTGCCTTATGGCTTGGCACACTTTATACTTTCCAAAATAAGTGTATTAAGAAAAGAAGCATGCCTTTTAAGGCAAAGGTTAGATAATAGTCATACCACACAACTGTCCAGCTGGAAGAAATCTAGCAAAAAAAAAAAAAAGATCAAGTTTTCAGGTGCCACTGTTTGAATTAACCAGGAATGTTAGAAAGCAAGCACATAAAACTTCAATATAATTATGACATGATTAGATAGTTCAACTGGCAATGATTTAAGCAGAATTCAGGTTTCCTGAGCCATCCGATATTCAGGCTTAATTCATTTGATGTACATTCCCTGAAACCTTATGATGCTAGCTTCTATAAAAAGAAAGCTGAATGTCACAGAAGGCCATCTGGACTGGGAGAAGTTACTGAAGGGTTTTTTTTACAATGGAATCTCAATTATTAGGCAATTAGAACAACACTCCTAGGAATGATATTTACAAAGTCTGGGGTACAACCTTGATGAAATGTTTTTAATTTTATAATTTTTAGAAATAAGGAAAGAAAATATTAGCTTTTGTCTTTCTCTGAGGATTTCCATATTAAGACGGAGAAACTGAACGACCTTAATTTAGGACACTAGTTTTGGGGTCAACTCAGAATTTTCTTTTTCCAGCTTGCAACGTCTCAATGAATTTCCCATTTCCACCCAATGTTGGGAAGCACGTTCCTGGGCCATCTTCAGGATCCGACAGAAGGGGTTTTATAGGCTGGGTTGAGAGCTTAGAGATGCAGTACCAAGGGTGCAGTCAAGGGCTCTAGGCTTACACACCAGCGCACGTGTACACACACAAATGTTAGTTCTTTCTTATGGCCGCCAGCTTTAAACTCTGCCCTCTGGCTAACACACGAGTTGCTCCTTACGCCATCCCGCCAAGGTCACTCAAAGCCTACCTTGAACCTAGTCCCCCCAAAGTGCGTGGAAACAGAAGAGGAAAATTCTAAACAACTGTCTATGCCTTGTACCCTCTTCTGGAAACACAATCTACTAAAAGGAAAGCCAATTTGGAAAAAAAAAAAGTGTAGATGCTACTCAAATTTCAGAGCGGTTATCAGTGTGGGAAAACTATTAACTAACGTGGATGGCATGTTACTTTTCTTGTACTACAAAGTAACTTCCTCTTATTTAATAATTTTGATTAGTAATGAATTTGGATTACTTTTGATTTAACAGAGAGAATGAATCAGACTGGTTAAAACCTTAATGATGTCATATTTATTAATATAGTAAATGCTGAATATAGAAGATCTATGACGCCACTAATACTTTCAGTGGCTTAAATAAAAAAAATAGAAAGGCACTTTCAAAGAACAAAGTTGTAAGGCTTAAAGGAAAGAGAAAGTAATTATTACAAATTCACTATGGATCCATCAGAGATTTTTAAAATCCATATAAATCCAGGTATAGAAGGTCTGACTCTGATCCTATATTATTTCTACATTTTAGGACAACTTTTCACTCACAAATTCAAGGTTACAATGGCATCTAAGATATCCACAGGAAAAGACTAACATGAACTACAACAATATGAATCATATTTGTTGCATTAGAGTGGTTATTTTCCTTTTCTCTATTTTTTAAATTTCCTATAGCACGGTTACATAATTTTTATAATAAAAATTGTAAATTAAGAATTGGAGGTTACCAAACATCCTTGACTTTATAAAATAAATCTTCAAACAAATATGCGGAAACGGGACATTCAACCAAGATGAAGAAGATGCTCGATGGAAATGTCCACGAGGTCCTGAGAGGAGCTCTGGACATGAAGCCCTTCATTAGCATTTCCAGCCCCCCTCTCCTGTGGCACCAACGATTCCCACCAAGGTGGGGATGACAAATGCGGGATTGCTACACGTTTCTCAGCCCTGTGTGCCCGGGGAATCTCAAAGCACTTTTGGAACCTACACTTGATTCGGTTTCATGGTGAGGAAAGTGAGGTTCACATACAAGGACCAAAATGACCGATTACTAGTGACGTCACTGGCAAGAGCAGCCCCTGTAGGAACCACATCACCGGCCCAGCATCCTGTGACCCACGGGCTGACGGAAAGATCAGGTACCCTTTCTTTTTTCAAATTATATTTCATTTACTCAACTATGTTCACTTTAAAAAACAAGTATGAGATTGTAAACAGACCTCACTCACTCTGACAGCCCCACAGAGGGCACTCTCCGTACCCCTGCAGGGGTTTTGGGGGGCAATAAAACCAAAATCGGTATTGAAAATACGTGTGCATCTCATAAGATAAATTTTTAAAACTCATTTTTAAAATAGCCTAGTGGACATTCCAAACTAGTAACTTAACCCAGAGAGGGGAACTATAAATGCTTACTGTATTGGTCTATAAAAATACCCCTCAATAAGGATTTCAGAGTCCATTCCTCAAGAAGGTACACAATTTGTGGCCAAAGGCTACGCCCACATCAATGTGACTCCCTCCCTAATGCTAAATACATCCTCCTCCACCTTGGAGGTGTCTGGAGGCTGGGCACCGGCCAAATCCCCGCGGCGCTCTGGCGGGGTCACAGCTGCTGGCTGCTGAAGAAGGACTTGGTCTCCCTGCAGATGGGATTCACGCAGAGCGGGCAGCTCAGGGTCAGCTGCGTGGAGCAGCGCTCGTTGGACTGGATGTGTGAGTGCACCAAGTCGGCCAGGGCCTGGAGACAGACAACAAGCAGGAGAGACCCATCAGCAGCAGAGCGGACGCAGCTTCCCACACCTCCCCTCGCCCATCTCCCCATTCAAAACCTATGAACCCTTTGAACCCAATTCTATGATGTCTTCCTTTCTTAAGAATTCTCAGCTTAGAGAAAAGTTTCAAATACAGGTTTTAGAGAAGGAAATCCTCTCACCCCACCTGCTGAACCTTGTCTCTGAAAGGCAGATTTTTAATTAGACATAGTGATAGGTGGGTAGAAATAAGAAAACTGGGGCTCTCTAAAGGAGAAAAGAGCGAGAGCATAAGGGATTCGATTTTATTTTTGTAATTAATTGGAACTCAAAATGTTCTAATATGTGAGAAAACCAATATTCTGTAAGAGTTTCTCAGAGGACTGCTCTCCGACATGTTCTACTAAAATGGTTGTAACACTAGAGATACCTTCGAGAACAGTGGATTTCCATTAAGAGACTCTGCTCTTCTGATGTTTTCAACCCCACACTGAAATCAAATGAGAAAAGGGAGGAAAAACACATACACGTTTTATTTTTTTTTTTAAAGAAACTGCTACAAAAAATAAAATAAATAAACACACACACAAACACAACTCGAAGTCTTAGTACCAAAGTGTTCCCAGACTACCCAGAAATGAAAAACAGTCCCGGGACCAGACATAGATGCTGATTTTCACCCCTTTATCATAAAATTGCTCTTCAATTTCTATTCCTTCCCTCATCCCATTACCTTCCCATGGGTGCTTTGTTTCCAAACCATTTTTGAGGTTTGTATCTGATAGAATACTCAAGTAATTTAAATCTGCTTACTATTCTTTTTTTAGTCTACCTTTCTAATGCATACTTTTACAGACTCTACCTAAGCAGAATGTTGCTATAATGACTTAAATTTTTACACGTTTTGATTCCAAGTGCCAAAAGAGGTAAATTAATTTAATGTATATTGAAACTAGATTGGATCCAATACGCAGAGTTGGATTTTTAAATATATTCTTACATAGAAAAATCTAAATTAAAAACCTAAGGACTGTTTACAACCATCCCTGCTCCCCTCTCCAAAAATATCCCGTTGATTCCAGCTAATTATCCCCCAAATAACTGAGAAGTATCTAATTCTTATTTACTCAGGTAGCTAGGATCTTCTCTTTCCCTTTCTGAAATGCTGATGGCCTTTTTGTTGCTTTATCTTTTAAGTTAGAAGACTGGGAAGGGGAAAATGGTGAGATTCAGCAAACACATAGTTCTCAATTTAAAAAGACATTGATCATATTCCAAAACTTCATGTAGAAGTAACAGCAGGATAACCAGTTGGTCAGTGTTCTCAAACACTGTTTTTCTCTTTCTGGCCACACTGCACGGCATGCAGGATCTTAGTTCCCCGAGCAGGGATCGAACCCGCGCCCCCTGCAGTGGAAGTGAGGAGTCTTAACCACTGGACCACCAGGGGAGTCCCAAGTGTTCTCAAACACTGTTCATGGGAGACTTAAAGGATGTATTTCTGTAGGACAATCCAATGAAATATGTATCAACATTTACATTCCATTGCTAGGAATTATTTCTAAGAAAATAATTGGAAAAATGATGTTTATGACAGAGCAGTTTATGAAAGCAAAAAATTAGAAACATCTTAAATGTATACCTCCTAGAGAAATGGAAATAAAAACAAAAATAAACAAATGGGACCTAATGAAACTTCAAAGCTTTTGCACAGCAAAGGAAACCATAAACAAGACAAAAAGACAACCCTCAGAATGGGAGATAATATTTGCAAATGAAGCAACTGACAAAGGATTAATCTCCAAAATTTATAAGCAGCTCATGCAGCTCAATAACAAAAAAACAAACAACCCAATCCAAAAATGGACAGAAGACCTAAATAGACATTTCTCCAAAGAAGATATACAGACTGCCAACAAACACATGAAAGAATGCTCAACATCACTAATCATTAGAGAAATGCAAATCAAAACTACAATGAGATATCATCTCACACCGGTCAGAATGGCCATCATCAAAAAATCTAGAAACAATACATGCTGGAGAGGGTGTGGAGAAAAGGGAACCCTCTTGCACTGCTGGTGGGAATGTGAATTGGTACAGCCACTATGGAGAACAGTATGGAGGTTCCTTAAAAAACTACAAATAGAACTACCATACGACCCAGCAATCCCACTACTGGGCATATACCCTGAGAAAACCATAATTCAAAAAGAGTCATGTACCAAAATGTTCATTGCAGCTCTGTTTACAATAGCCAGGAGATGGAAACAACCTAAGTGTCCATCATCAGATGAATGGATAAAGAAGATGTGGCACATATATACAATGGAATATTACTCAGCCATAAAAAGAAACGAAATTGAGCTATTTGTAATGAGGTGGATGGACCTAGAGTCTGTCATACAGAGTGAAGTCAGTCAGAAAGAGAAAGACAAATACCGTATGCTAACACACATATATGGAATTTAAGAAAAAAAAATGTCATGAAGAACCTAGGGGTAAGACAGGAATAAAGACACAGACCTACTGGAGAATGGACTTTAGGATATGGGGACGGGGAAGGGTAAACTGTGACAAAGTGAGAGTGGCATGGACATATATACACTACCAAACGTAAAACATATAGCTAGTGGGAAGCAGCCGCATAGCACAAGGAGATCAGCTTGGTGCTTTGTGACCACCTAGAGGGGTGGGAGGGAGGGAGACGCAAGAGGGAAGAGATATGGGAACATATGTATATGTATAACTGATTCACTTTGTTACAAAGCAGAAACTAACACACCATTGTAAAGCAATTATACTCCAATAAAGATGTAAAAAAAAAAAAAAAGAAAAAGTATACTAATACATTTTTAATGTATACATAATACATTTTTAAGAGGAAAAAAAGTTACAAAAACAGTGTGAATAAAATACCATTTTTACTAAATGTGTAGAAGAATACCACTTTCATTAAGATACACGCACATTTAGAGGGAAAAGGGGACTTATTTTTAACAAAATATTAACATATCTCTCAGGGGTAAGAGTCTGAGTGAGTTCTACTCTCTATGTCACACTTCTCTGAAATGAGTTCTTTATTATTTTTATTATCAAAAAGCAATAATTTCTATTTTGGGCAAAAATTTCAAACTACTTTTTAGAGAAAGTTAACAGTTTTAAATGTAGTGTATTCTCCCTGCAAAATAAGGAAATTAACTGTAGTAGATGGTTTTCTTTATTCTCTGTATAGGCTAATATGTTAGTCACTAATAATCCATTTGATTACGAAGGGATGACCTCAGTTTGGTTATATGAATGAGTGAATTATCATGCAATACAAACAAAAATTTGTTTTCCAAATACACTGGTATGAACTACCATTGCACTTCAGTTTTCTAGCGAAGCCACCATTAGCCAAGGTCATTGCTGGGATATAGAAGGCATCATTTTTTTGTTTTGTTTTGGCTGTGCCACATGGCATGTGGGCTCTTAGTTCCCCAACCAGAGATCGCCTGTATCTGTAGTGGAAGTGCAGGGTCTTAACCACTGGACTGCTGGGGAAGTCCCTAGAAGGCATCGGCAAATGAAGTCCATAGACAACCCTACAACCTCATGTTAGCCAACTACAACTTCCCCATAAATTCCTTATCAGAACTACTGACAAGTAACTTAGGCACCCTCTACCTTCATCAATGTGTGATTGATGACCAGTACATCCGTACAAAGACCTGTGGGGTCGGGTGCTGCTGAAGCTCTCCCCCAGTCCACTCTCCACCCTTCCTTGCACCTGCCCCCTGGTCCCAGAGAGGGTGAAGTATCCTTCGAGGCCGGGGCCCCATCCATCACACGTGGGGTGACCAGGGCCAAGAGGTCTGGTGGAAGATGAGAGGGAAGGGCTCCTTGGGTCCCAAGGGTTCCACGATTCCCATAGAAACGATGCTAAGAAGTGGACTCGGGTTTCTGGCCGGCCCTCAGAAGCCCCGAGATGGGTCAACAATAGCTTTTCTCCATGTGAATGACAATCACATCCATCTTACATTACAAGACAACTCAGAATGGTATTTGTTATTTCAATAATCAGACTGATCACAACATAGTAGCAAAGAGCTAATTAAGTGAGTGCATACAGAGGTCAAGGAAGTTACACATACTGTGCCAGTGTTCATTCCACGCCCTTCTCTTAAATGGCGATGACTCCTATGTGCCTCGAAACCCAACCAGAAGCAGTGTAACAGCCCAAGTAAAGGGCACTCTTAGGTGAAGAAGAGGAATTATAGAACAAGAAAGTTCTTTTCCTCCAAACTGGTGAGAAGTACAATTATTTTTTTCTTAAGGAAATGTAGTTTTTATTACTTTCAAGGGGTATAGTAACTCAAACTAAACAAAATGATATCGCCTGCAGTGATCCCTGGGCTGCCTAGTTTTACAAAGGCACAAGAGTGCTTTCCCGCTGCAAACATGCAATTAAGTTGATGTGTTCGGATCAGTACTCAGATGAAGTATTATTCAGAACAATGAGGCCACAGTACCTGCAAACATATATACTGAACAATAGTTTTGAATGACACAATTAGATCACTGCAGAGAGAGTTTCCTTTTAAAACAAATCACAACGGGATTGATAACCACACTTACCTCACTGGCTAGAACTTGAGAGTATTCGATGTCCAGTTCATACAGCGTTTCAATGTGATCGCTGGTAAAAGCTATCGGAACCAAAAGGATGTTCTTCCTCCCCCTCTCACAAAGCCCTCTAATGGCCTCGTTTGTCAGAGGACCCAGCCAGGGCATCGGGCCAACCTGTGAGAAAGGAGGATGAATGCACACCGGGACCCACGTCTCACCACAGCCCACTGCCCTGGACATACACACACCTCCCTGTAAGAGTGAAGGCCACGTTTTACACCTTCTCTAATGGGTTCTGGTATTTCTATATTAAGCTTGAATCCTTCTCGAAACTGGCAAAATATAACAATTCCTATGATTACAATTAAAAATAATCTATTGTTTCAATGGAATCGAGGAATTCCAGTGGTCACTTGATTTTCCCTCCTTATTTGCTTGCAGAGTTCTTTCTGCTCATGGGAGCAGTCAGGTTACAGAACATTCTGCCTACGTGAAAGGGCCAAATCTAATCATTTTATAACTATGTCCTAAAATACACATCCTCAAGAGAGCTGACTGCCTGCCGATGTGTGGAAGCCACCTACCTTGGACTGCCAAACCAGTCTGTAGGGATTGGAGTAACCCAGCTTATCCATGACTCTCTGGACAGTGGCGCCCACCTCCTGAGGATAGGGGTCCCCTCTGTTGACCACCTGCAACAGAGACACGGGTGTTCAGTCACCAACACCGCGAAGGGTTCTGAGAGCCCTGGACTATGTGGTGAGTTGGCGTGAGCCCTGGACCTGAGGCCGCCCCTTGTCTTCTGCGCTAAAGACCATGCCATCTGAGCTCAACGCCCAACTTCCTCGGATGGATTTCATCAGCCAAAGGAGAACACTGTACTCAATCATCTCTAAGGTCCTTAGGAACATGTCAAATTCTGTGTCCATGTTATTCATGGGAGACTGACAACGTATGACGATGGAGGATGGGTTTCTTCAATCCCCCATCTGAAATAGGGAAAATGAGACAGAAAAGCTGGGAAGGAAGAGGCAACAAGGGATGGGCCTTCACTCTTGGTAGTCACCTGAGGGGCTGATTTTATTTCATTTTATTTTATTTTTATTTTTGGCTGCGCTGCACACCTTGTGGGATCTCAGTTCCCCAACCAGGGATTGAACCTGGGCCACGACAGTGAAAGCCTGGAATCCTAACCACTAGGCCACCAGGGAACTCCCTGATTTTAGAAATGAAATTGAAAGAGTGCTGTACGGGGCTTCCCTGGTGGCGCAGTGGTTGAGAGTCCGCCTGCCGATGCAGGGGACACGGGTTCGTGCCCCGGTCTGGGAGGATCCCACATGCCGCGGAGCGGCTGGGCCCGTGAGCCATGGCCGCTGGGCCTGCGCGTCCGGAGCCTGTGCTGCGCAACGGGAGAGGCCACAACAGTGAGAGGCCCGCGTACCGCAAAAAAGAAAAACAAAAAAGAAAAGAAAGAGTGCTGTACGGACAGTGTACAGAACTACTGAGTCTATGGGGACCAGGTGGACACAGAGTAAACACTAGTGGAATAAGAGAAAGAAGCGGCACGCGGGCTCAGACTCCAGGCTCCTCAAGAGCATGGCCTGTGTCTTCTAATCCCTTTTCCCCACTCTTTCCACAACAGCGGACCGTGGCAATGCTTTGTGCACAGCGTCTGTAAATGCTACTCACAGCCAGAACAGCTTGCTAATACCTCTGAAAATGTTCAGTAGAAGTGTTACTTTTACTTCTTTAATATTTAGTTGTGTACTAACTCCCTAACCCCCTTACCCTGCTTTATTTCTTCCCATAGCCCTTATGACCTCCTAATGTTCCAGATTATTTTCTTATGTATTATGTTTATCATCCATCCCCCTTCCCCCATTCTCTGGAGGCAAAGATTATTGTCTATTTTGTTCATTCCCATATCTTACGATAGAGGATAGATGACTGCCTGGAATATAGTAGGTGTTCAACAAACACTGTCGAAATAAAATGATGAACCTTTTCATGATATTACTAAAAGTTAGTTTGCCATTAGAAACATAAATGTAGAAGGAATGAGGGAACTATAAAGTCACCATTAGAACAGCACAGAAATATCCACTGATGGAGGCTAAAATTAGTGGGCAAAAGTCTGAGGAACAACAAGATATTTGCACCGTCTCAAAGTAGCTTGCCTAAGATATTTGTAATTACAGAGAGAAAAATAGTGACTTTTTAATGGACAAATCCAGAAGATACCACCTTAGACAAATGACCAGGGATCACGTCACGAGTAGTAAAACATACTGCCAGCATGTTCCCCTGATATGCTACACTGAGGACAGACCACCCCAGGGGTTTTTTTTCCTGATAATACATGACCTCAGTCTAATCATGAGAAAATACCAGACAAATCCAAATGGAGGAGCATGCTACAAAATAACTAACATTCTACTAAAATCACTCTTCAAAAATATCAAGGTCATGAAAGACAAGGAAAGTATGAGGAACTGTCACAGACTGGAGGATCCTGAGGAGACGTGACAAGTAAATGCCATGTAAGATCCTGGATTGGATCCTGGAACAGAAAAGAGACAACTGAGGAAGAAGTGGAGACATCTGAGTAAGGCCTTCAGGTAACAGCACTGCACCGCTGTTCGGTCCTTAGTTTTGATCACTGGACTCTGGTTATGTGAGATGTCAACATTAGGAGAAGCTAAGGGAACACTGTACTATTTTTGCAACTTTTCTGTAAGTCTAAAATGACTTCAACATAATACGTTTTTAAAAAGTCATTACAGGGAAAAAGTCATTAGAAGCGAATGCAGGGGAAAAAGAAGAGCTTGTGAGAACAGTTTTCTTGCTCGACAATCCCTCTGCCTTCCCTACCCCATCCCTATCCTCCTGACTTCATGGTATTTCTCAGTCTCACCCAAGACCCTGGGCAGCAAAAAAACCCCAAATAAGCAAACCTGGAAGCAGCATCTTCAGTCCTTGAGAGGAGGAACGGGAAGTGAAGTGAGAGACGAGAGGAGAGAAGGCAGCACCTGGAATCGTGCACGTATAAAAACGTGCTTCCTCCTTTCCTGGCTAGAGAGCTTCCCTTCCGGCACTTCAGACACGGCCTCATCACACACAGGACGGTTATAAAAAGGAGAAGGACAGAGCAAGAGGATGGACATGTGAAGAGAATTTGCATGGGACCAGAAAAGAGAAGAGGCAGGCTTCCAGAAGAGAGAAATTTCTCTCCAGAGCTACCTACTGCTGAACCTGGCACCGCTTAGGTGACATGCAGGACAGAGAAGCTGCAACGGGCTTGCCCCTGGTGACCACCAGGTGGCAGCACAGACCAATTAGAAGAGTGGCCCCAGACACGACACTTGTATTAACTCCATTACCCCTGGAGTTAAAACCTTAATAACACCTGAGAAAATGTAATTCTCTACCTCTCCAGCTTTGAAAGCAATGTTTTTAGGGTACAATACTCGTTCTAAGCTGATGAAACTGGCTGCTTATCCCAAGCACTTCTGTATATCATACATACACCAGCTCCATCAATTCTTGTCTCCACAAATGCAACAGTGATTGCACAGATGCGGTATCTTAATGAACACCCAGTGTAATATGAGAAACTCAGGAGCAACCAGATCATAACTTGACACACTCTATATTCACTGGCCAAAATGTGCTCCCTAGCCTTGGCAAATTAAAAACTAATCACTTCCGGGAATTCAAACAGCCCAAGTCTTGAGGACAAAAGAATGGGGTTGAGGACTTCCCTGGTGGCGTAGTCTACAATCCAACACCCTGAAACGTCAGGCTGAGTTCCTTCAACAGGGCAGGCAAAAAGCAGTCTCCTTTTAACTGTCCCACTTATTAAAAATTCTTATGTAGGAATATATCTTCAAGTTACCATTTTAAAGGGACTTATTAAGACAATGTCTATTCACAATAGTATAGTCTGAATGAATTGTTATTAGCCTTCAAGAAACGAGTCTAAAATTAGCACCAAGTTCAGTTTGAGATTTTAGAGTTCCTCCTTGCACTGGGCTTAGGCCAAACGGAAGCTGAGTCCATGTCACACATTTCGAAATCCTCTACCACTGGGTCATCCAACAGAATGTTCTTACTTACAGACATCGGCAACGAGTGAGCAGAAAAAAGAATGACCACCTCGCGTCTCTTCTCAAGTGGAAAATGGTCCAGTTCTTTCAGAATGTGGTCGGCAAAGCACTGTGGGAACACCAAGAAAGGGGGATAAGGAGGGAGTGGGAAGAAAGACATGGAAGGAAAAGAAAATATTTTTTAAATGAGAGCGACACCAAAACTCTCAGAGAAGCCCTCAAACATCAGAACTGCTTTGTAAAAAAAACTGCAAACTGTACAGTCTCTCTTGCTTTGGTTCATCATCAAAATGGCTCATAACGGTTTCAGGGGCCTGGGGAATTTGATGGGAAACTTCTAAAGCTCGCTAATGGCTCACTGAAAACGAACGCTCTGGACGCTTCCCCTTGGGAGGCACAGGGCACACTTCCAGATGGAAAGGGAACACAGATGGGAAGGAGAAGTTGTTTTAAGACCTCTCATTTGCTCGGCTAGCAGGAAAACAGCTTACAGGGTCTTACTAAATCTCCCTTAGCTTGGCTTTCAGGCCTATCACATTAAAATACATTAGACAGAAATAACAGAGGAATAAGAAAATGATTCTATTTTTACGACCTTTTCCTCACTGAGTCAATCTTCATGACAGCCTTCATAACAACAGATGAGAGGTTGTATAACTCTCGTTAAATCCACAGAGCGGGGAGCTGAGGCTGACTGGGGGGCCCGTTCAGCGCGCTCAGCCGCATGGCATCTGCGGAAGCTGGGCTAGAACGCAGCCCGCTTTCCTCGTCACATCTCTCTCCACCAGACCAGTTAATTCCCTTCCTTAGTTGGCACGTCCCCCAGTCACAACAATAGGTGCTGAAATACCAGATCTGAAGAGGCTTTCTTTGATCTCACTCTTTAATCACTCTGTCATTTAACTTATAAAGTAAATGCTACAAAGGACATTAATGAGTCAACGGACAAAATTGGAATATGAATGTAGATTAGATAGATTTAAGTATCAGTGTTAAATTTGCTGAAGTTGATTATTGTATCATTGTTATGGAAAAGAATATGCCTGCTGTTTAGGTGTAAAGGGTGGTTTTATAATTCTGTATATATGTGTGTGTGTGTGTGTGTGTGTGTGTGTGTGTGTGTATAAAAAACTTATTCTCAAAAGGTTCAGGAAAAAAATTATGTATACACAGACACACATACATATGCGTACACACACAGAGCATGCAAATGATAAAGCAGGTGGGATAAATGT
Organism: Aethalodelphis obliquidens; assembly: GCF_003676395.1. NCBI lineage: Eukaryota > Metazoa > Chordata > Mammalia > Artiodactyla > Delphinidae > Aethalodelphis > Aethalodelphis obliquidens. The sequence goes on from NW_020837963.1 coordinate 13,009,569, forward strand.
TATTAATATGTGAATCTAAACAAAGAGATGAGAGTTCCTTATATACTATTCTTAGTCTTGTAACTTTTCCAATGCTTGAAATTATTTCCAAATAAAAAGGTTTTTAAAGCATTATTTAAAAAAATTATAAAGGACAATTTACCAGAACCATGTAAATTTGTACTTGTTGGCATTTTGATATATCAGTGGTTAATACTATAGTATGAGTAAATTATTACCTAATAAATATTGGGATATTATTAATCTTTCCAGAACCCACAAAATTTGACAAATTAATGCTCTAAGGCACAAAGCGGTACCTAGAGAGTTAGTTCCCTTTTCAAAATTTATAATTTACCTATAGAGTCAATGTGATAGGATTAGATACAGATAAAAGCAATATTTTCTGGTGGTCTCTGCAGTGTTTGGAGACTAAGGATGCTCAGAAAAGACTGTACAAAAGCCTAGATAAGGAGGCCCAATGCAAAGTTTAAGTAGGAGCCTGGAACATACATTTACACCAAATATCCCAACAGCTAGATACAGTAGTAAAATGACTATTTTGAGTAATTACTACCTATAATACGTATTGATAGAAATGTAGACTAAACACACAATTTTTAGTTTCAGTTTTTACTTTTAGTTTTTGTTTAGTTGGGGTTTTTTTCTATTTCTACTAGATATCAAATCTCCTCACGTAATCGTCATGATACTAATAAAATCTAACCATAAATTTTTGTTTCCTCAAAATTTGAGTAGTATTTTTTCCTTTTATCATCTTGCATAACTGCAAGTAGAAACACAATTTGTTACAGCTTACAACAGACTCAGCCTTTATCTAAATAGAGGAGCCGTAGGCGAGCAGAAGTGTTCCTGAAATCATCTAAAATCCATCTGCGGTATTTTCTACGCTCAATCCCTCTGCAGAATGAAAGAAGCAGGCGGCTCTCAGAGCCTTCAATCACACCATATAGGAGGGCAGATAAATGCCTCTAAAATTCCCTTTCATTTTATGAAGGGAGACTTCCTCAGTGAAGAGACCTTTCCATCTTTCTGCTTCCCCCCTTTTCAAAGGACTGAATATTAATGCAAATCTAATTACTCCCTCAATTAGGGCAGGCAGATGCTGTGCAGATCCCTCGGTTCTCTGCGACCACATGTCAGTGCTAACCTGAAACCCCCCTTGTTTCCAGTCACAGGCCTCCAAGAGCAGAACAGGCAGGCCAGGCTGGGGCTCAGGCGGTCCGGACTGGACCCAGCAAAGAGCAAACTGGGAGGGAGGTTGTGGGGGAGGACACCACACTGAGACCAAAACTACACCCATCCCTGAGGGAAGGTGCCTCCTTTTCACTTCGCACTTTTTACTTAAAACTGGATTTCAACCTAAGCGTTAACCCTTGACAGCACCTACGGGCCTAAGGAAAACACCGTCTGCTCAGGGGCGAGCCGGCCTGCTTTCAACGATGTCTACCACCATCTAGTGGTTATCGATTTTAAGTTACTCCAGGCTTCAAAAAAGTGTTAAGCTGGTATTTTGCCAGAGACGGTCCGAGGAATGAAAAATAAACGGATGAAATCCACATCACTTAGTATTTCTTCTACCTAAACTAACTCGAAGGTAGAAACTTCCACCAACAGAACAAAATAATATTTGTTTGATCAAGGACAATAGCCAGCAGTACTCCCCTATTCAAAGGGCGAAAAGGTACATAATAACACCAATTCAAAGCTTTAGAATTGTGGCTTTAACCGATTCTCCTAAAATCAAACACCTATTACTATAAATATTACAAATATAAACTATGTAGGAGAAATTTGAAATTTCTTTTAATATATGAAACTTTCTCAATTGAAATGTTAAATTTATTCTGTCTCAGAACATGTAGATATATTACCTTTAAAATTTTTAAATCTTTTGATATTTTAAAGGATTTAGAAAATAGAGGATTTGTTTGTCAGCTGTTCAGTCTATGAATGGAGATTAAATGAAACAACTTGCATAATCTTTTTTTTTTTTTCCTCGCATAATCTTTAACGTTCTTTTGGTCACTGTGAAACACAAAACTCAAAACATAATTCTGCCATGGTCTGTAACTAATACTATTAATCTGAAGAAAGAAAAGAGTTTACCCTTTAATCTTTAAATTTATTTCCTCCTGTCATAATAAATCAAGACTCTAATACCTTTTGTTAATCCCCAGCACACAATTTAAGTAAGAGAACAGTAAGACTCGGGACACCCACAGACCAGGCAGGGACAAGAACCTGACTCACACCAGAAGCTGGGGTGACAGACGCAGCTGGCAGTGGCTGGCTTACCTGAATGAGGAGGGGGTGTGTGGGCCACCTGTCAATCGTGCTCCACTTCATCGTGGGCTTCTTGCCCACTTCGTTATAGTATCTGTAAATGGCATTTAAGCTGCTGCCTGAAATATACAGGGGCCACTTAGTACACGCATGAGGGCTATGGTGAAAATAAAAAACAGACTAGTAAAGGCAGTAATAAGTTCAAAGCAGGTAAGTCTTCCGCACTGAATCAGTCTAATTACAATCACTTCAATGCTCTAAAATGCATATAGATTTAACTACCCTGCAAATGAAGATCACTAAAAAGCAATCAATTTCAATGGCCTTTCAAAGAGCATTGAGACCACTTCTCTAGAGAAGCACAATGGCAGCGGATTTATGAAATACAAGCAGTCATTATCTGCAAAAACCAAGTCTTACAATTGAAAGCATGTTAAATTTTTTTCCCATTATGAAGGTAATCAACCCCATTTACAGAAAATGTAGGGGTGGGAAAGAAAGCAAAAAAGAAGCTGGCCATGACCCCAGAATGCTAATACAGTCATTGTTTTCTTCTAAGGTAGTTCTTTCCAATTATTTTTCTTTACAGCTGTTTTGTTTTACAAAGTTATACTTTTTAGGACATGTGCAGTTTTGTATCCTGAGTATTTAGGGCATTTTTACTTAGTATTATGAGATGAATATTTTCCACATTACAATAAAAGCTTTATAACCATCCTTTTTAATGGCTTGTTTGATAAGAAGAGCAGCTTATTAAGGTTTCTAAGCGCATTCTCTGTTTTTACCTGCTTTATAAAATTATCATCACTCCCTAGAATAAGTTAAATGAATACCAAATCCTTACAGGTAATCTAACAAAACTTGTATTTCTAAACAAGAGATGGAAACCATGAAAATTCGAAGACTAAGGGAAAGCAGATGGTGACAACCCAGTGCGATTCTTTTCCTGGCCTAGAGGAGCTGGCACTGGAGCCAAGCCTTAATCCTAGGAAACTAACCCTAACGTGGAGCCTCCTCTTCAATCTTCACGTGGGGCAAATGCTCCAAAACATTGCCACGCTTCCCAACACCACCGGTCTCTCCATGAGAACTATTAATCAGTTAGGTCTCCAAATTAAAATGCTAGCCAGGACAAAGCCATATTTAAATCACATGTACCCTCAGGCTAAGACTCAATTTTCAAAAAAAATAAATGGAGTTCCATTTTTCTGAGAATACAATGGGTCAGATAAATCCAAATTGAGTCCATTCCAGGCTCAAAAACCATCCCTCCAGAAATCACAAAGTAGTCACCACCATCTTCACATTGCAAACCACGTTTCACAGGTGAACAGCATCTTCAGATGTACACAAGGACTTCGAGAAGCCACAGCAGGTCTTCTGAATCACTCAGAAACATGCAATGAACTATCAAAGGTAGTAATTAAGGGAAAAGCGTAACTAAAAAAATTGCATGATTAAAAAAAGTGATTGATACATAGAATATACTGGTGCTGCCACAATATGTGTCTAAATAAAACAACAGATAAATGACACTCTAGTGGCCTCAAAGAATGAACATGCTTCCCAAAGGCTTTCACATCTCTGAAGTAGGGATGTACCTGCCCTTACACCAGAGGTAGTAGGGAAAAGCTACAGACACTACTGTTTTAAACACACTGCTAGAGCCAGCTGTGAAATGAAACCCTAGTCAATCCTTTGTCGTATAAATAACCGTCTTCTGAACTTGTTTAATTTTGAGAGCGGACATTTACATGTTGAGTTATATTTTTGAAAGCCTGGCCAAAGTAGAGTTTAGAAATTTATAAAATCTGATTTATTCTCCAATAACGTTACCAGACATTTTAAAGTTATTGAGGTACATGTCCAAAAGAAATCACAATTCAAACTCTTGAGGGTGTCTGAGAGCTCAGACATTTTCACAGGTGCTCTGAATAAATATTTAAGGCACACACCAGGCTTCCAAGATTTCTTCCAGTAGCCTTTTGTTTTCTCCTTATAGTTATAGAAATAATATGCACTAATGTCCAAAAGCAATTTGGGAGTAAAAATGTGCTGACCGCAAGCCTTGAGAAAGGATGTAAACAAATGTATTTGTGGGTGACAGTAGAAGATTTACCTATACCTCATGATACAGAGATTGGCAAAACAGATTATTCTCCAGCTCCAATTAAATATATAGGAAACAACACCTAGTAACATTTCCCAAAATCTAGAACACTGAGAGAAGTCTGCAAAGGAAACCCTAAACTGGGTTTTGGTTTAACCAGGAACCAACCCATAACCAAAGCATAACCAAAATAAACACCTATATTTCCAATGTTATATGGACATCTCTGCTGGCAAAATGGAAACAGCTATCAACTTTGCTACATTAATAAGAATATTAGGGTAGCCATAAAAATAAGGGTTATTACACAAACATAGAAAGTGGCTTAAGGTTCATTACTGATCCATTATACAGCTGCATTAAAGCACTGAGCACTGGAAGCCACTGCCTTTCACCCACCATTTGTAATTCTCAGTCAACTGGCTAATAACTCAAGGGACAGATGAACCATGAGATTTCCAACGGACTGACCTGAACTCTCATGTTTAAAGCAGACAGACTGGATTTGCCATTCAAATCGGAAATGATTGATCGTTTCCTTCCGCGCTCAGCTTCCCTGGTTATTTTTGCCAGGGCCAGATCTACCCTCCCACTGTCAGAGAGAAGCCTTACCTGTGGTAGAGCAGCTGTACTGTGGGTACTGTGTGAAAGCAATCGCCCTTTCCAGCCCATCTCTCTCCATCTCTTCAACTGCTTCTTCTGTTAACGGGTGGACATACCGGAATCCAATATAGTATTTGTGAGGGGCTATTAGGAAGCATGTGTGGAAAGGAGAAAGGATTCATCTTGATATAGATTCCAAACAGAATGCAGTGTCCAGAACAAAGACAGTTACCCTAATTTCCTATGGTGCTGATAAAGTGAGCAGGTTTAGAATAGTCCTTGGATTGTAGCCAGGCTTCTGCTGGTGTATGGATTTTTAACCACTGTTTTCTGTGTTCAACCATTTAGCATATGGTTTTTAAAACTCAAGCTTCTGGGCCTTATTCTCTGCTCTTGGCTGAGGTAAGAGAGACTCAAGAGCAGAGAGCATTTATCCTTAAAGTATAACCTCCTCTCATGTACCAGATACCATGGGAGACATTGTGCTTTTTTTTTTTTCTCATCTAAACCCCATTTTTCAGATAAGGAAACAGACTCTCAAAGGTTAATGAACCTGCCCAAAGTCACAACTAGCCGATGGTTGAGATGAGATTGCAACGTGGGTCTCCCCACCCCAAAGCCTGTGCTCCTTCGCATGGCTCACCCCCAGCCTCTTCCAACACCCGGGTCCCCTCCTTCTGTTCCCTCAGACCCCAGGCCACCTAGTTTATATAAAAGCTCTGGGATGCTCGATAAAAGTGCACTAATAACAAATGATTCAAATGATTCTCCTCACTTATATGAAAAACAAATCAACGAACAAACCAACAACAATGCTTAAGTTGGAGGCGCTAAGTGGGATTTAAAAATCATTGTTCTGGCACCTAAACGGCCCAAGTCAGGGCACATCTTTGCGGTCCTTCTCCTATCACTTTACCAATTCCCTCTCCTATCTCCTCCTGTATTTTTAAAGCATCTTCAACCAATTTCTCAGGCATTTATAAAATCATAAAACTGAAAGTTTCCTAAAGTTACCCAGTTTTATTTCCTTGTCTTTCATAGGATGACACTCAACTTATACTCAGGGATGAAGTTGAAAATACACTACATAAACATTAAGTAATAGTAAACCTGAGATGACGTTACTGTCCAGGCATAAGCCAGGGCTTCAACTAAGAACATGACACTAAATTGCCACAAGAAACATTTAGGTTGAAGTGAAGAAAAAGATGATACATTTATTGCGTGTGTGTGTGTGTGTGTGTCTCTCTATGAGTGTGTATATACATATGTGTGTATATTTTATACATATGTATATATGTGTGTGCTACATATAGATATAGATATAGAAAACATTCCTCAGAAACTTGACCCAGGGGACTGAATCAATGGAACATGTTGCCAAGAACAGAAGCAGAATATCGATAGGGGAATAGAAGCATGTCTGTGCAGGGGAAGGACAGTCTGATTCAATATTCTCCGGTTGGGAACTACAAACAGAGGAAGGAAGGGATACAAATGAAATCATTCTCAGCTGCCTGTCCCTTCTAGACTACCAATTTTTTGGTCTCTTGCATAAAATATGGTGACCTGCAGTTAAAACACCCCAGAGGGCATGGCCCTGTAAGCAAACTCCAATTGACCGATTGTTCAAAGATTACGTGGTTCGTGCTAAAACTGCCAACTATAACAGCATCATTAAGTCCACTTTTCAGGAGCTCTTGGTGCTCTGAGCCGAGGCTGAAGTGGAATTTGCTTTCTAATCTATCTTGAGACAATCCAATGATCAGATTGACACAGTAAGATCCCCTGAATCCTGGGGGTCAACCAGCTTCTCCTGTTTTCTTTCCAGCTGCCCGGTAGTTGAAAGTTGTAGCCTAAATGCCTGGGGTCTGGGAGTTCCTCAAATGTTACAGATTAAGAGAGGTGGAGAGGCCTCCCTCACAGATAAAAGCAGGGCGGTGACCATATCTGTAAGTGAGACAGAGTAAAATACTCTGGAAAGAACAGATAATGCTTTCTAAACGGTCCAATTCAAGACGGCCTGCAAAGACATATTTTAGAAAAAGTGACAACGCACTGTCTCCGACTGGGTCTATCCTGAGGAGCTAACAAGCACGCACGGAGGCTCCTGGCTGCCCCCGCAGGAGCGCGGGGAGAGGAAGGAGTCTCCTGGATGTCATCTAGCACCACATCTGGTGGGCAGCACATCTGGCCAGAGTGAGCGCCAGACACACGACTCGCTGGCCCAGCCTCGTCCACCCTCAGAGCAGCTGCTCAGTGAACACGCCTGGGTGAGAACTACAAAGAAGTCAAACAAGGAACAAATAGAAAAGCCATTTTTTAAACAGTAAAACTTCATTAATCTCCAGTCCATTCATTTAGCACGTGCAATAGTTCAAATGTCTGATTTGTACATGATTCTTTGAGAGAATGGTGTGAAGTTATTATAATGCTTTGTTACTTGTATCAGATCATGAACCCTGTGCCAATGGTGAATAATAAAAGCTCACATTTCCTGAATTTTTATCATGTACGCTGCACCATGCTAATGCCTTTCAGGATTATCTTATTTCATTTTCACAGTGGTCCTACGAGTTGGGTTCTGTTATCATCCCCATTTTCAAGATGAGGTTTAGTCGGGTAAGTTATCTGCCTGACGTCATACAACCAGGGATGGGGAAGCCAGCTCCATCTGAAATGAACCCATTGTGCATCCAATAAAGAACGAAATTATTTTACTGAGTAGCACTTACTTAGAGCTTCATTAAAAGCAGCCATGTATAACTAAACTATAATTTTTAAAATGTATTTTAGATTTAGACTTTTCATGAAGTGAAATGATTGCACTTCTCATCTATTTCCTTCTGTGTCCACTAAATGACTGCAATGCAGTATTACTACACGAAACCAATTCCAAGTCACATTCCCTCATGTAACGCACTGTAATTAGTCAATAGTAATTCTATGCAGAGCCTGTGCAAGTCTCAAACTATCTATACCGGCTACCAAGCAACAACTACTTGCCCCAAAAATGAGAGTCTGAAACATTTTTATCCGGTTGTAATCATCACTTTTTTTTTTTTTGACTAAAGAGAACTTTTCCAAATACATGTAAACAAATAGACACAGTTCAAAAGTAAATTTTATAATTTTGTAGGAAAAAAAGTATAAGAATGGAGGAGGAATGAGAAAGAGATGAATAGAAAGGAAACCCGATGATGGCCATTCTGACTGGTGTGAGGGGATACCTCGGTGTAGTTTTTTTTTTTTTTTTTTTTTTTAAATGGGAAGGGGACATTTCCTTCACCCCCTTTTTTTTTTTTTTTAATTAATTAATTAATTTATTTTTGCTGTGTTGGGCCTTTGTTTCTCTGCGAGGGCTTTTTCTAGTTGTGGCAAGCGGGGGCCACTCTTCATCACAGTGCACGGGTCTCTCGCTATCGCGGCCTCTCTTGTTGCGGAGCACAGGCTCCAGACGCGCAGGCTCAGTAGTTGTGGCTCACGGGCCTAGTTGCTCCGTGGCATGTGGGATTCTCCCAGACCAGGGCTCGAACCCGTGTCCCCTGCATTACCAGGCAGATTCTCAACCACTGCGCCACCAGGGAAGCCCCCTCGGTGTAGTTTTGATTTGCATTTCTCTAATGATTAGTGATGTTGAGCATCCTTTCATGTGTTTGTTGGCAATCTGTATATCTTCTTTGGAGAAATATCTATTTAGGTCTTCTGTCGATTTTTGGATTGGGTTGTTTGCTTTTTCATATTGAGCTGTTTGTAAATTTTGGAGATTAATTCTTCATCAGTTTCTTCATTTGCAAATATTTGCTCCCATTCTGAGGGTTGTCTTTTCGTCTTGTTTATGTTTTCCTTTGCTGTGCAAAAGCTTTTAAGTTTCATTAGGTCCCATTTGTTTATCTTTGCTTTTATTTCTCTAGGAGGTGGGTCAGAAAGGATCTTGCTGTGATTTATGTCATAGAGTGTTCTGTATAGCTGATTCACGTTTTTATACAGTAGAAACTAACACACAATTGTAAAGCAATTATACTCCAATAAAGATGTTAAAAAAAAGAAAGAAAGAAAGAAAGAAAGGAAACCTGAAAGCAGGAAGGAGAAGCAGCAGGAAGGGGTAAGGGAGGGAGGGAACCCAGTGCTAGCCCCACCCAGTGGCAGCTGGGGCTTCACTGCGAAGCTTCAGGTCCACTCAGCAAAGCATGAACAGCAGGACAAGAAGCTTCTTTCTGGGTAACCTGGGCGAGCCCCGAGGGGGCCACAGGGCCACATCTGGTAATCTTCTTGCTCTTCAATGCAAAGTTCCCCCAAAGAACCTGCTAAACTCTGAGACTGTTTCCTGTTTCCTATATCCACACTCTGTGTGATCATCAGCTGCTATACTCGTTTTGTAGGGTATCCCTCCAGCAAGTCTTCAAAGGATTTTTCTCTCTGCCCCTGGAGCAGCCTGGCCTGCAGCAGCAAGGCCCCACTAGACTAGAAGCTTCTTGTAAGTATAAACCATGTTTTTCAACCGTGAGTAGCAGTCCTGACCAGCGCAGGGCACTCAGTAGGCCACTGATGAATGAACGCGTGGGTGGTCTTGGGCCGCATTAAACACCCCCAAAGCAGGCTTGCTTAAATGATGAGGTGGTCATCTACCACGCAGCAGAAAGGCAGAATTGAACTTGCCTGCCTCGGGGGTCCCAGCGTGGGCCACAGAGGCTGGTGATATGCCCTAGGGTCATCAACACCAGGTATCTGATAGCGAGTGGGACACTGCTATACATCCAGGTCATTCCATGGGACTCTTTCCAGACCAACCAGGGAGGCAGAGGCCACTGCTGGCCTGTCTGGTCTGGACAAGCCAGCAGTCTCACCACAGAGAAAGAAGGAAGTGGGAAGGACGCATGTATACTCCTTTTTCAAGGCTGACAGCTCTACTAGGGTTGTTATGGTGATGGGTGCTAGACTAAGACGTCACCAGGAAAAATGGCATCTTTCCGTTGCCTTCGTCCACCGAAGACAGCATAGCAATTGCAGATCTGGTTCACGCTAAACATTTTATCGTGATAAGCAGTTCATGACTAGAGAGTTTGTTCTCCATCGGGTAGGTGTGAGGTGAGGTCAGCGAGTTTCCCTCACCCCACATTTTAAAAGATATACTGTGTCACATGTGGCTGAGCTGTATAAGAAATGCCCTGAAGCCACAAGTGAAGGCAGGGAGAAAACCTAATATTCAAAAGCACAAGTGAACAATTTTCCAAGTGAGATGCTCTGCTGAGGGCTGGAGCCCTTTGTCCCATGTGTGACACAAACAGTGGATTCTGAGAGCAACTCGAGCTGCTGCTCAATGAAACGCTTTTGGTCCTGCCTAGCGGGGCTGCTCTCCATGAGGGTCCACACTGTGTCACACTGTCCTGATCCTGAGCCCTAAACTGTCTGCAATGAACACATTTCATGTGTCCTAAGATGCACAGTATTTGTTTTAACACCTCATATTGGTCTACAACAGACACCATCTTAAAATTAACTGACAGAGGTCTTGTGTCTTCATATTATATAAAAACAATGGTGCGTCCAGCAATCAATGGTGTCTTGAATGCAATTAAATATGGCACTTAGAGTTCCTTCGTGTAGTTAATGTTTCATTCTGCACATTATAATTTGCGTTAGAGGCTCTCAGAGAACAGTCACCAGATGTGCGCAATCCTCTTTTTAGTGCCATGCCCAACGAGGCACTTAAATGACTCACGATCATGGTGTTGCCAAGAGCTGAAAGCGGTTGCTGAAAGTTGCTTAGAGCCTCATGGCTGCAGTAGCAGCTAGCTAATTCTGCTCTAAATGCTGATCTAATTAGTCATCCACACAGAAACAACAATAGCAGCAGCCTCAACCTATTTCCCAAGGATTTCTTTCCAGGACGATGATGTATGCATCTGTTTTTTCATGGTAGGTAGCCTCTTCCTTATAATCCAGCTCAGCTTAACACACACCTCCAACTTCCTTTTGAGACTAATGTTCTGAAACTTTAGCTTTTTTATTTGTAACATAAGGAAGTAATAGAAAAGGCATACATCTGGGAACAAAGGAAAATGCCACAAGAACTGAGTTCAGTGGCTGGGCATCAGGTAGGACCCCCTGCAAATTGAGAGCTGCTGGTACCCAGAATTGCATTTAGCTTCCAACAGTGTTGTGAGTTTCATAACTATACTTTGAAAGAACAAACCTAGTGAGATGTGAGCTGAGAAACACCATACCTGTGTGCGGGGACAACTCATCCAGCAGCTTCACCATGCCTTCCCCTTGCTTAGCAGTCCACATCTTGATGGGGGATCCGCCTCCAATCCTGCGGTACTGCTCCTGAATTTTGGGGGTTCGGCGTTTGGCAATGAATGGTCCCAGCTTACTAAATCATTGAACATTGAAATCATTTTATTCCAGCTAAGTAACCTCAGAAACATTTTCTACTCAATTAAAAAAAAAAAAAAAGATGAGCAAAATTTTAAGAAGAGCCTCTTAAGATCACGCCTTTAAAACCAGAAGCTCGAGGTCACTGACAACAGCCTGCTCTTTCGGCCCAGATCAGAGAGAGAGAACCAGACAGTCTCTGAGGAGTATCCACCCTGCCCTACAAGCTGTTCTAGCAGTAGGCCCTGAAGATTCAGGAGCTCAGACACCTGTGCAGAGCACCTGGCTGTGTGCTAGCTACTAACTTACCACCTCTGGATCCTGTACCTAATAGGAACTAGGACGTACAAGACATTAGGCAGCGTGCAGCCCTCTTATTTAAGAAAATGCATGTTAATCCTATGATATACTTGCCCACGTGAGCAAAGATGTATGCACAAGAATGTTCATTGTAACACTGAAAACAATCTAAGTGTCCGTCAGTGAGGCACTGGTTAGATAAATTAAGGTATGACCATACAGTGCAATTCCATAGAGTCATGAAAACAGAATGAGCCAGATCTATATAATCTGTTATGGAATAATCTCCAAGAAAAATTAAGTTTCAAAAAAAAAATAGCAAAGTGCCAAATGATGTACATAAGTACATTCACGTTTGTGCAAAAAAGTGTATGTGTGTATGTGTGTGTGTGTGTGTGGTGTGTGTGTGTGTGCATGTATATATACACCTGGATGTGCCTGGACTATTTCTGGACCTAACAGTGCTTACCTCCGGGGTGGGTAAGTGGGAGGCTGGAGTCCAAGGGGAAAGAAACACCTGCTTTTTACTATAAACACTTATTAACTATTTGCAATTTTTTATCGTATGCATATATAAATTTTTTAATTAAAAAACCCTATGCTTGGGCTTCCCTGGTGGCGCAGTGGTTGAGAGTCCACCTGCCGATGCAGGGGACGTGGATTCGTGCCCCGGTCCGGGAAGATCCCACATGCCGTGGAGCGGCTGAGCCCGTGAGCCATGGCCGCTGAGCCTGCGCGTCCGGAGCCTGTGCTCCGCAACGGGAGAGGCCACAGCAGTGAGAGGCCCGCAGACAGCAAAAAAAAAAAAAAAAAACCCTATGCTGGGTGCTCTGTGATGACCTAGATGGGTGGGATAGGGGAGAGGGGTGGGAGGAAGGGAAATCCAAGAGGGAGGGGATATGTGTATGCATATAGCTGACTCACTTCACTGTGCACCAGAAACTAACACAACATTGTAAAGCAATTATACTCCAATTTTTAAAAAAAGATACTGTGAAACTCAGTCATACACATCAAAATATACAGCAAATATCAATCATACCTCAAAAAAAAAATAAAGAAAACAGGGAGGAAAGAATGAAAGGAAGGGAAGAAGGACGGCAAGAACTCAATTCCACAGCACCAATGAATAATACTCATTGCTTCCCTGAGTGTTAGTTAAGTACAAAGTACAAATACATCTTTATAGCTCCTTCAGCTGTGTCCAGACCGCTGCAATTTCCAGAGCTCTGGGAAGGAAACGGCCCAAGGGGAATCCTCGCTAACTTGCTTTCTCTATCCCCTACAATTCTTCTTACATCATAGCCTTCTCATAACTAATAGAAAATAAGAATGCTGCTCTAGCACTACCAGATGTGCACTAAAACCGTTTATTTATTTATTTTTTAACTACAGAACTGAGATACATGGAAGGCAAAATGCACTGCACAGGTTATAGATAAGTATAGGCATTTACATGTATCTTACTTTTGAACAGGAAGTGTCATGAGGTCTCGATCCGAGAAGAGCCTCAGAAGGAAGTCGTGAACTTCTCCGACGGTTTCAGGGCCTCCCATGTTCAGCATTAATATTCCAGTTTTCGGCTTCCTACATAAATCAAAAGGCAACAATTGATTTGTAACACTTCTAGGGTAGAATTTTGTTTCTGCTAGCAAACTCTCATCTAATCTGTTCAATGCAAAGATGAAAAGCTACAGATCTCTTCACTGCCATCACAGTGAACACATGAGGCCTCCAGCTCTGCACAGTCCAAGGTCCCAGCTCAGACTCTGACCTTCACCGTCTAGCTCCATCCCTGTCCCTGGACTTTCCCTGGGCTCCAAATATTCCTCTATTAAACTGTCAGCCCTGAACAAAGATCCCATTCTTTGGGGGCTGAGGGTCAAGGTGTAAACCTAAAATTGTCCTGAGGCTGAAACACTTGTTCATATGACTGCCTCGTGCCTACACAGGTTACCTGATCTCTCCAAGCTTAAGTTTCCTCATCTGTAAAATAGAGAGTCCACCCATTACCTCAAAAAGTTATTCTGAGAATTAAGTGCATAATGTACTTATTCAGCATAAGCTGCCACAAACAGTAGGTTCTATTCTACACAGAGGAGCCGTGGGTTTCCCTATAATTTTAAACCTCCCCAGGAAACTATCAGCCCTTATTTACTCCCTTCTCTTTAGTTAATTATTAAATTATTAATGGCTTAAATTATTTCTTGCTACTCTGCTTCCTTCTCCAGAGCCCGTCTTTACTCCTGCTCAGTGTCCCCTGCTGTGATATAAACTACGTTTCCCACTTTACACTCACCTCGCCATCCTTCATCTAAAACCCACTACTTAGGTAATTCCTGTAAAACACTGTTCTGAATTGTTCAGATTAGTCCCAGGCTAAAGAATCAACCACTGGATGAGCAAAAGGAAACAAAAAAAAAATCATGCAGCTTCTGGGAAATTTTTTTTAAAAAGGACTATGCAAAAATGTAAACTTATAAAATCCAGAGCTGCTCTGAGGCCTGCACCGCCGAAGTGAGCCAGGCCAGGATGAGTTCTCTATTCCTAAACCAGCCAGGGGGCAAGCTGGAGCCAGAGCAGGACCAAGTGTCTCCCCTGAGCTTCGGGGAGCCACCAGAAGACCATGACTCTGGTCGGAGCCACAAGGTCAAAGCCTGAGATGGGAGCGTGGAGAACTGCGGGCCTGTCTTTCCTCCTGTGACAGGAGTGAAAGAGGCTGCTGGTGGGGAAAAGAAAGGACAAGGAGTGTTTCTCCACTCATCCTTTTTTTTCTTCTTGTGCACTGTAAACATTTAGATATAATTCACATACCATAACACCTGCCATTTTAAACTGTACAATTTGGTGTTTTTTAATATATGCTCAAGGTTAGGCAACCATTACAGCTATCTAATTCCTAAACATTTTCCTCAGCCCCCAAAACCCCACTTATCCGTTACAGCCATTCCCCATTCTCCCTCTCCCTCACCCCTGGCAACCACTAATCTACTTTCTGGGCCTATGGATTTGCCTATCAACAGAAATAGAGTCATAATATGTGGCCTTCTGTGTCTGGTTTCTTTCACTTAGCATAAAATTTGCAAGGTTCACCCATATTGTAGCATGAATCAGTACTTCCTTCCCTTTCGTGGCTGAATAATATTCCAACGTGTGGGTATCCTCTCCACTCACTCTTGATGAAGCAGCCGAGGAACAAGCAGCCTGATGTTCATTTAAAACACCATTATTACAAATGCCGAGGGGTCTACTTTCCAAATCTCCTACGCCAGGACCACCTCTAGCTGATGCAGTGACTACCGCAATCCTGCTGAGATGGGTCTCGTTTGGAAGATTGCTCTTCAAGTGTTCTAAAGCTAATGATATCATGATGACATTTTAATTGTAATTTTTGAAAAAATGTTAATAATGTTTGGCAATAATTTTAGGCAACAGAGTGTGTCAAATTTATACAAGTAGAAACCATTTTCTTGATCAAACACAGTATAGGTGGATGAAGTAGAAATCTGAATTCTCAGCCTAAGTTTTCAAAACAAGAACCAATTTCTGGGGAAAGGGAAGTGCTGCATTACAATGAACTCAGGGACTTTCTAATTTAGACCCCATTATATAGATTAAGCAAATTCACTTTTTTCACATCATTGTCTTAGGCCAGGGTTTCTTGTCCTCAGCACTGCTGACATTGGGGGCTGGACAATCCTTTGTTGTGGGACTGTCTTGTGCTTTGTAGGAGGTTTAGTGGCAACCATGCCTCTACTTACTAGATGGCAATAGCACACACCCTACCCCAGCTGTGACAACCAAAAATGTCTCCAGACATTGCCAAATATGTCCCAGGGACAAAAATGATCCCCCATCCCACCCACTGCTCAGAACCACTGTGTTAGAGGAAAGGGGTTTAATCTCTTTTTACTAAACCAAGCAACCACATTGAAGTTGTTGTTCCATAACTTTTCTACCCCCTCGGGCCAGAAGTCCTATCAATGAATTAACAAACTGGTGTTTTGTTTTCTTGATACCTGAAAATTCCAGATTCATTATATTGTGAAATTGTAATATTCCCTTAATCTTTCTACTTAGGCCACTGGTGTTCTGGGATTCTGTCTCTCACCCTCAAAAGCTGTGACTCACAATAAATTAAGTGCATTTTTCCATGGATTGCTGCCAGTTAACAGATTACTGGTTAAGAAACTCCACGCTAAGAGACTTACCTAAGCCACAGAGGGCATCAATGTGCAAACAGGATTTAGAACTGTTTTTCATCTATAACACCTGAGCTCAGAAAAAGAGTGGCTTTAAATGGGATGTTACTCTACCCTGCAAACCCATGTTTTGCAAACCATGTTGATCTTATACATGAAAATACCTAAATACGCTTGCACTTAATTCAAAACTGTGTTGTGCATGACGAATGGCACATTAGGAAGCCCTAGTCCAACATCCCTCTATTCCCGAATGTGAACTGCAAAGCTTTAGTCAAGGGTTGCTGTCTCTTCTCCCCTCCAGACACAGAACATCTGACACCAAAGTCTGAATGGTCAAGTTCCCCTTGTTTGAACGTAAAAGCGTGTACGGCAAACACATTGAAAGCTTCTCATTTGAAAAGGTTGCCACATTTTGCCATTTATATTCTTGCACTCTCAAAATATGAGGTTTTTCCTTTGAACTATTAACTGGACAAACCAAAACTTAAGCCCATCAATTAACAAAGGAACAGATTAATTCTATTCTACTATATAAAGTCATCATCAAGATAAAAAACAAATCCCAGCTCTTCATTAAATCTCCAAGATGTAACTGGCCAGAGGATCTATGCTGCCTCTAGAACAGGGTTTGGCAAACTCCAGTCCATGGGTCACATTTGCCCACACACCCCCTGCCTACTTTTGTAAATAAAGTTTTATTGGAACAGGGCTTCCCTGGTGGCTCAGTGGTTAAGAATCTGCCTGCCAAAGCAGGGGACACGGGCTCGAGCCCTGGTTCGGGAAGATCCCACATGCCACGGGGCAACTAAGCCCGTGCTCCACAACTACTGAGCCTGCGCTCTAGAGCCCATGAGCCACAACTGCTGAAGCCCGTGCACCTAGAGCCCGTGCTCTGCAGCAAGAGAAGCCACTGCAATGAGAAGCACACACATCGCAACGAAGAGTAGCCTCCGCTCGCTGCAACGAGAGAAAGCCCACACGCAGCAACAAAAACCCAACACAAACACAGCCAAAAATAAATAAATAAAATAAATTAATTTTTTTAAAAAACGTTTTATTGGAACAGAGTTCCAGTCATTTGTTTACGTATCACCTGTGGCTGCTCTCACATTATGATGGGGGAGGTGAATAGCAGCAAACAAGACCAAATGGCCCACGAAGCCTGAAAACATGTACCACTCAGCCCTCTGAGGACAAATTTGTAGTGTAGCACTGTCTAGAGTAGTCTGAGCACTAAGCAGCACGAGGCCTTCATCATATCTGGCATCAGAATGACTCACAAAGACACTCACCACTTCAGCATCTCTAATTTTTGTTTGTTTGTTTGTTTTTGTTTTTGCGGTATGCGGGCCTCTCACTGCTGTGGCCTCTCCCGTTGCGGAGCACAGGTTCCAGACGCGCAGGCTCAGCAGCCATGGCTCACGGGCCCAGCTGCTCCGCGGCATGTGGGATCGTCCTGGACCAGGACACGAACCCGTGTCCCCTGCACCAGCAGGCAGAATCCCAACCACTGCGCCACCAGGGAAGCCCCATCATCTCTAATATTTAAAACCCAGAAATAACCTATGTGCCCCATAACATGAGATAGGATAAATAAATTAAGATTTAATAAAATACTCTCAGGCTATAAAAATTATGTAGACTTTTTACAGTTATGTGGTAGACATTAAATAAAAAGAGGAAGTTATAAAAATAATATATGTAGTATTATCACATTATGATAAATATATACTGAGTAAATATTAATAGATACAGGTATAGAGACAAAATACTGGGTGGTGAGATTATCAGTGATTTTTTTTTTCCTGTCTGTATTTCCTAAAATGAACCGATTTCTTTTGTATAAATATGATATAAAGTTACTTACTAGAATTTGGGAGTCTTTTTAGATTTTTATTCAATTTTAATAATTTAATCTTAAGGTGATTTATTTATTTATTTATTTATTTATTTACTTTTGCGGTACGCGGGCCTCTCACTGTTGTGGCCTCTCCCGTTGCGGAGCACAGGCTCCAGACGCGCAGGCTCAGCGGCCATGGCTCACGGGCCCAGCCACTCCACGGCATGTGGGATCTTCCCAGACCAGGGCATGAACCCGTGTCCCCTGCATCGGCAGGCGGACTCTCAACCACTGCACCACCAGGGAAGCCCTTAAGGCAATTTATGTTGTTGACTTTTGCCACCAGGATAACATAGTAATGAAATAATTTTTCTCCCAGGGTTCCACGTCCAATCAGTTCTTCAGTTTACACCGAATACTTACCCCAAACCCTAAATACTTAAAGCACTTTGTACTATGGCTGAGGTGAGAAAAGAGGGGCCGTGGGGGGCAAGGAGGAGTGGCGTCCTGCTGGGCATGCCCCCTGGATGGAGACAGTGTCTGTGCTTCCTGTCTCCCTTCCCACGTGTGGTTTTTCAGGAGGCCGGAGAGTCAAAAGGAGATGATTTGGGACCCCACCCTACTGCCGTATCCCCAACAAACCTCAGTTCACTAAGTGCTCCATCATCATACCCAGGATCACACAATTAAAAGTAACAAACACAAAATATGACTATTTTCAAAGCTGTAAAGCTCTCGTGGAACATCTGGTCTACCAGAAAGGTCAAGGCGTTAATAGTTCACAGCTACTTTCTCTCTGCCCAGTGTTAAAGTGCATTACTCCTATCTGTGTACTCATCTAAAAAGCGACCTTTGCAGTCTTCTGTTGCCTCTGTACCAGAGGAAGACTTGAAAACAGCTGTGGCCTCTGATATTGAAGAGGACACCCAGTAGCAACACCATGCCTGCTGACGTCCACCCGCAAACAGCAGAGGTGAGGTAGGGAACGTACCTTGTTTCTTTAATAAACTGTAAATCACATTATGGCATTTACAATAATATTCACTGACTTAACAGTTTACTACAGAAATTCTTGGTGGATTCGTTATTCCTTTTCCTGCACAGGAGATGTATTTCATAAGTATAATCATGTTAGGTTCATAAACATATTTCCAGCATACACATAATTTCTGTTATGGGACATATTGCAAAACTAAATTCCCACACGATTTGCAGATTGTTTGTACTCAACTCTGTGTCCTTTAACAAAAGCCCTGTGGGATTTTTATTTGTCAACCAGACCTCAATAAAGCTGGGGAAAAAAATTTTAACAGAAAATGTAAAAAATCTATCAAAATTCAAAAACACTTTTAAAGCCTTAATTGGGGGTGCAATCTATAAGTTTCACAGCTATTGAAAGCAAGCCAGGAAAATAACATACCACTCCTTACATGCTGGGTTTTCCCAACACCTCTGCTCCTAGGTAGCTGGTATCCACCGGTGTTTGCGTCAAGAAAGAGAAATCCTTATTAGTACCTAAAATTAGACTCGTACCTGTTCCCCGGCTGGACTTGAGGTCTGGGGCTTCTGGCACGTTGGGCTGTTTCTGTGGCAGCTGCTGCTGTGGCTGCACTCGACTGGCACCTCCGTGGCTGACAGGCCCTTGAGCCACCATATACCACTGTGACAAAAGTAAAGTGGCAGCATGAAATCTAGCTGGAAAGTAATTGCTTTTGAAGAGGTCCTCAGAGCATAATTCCTGGATCTAAAATTTAATAGAGATGCTACAGCAGAGGTGATTTCCCCAGCTTTCACTGCAGGCAGGTGAAGGCTCTTAAGACCTCTCTGAGGGGGTGGGATGGCGTCCCCTAGGATGGCTTACAGGACTTGCATGGAGGCTTTTTAGAAGCCACACACACCTCCTCTCACTGCCTTGGCCGCCGCTTTTGATATGATCCCTCATGAGATCATGCATGTTATGACGGCAGCATACTGCTCATATGAAAGGTGAGAAGCCTGCAGAAAAGGTTAAGAAACACTGATTTAAGGAGTGGAAACTGGGCCTGTTTTCCACCACTTGCACAGATCTCATGTCTGCCTCCTAGCCTTCTCCAATATAGTACCAGAACTAAGAACCCCAGAATTGCCCTTGGACTCTGACAAGGGCCGGGGGACGGAGGTGCTCTGCTTTCAAGGGCCGATTCTGGTCCACCTCCTTCTGCACCCTGCCCCATGGGGTATGCCATCTGCATGGCCAAGGATTCATGGACCCCCAGAGTCCATGCCCCCCATTCCTGACCAGGCTCCCAGGACCCAGGACCTCAGAATTCCCTGCCCCCAAAAGCTCCACTTCCAGGGTCTGGCGCAGGCCTCTTTCCTGCATCCATCCTCCTGACGGCAGATCGCACCATCAGTATAAGCAATTCTTGATCTGAAGGGTAGCCAACTGGTGGCTGTTCATAGGGTCAAGAATGGAGCTTGAACATACATACACACTGGAGTATGCACAAGACTCTTCACCATGCCGGGCAGGCCAGGAGCGGGAAGAGAAGCAGGGAAGTCTGCCCGCCCGAGGCAACTTTCTCAAGGCCGCGGCATTTCTGCAGGAACTGTGAAGAGTTCAAGAGTTCACCCTTCCAGGCCGTTAGCAAGGTCTACTTGTCAGCACAGCAGAACAGAACATAATTCACAGTCTGTTAGCTTGCTGTATACGGGTCTTGTCCTGGGCACCACAAAGTTAGTTGTGGGCCTGGAGAGCCTATCTGGATCGAGGAGTCCACGGGCCATACCCAGTTATAGCATGAAGGGTACTCATCCTTAAACAACACAGAGTGAAATTAAACTGAAACCACACAGTAGGTACTCAAGATGGCAAAATGCAGGACAGTAGTTACTACCGTGCCCCGCAGTATACACACAACCTCCCTTCCCCAGTCTCAAACCAGCAGGTCTGAAACCAGCCTGAGATCAGTCTCCTTCTACCCACCTCCTACTTACGAGTCAAAGGTGTTCTGGTGAGGAACCCGGGCTGTGGACCAACGGACCCGACTCTGAATCCAGTTCTGCCACTTACTAGTAATGTAACTGGGGCTGGGTTATAATCTTTCTGAGCCTTAGTTTCCCCAGCTGTAAAATGGTGAAACCCTGTTATCTGCATCCGTGTAAAGATTACAGCAGATAAGGCCAGTGCAGCACTCTTCACAGGGCCTGCCTCATATGTTGGTACCAGTACTATTTTCCTTGGTAAGTGTCTAGAGCATAGGGACTACACCTTCTCTGATTTTTTTTCTTTTTTTTTTTATCACCTAGCAGGTCTATAAAATATAGGAGAATGATATTTCCAGGCCACTTAGATTTCCAACTATCCAGACTGTGCACATTCCCAACAGAGCCAATTACGTGAGCTTGAGCTGAAAAATCCTTATTAACTCAAAGCAGAAGTGCAAAGATTGACATAAAGAACTTCAATTCCGCTCACATGAAGTCTCAAACCAACTCACATCTCCTTATTTCAGACAAGTTCAATTCTGAACTGCACGATGAGATTTAACCAGGTTCTCAATCAAGCTGCGATGTCTGCAATTCCTTATATAAATGAGGTTATATCAG
Source organism: Aethalodelphis obliquidens (assembly GCF_003676395.1). Taxonomy (NCBI): domain Eukaryota; kingdom Metazoa; phylum Chordata; class Mammalia; order Artiodactyla; family Delphinidae; genus Aethalodelphis; species Aethalodelphis obliquidens. The sequence goes on from NW_020837963.1 coordinate 13,030,879, forward strand.
ATTCCATGGGGTATCAGAATAGAACTTTGGCATTACATAATTTGACTGCTGGTAATATAATAAGATTTCCTCCTGCAAACTTTAAAAGGGGGTGGGGTAGGGGTGGGGAATAAGGATGAGACTAGAGTCTCCAACCAGTACATTAGCATTGCTTAGTGCAGTTTGGGAGCTGGTAGGTTTTCAAGCTGCCGAAAACTATTGCCATGCCCTCTACTTACAAAAGTCTCTTCTCTGAGGTTAAATAAATTCTCAAAGAAGGTGATGCTAATGATGGATCCTTTCTGCTCAGGACATAGGGTTAACACACCCACCTCTCAAGGACTTCTCTAAAACACTCCTCTCCCTTGATGATCTGAAGACTCCAGAAAAACAGAGTATCTCCTACCAAATGATTAGTACTAATCTAGCTAAAGGAGTTTAAAGTAATTATTCAAAGAACCAAATGAGACTCCTGAATGCACTCAGCTCACAGCTTAAGAGAAATTCGAAGGCACAGGCAGCATCGTGTGGTGTAGTGTGTGTTCTGGAGCTACAGCGATCTGAGCAGAAATTCCAGATAGGACCAAACAAGCTGTGTGACAGTAATTGGGCAACTCACTGAGCTACTCCAAGCCTCACTTTTCTCATCTGTAAAACAGTGATAAGGCCAAACTTGCAGGGCTGTTGTAAAGATTAGGACAATTTTTAAAAATCTATGTCCAGCCCCAAGAACAGTGCCTGGCACAATGCATGAAGTAAGAACACTTAATACTAAGGATCTGCCCACTTATGAACTAAGACCAGGTAACTCTAACCGTACTCTTGGCATGGACAACTGGCCTACCTTTGGAAGGCCTACAAACAATAAAAGCTATAAAACCAAGGGATATGCAGAAAAGATGATGTAAGAAAACAAAACTTCATTAATTCCTGGACACACCCAATAGGTGAATCATTCAAAAGTATACCTGTGACTTAAGAAGTTCATGGGTATCAAGTGATTCTCCAAAACTATTATTTAATATTTTGGATGCTTGGGGGTGGTACGTGGGAGGGTAGAAAACAAGATATACAAGTACCTAATGCAGCCCTTTTCTATCACACAGCAGATGAAGATTATTTCAAAAGGTCCTTATAAACATGAGTATCATTTTAAAAATTAACAGAAATAAGGTTCTGTATTGTAACTATTAATAAACACTTGGCGAGGGGAGGCTTTAAGAAAAAAATTGTTATTTTTCTAGTATGGAGCCAGAATGTTTTCATGTATTAATTTAAACATTGATATTCTTTTTTATTATTCTAGATTTGATTTTTCCAATTACAAAAGACATATATGCCTAACGTAAAAAATCTGGAAAGAAAACGTCACAAAGAAACAATAATTCTTTATTCTATTAACTTTCTAAAATATACGTATATACTATATACATATATACTAGGGAGTTTCTTATTAATTCTGTACTATGCTAAAAACATAGAGTGTAAAACTTTGCTTTTCTACTTTGAGAATTCATTTTGAGAAATACTACTCAATTTTTTCTAACCCAGATGTTAATCCCTTCATATAAAACAAGATAAAGTATTATAACTACATCTAAAATCAGAGTCTGTAATTCAATTGAACGTCAAATCTACTTCTGCTGTGGTTTCTGAATCCTTCCACTTGGTTACTTATAACCTGGACAACAAAGCATTTAAAATTTCTCATATTGTTCCATGACCTCAACTCTAGAGCCTGTCAGACTTTCTTTGCCACAGGAAGGGTCAGTGAAAGAAAAGACTAATTTGATACTTCTTTCAGCCCCGTTACTGGCACTGTGCTTCCTTTTCTTAAAAGATAATGTCTTTCGTCTCCCACTGCCCTTAGTGACCTGATTGTCATTGGACACTGGGTCCTTATTATTTTTCCAACAAAGGCACCTGTAATAAGATATGGAGGTTCAGAGTGGACTCTCCACTCCTTTTCAGTAGGTGACAGATTGATGAATTAGGGAACTTCTTAGAAAAATAAGTCAGGTCTGTGTCCAGTCATCATTCAAATATACAAATTAAGCATCTTAGTAGGTGGCAGCCTTTTACATAATAATAACTGAACATTTTGAGGTTATCTATGTATCTACTGTGTGCCAGGGACTGTGCTACAGGCTTTACCTGTATCCTGCTAATCTTCACGGCAAGCCTATGAGGGAGCCTCACTCAGGGGGGTCACAGGAATGCTGCAGAGCTAGTGACCCAGCCAGGTTGTGTCTGAACCAGAGTCCCGTCCGCTCATCCTGTGGACACAACCTACATTCACGTCTGTATCAGAAAAGTGTGAGGTTGTCCATGGGTCTTATTTCTTCTCCAAATATCTCTAGAAAATACTAGCCTGAGCTGCCCCGCGGTGGGTCCTGCTGCCAAGGACAAGTGAGCACCGGGTGACGCCAGGGGCCAGGGCAGCAGTGGGCACAGTGTGACCTCCACCACCAGAGAGGGAACCCCAGGGTAGATGCCCATGGTGATGAGGATAATGATGCCAACGGTACTGTCTCTGTGGCAGGCCCTTAACACACTCTGCCTCCCGAAATCACAACAATCCTGCGACTATCATTATTCTTATTTTACAGATAAGAACTAAGGCTCTTAGAAATTCAGCCACTGCTCACGGCCACCCAGCTGACCAATGTGACTCCGGGACCCCTCCCCGCGGCCTCTCAGGGTCCTCGGGGGACCCACGTAACCCACTCTCGCCCCTCCCAGTGGAGCGCCCCTTTCCGGATCCTTTCTCCGCCCCTCGCCCCGCCGCGGGCAGCTTCCTGCGCAGCCCGCCGCCGCTCCTTGGAAGTTCCCAGGCCCGGGGACCCCGGCGCCAGCTGCCCGCTGTCCCCGCCTCGGCGGCGGCCGCGACAGCCCCACTTACGCCGATCGCGGAGCAGGACGCCCGCAGATCGCAGGGCCGCAGCCATGTTTGTGCTGACTAAAACCATTCCCGGGGCAGCCTCGGCCCGGGACCTGGGTTCCTCCCGCTGCAGCACACCCAGGCGCGGGCCCCACCAACGACTAGCAGCAGACCTCAACACCCACCACCCACGCCTCCTTATCAGGCGCGGCCACTCCCTGCGCCCAGGCTGTGCGCCCGCTCATTGGTGCCGGGCAGGGGCGGGGCTTCAGGGGCGGGGCCAGATGGAGACACGCCCCTCCCCGGGAGCCCGCCCTGCAGCAGCGAGGTCCCCAGGGTAAGAAAGGGTCCCAGGCTGTGCAACTGGCACCTTCCACCCAAACCACCAAAAATCCGTGCGGGTCGCCCTGAACGAACGCCCTGGTTGCATGCGCCCACCTGACCAAGGCAGGAACTGCAGCCATGACAACGCAAAGAACTTTCTTCACATTTCCACTACTATCACTTACATATGACAATGCTTTTGCCTCAATTCACCAGTTTTGTGGCCTAGTTACAGCACAACTGTACCGACCCTGTTTTATTTTGCTTTGTTTTCAGAATGAGAAAAGGAATTATTTTATATCAGACACTCATGACATACTTGTTAAGTTCCTCTGTAGTATCTCTATGCAGCAGAGTTTCACAGCTGGGACCAGAAAGCAAACATTAGGCTGCTAACGTGATAGCATTAGGAAAAGTGAAGGCCAGTCCGGCAAACACATTTTTTGGTGGGCTGGTACGGTGAGGTCTGTCAGTATCATGTCTGTGCACCTTCGCAGGGTGACTGCCTGGCCCCAATCCCGCGCACAGAACAGGTGCCCCCCGCATTTCTAGCCCTTGCTACATTCCCACACCTCTGCCCGCCCATCTGACCCTAATGCTCAGTGTGTCTCGAAGTACAAGACCAACCTTTGGAATAGAAAGGTGTCAGGCACCATTCTTTCATTCACTGAACAAGTATTGAGCACCTACTGTGTGCACTGGGGAAACAGCAGTGAACAGAGCAGACAAGGGACTTACATAGGGATTAGGGGAGAGACAGAAAATAATCACAATATGTAGTATTTAGGGTGATGATGAGCGTTAGAAAGAATGAAGCTATGTAAGGGAGATGAGGGAGGGGAGGCTAGTGCAATTTGAAATAGATGGGTCAGAGAAGACCTCATTGACATTTGGGCAAAGACCTGAGGAAGTAAGGGGGCAAGCCACGTGGAACATTCCAGGAAAATGGAGTCTAGATTGAGTGCAAAACCAGTTTTCTGTAGCTAAAATGTATGCTCTTGATTGAATTCGTTTATTTATTATTAAAGTGGATCCTCTTTCTGGTTTTCAGCTTGGTGTAAAATGTCAACTTAAGTGGATTGCCTTTCATATTATCTACACGATCTTCAAATCAGGCAAGAGGTGTCCCCTGAGAAACAGACAGTAAAACTTGCTCCTCGTATCAACTGCTTTCCTATACATTTTGCTAGCTCTCCATTCTCAGAATGAAAATTACATTAGTTTAATTTGCCCTTTGAAGAGGTGATCTTTATAGATAATATACTCCTCTACCTAAAGTCTAAACCCATTGCTTTTAAATCAACTACACAAAACGTCTTTACAGTTTGAAATGCTGTGCTGGAAAAAGTGTTGACAAGGCCAGAGAAGTAGAAAAAGCCCAGGGTTTTTAATGACTGAGCTATGTGGGCTCTTCTCGGCTCAGGAGGCCCAGGATAAGTCACCCTTCCATCCCGGGTGCTGTACCGCTCCTGCTAAGTGGAGATAGCAGGGGTCTTCTGGTCCCTCCCAGGGAAATGCTGATGATTAGTGACAAGGCATAAAGGTACCAAATCTCATGTAATCAACATTGGGGCAAGTTAAATTTGTATCTGGCCAGAAAAAAAAAGGAACTAACAAACCATGTTTTATTAACTATATCAACATAATAACATTTTAAAACATGAATCAGCACCATTTCATTCATTTTCCTTTTACTGACTCTTAAAAAACTCATTCAAAATTATACTCATGTATAAAACCTCCTGACACACATATTAAGACTCATAGGTTACAAATGGAAACAGAACTTCATTATTTTTCCCCAAAGAGCTCTTCATGACATTTGTTATTTCTAATCTATGGCTTATTTCTTACAAAAAGCATCAAATACAACAGCTTTTCAGTGAGTAAATTTTTATGTTCTTTTGAAGTGAAAACAGATAAAACATGCTTTATATGGGTCCTTTTCAAAACTGATAGGAAAACACAGCCCTTAAATCAGAAGATGTGAATTCTAAATACGGGTTTTACTAAGAAATCCAGAAAGCCCTTGAAAGGCTAAAGAAATTTATAAAACTATATGAGATTTATATATATATGTACATATACACATATGTACGTGTATATAAATGCATTTTTTTCTGGCTTAAATATCTGTACCAAAATTATAACCACTTCCCTTAACAAACAGAAAGCACATTCTCTGGGCCAACTCAGATAAGCAGCACTCCCACCACCCGGGAGAGGGTTTGCCTGAGCTCTGGTGACTTAATTAGTGAAGAAAGCATTCTCTTCTCACAGACAGCACTCAGAATCCAGCCTGTGATCCTAAATAAAATGAATCGTTGGTTTCAGCTCAATACTTCAGGAAAGGGGTGGGGGGAGGTCCCCTAATTCATTATTTGCCATGATTGGCACCTCTGAGCTACACAAACTAAATTTAGATTACTCAATTCTGTCTCCTTAATCAGAACAACAGGGCGAGGATGGGGGCTTTCAGTGCAAGAGACACAGTGGCTGGGTGAAGCAGACAAATGGTGAGCTCTGATGATTACTCAGAGAAACCTGACCGATTGTCCCCACAACTGTTTTAAGCAAAGAGGCCACCAAATGCAGGCCAATGCGGTGTGCATTTTGACTGCCACTCTTAACCACGCAGAGCCTTAAGCCCACTAGTGATGATGGGTTTATTAGTTCATGTGCACATATTTTCTGAGAGTCTACTATGAGCAAAGCGTTATATCGGATACTGGGAAGGATAAAAAAATAAACTGTATTCTCAAGTAGCTCATTCATTTATGACACAAATATGTATGGAGGGCATGCCTAGGTCAGGCACGTGGTGGGCACTGAGCATTACAGCAATGAATTGGACTATCTCTACTTTCATGCAACTTACATTCTAGAAGGCAAGGCAGACAATAAACAAGAGATCCATTCCATAAGGTTAGCTGTGACTAGGAACCATGAAGAAAAATAATAAATGAGCCAAAGGAATGGAGAGAGGCAGGAAATGTTAGTTTCGGGGGTGCAGTGGGACAGGGCCTCTCCGCAAAGGTGCCAGTTGAACAGGGGCCTGTGGGGAGTGAGGGAGGTTCTCTGTGGAAGGGCTTTGCAAGCAGAGGGATCAGAAAGTGCTGGAACACATTTGAGGCTTGTATTAGTTCCCTGGGGCTGCTGGAACAAAATATCACAAACCAGGCTGCTTAAAACAACAGAAATGGGGGCTTTCCTGGTGGCGCAGTGGTTGAGAGTCCGCCTGCCGATGCAGGGGACACGGGTTCGTGCCCCGGTCCGGGAAGATCCCACGTGCCACAGAGCGGCTGGGCCCGTGAGCCATGGCCGCTGAGTCTGTGTGTCCAGAGCCTGTGCTCTGCAATGGGAGAGGCCACAACAGTGAGAGGCCCGCGTACTGAAAAAAAAAAGAAATGTATTGTCTTCCAGTTCTGAGGCTGGAAGTCCAAGTCAGAGTCAACAGGGCCACGCTCCCTCAGCAGTCTGTCGGGGAGAATCCTTTCCTGCCTCTTCCTAGCTTCTGGCAGTGGCCAGCAGCCCTTGGCTCTCCTCGCCTTGTAGCATCTCTCTGATCTCTGCCTCTGTGGTCATGTAGCCTTCTCCCTGTGTGTCTCTTTTCCCATAACTGTCTTCCCTTCTAGAAGGACACCAGTCGTATTGGATTAAGAGCTCACCCTATTGACCTCATCAGAACTTGGTTACATCTGCAAAGACCCTACTGGTAAATAAGATAACGTTTCCAAGTACCAGAGGGGAGGATTTCAACATATCGGGGTTTTTTTTGAGGGAGAGGGACACAGTTCACCCCATAACAAGGCCTTGAGGGACAGTAAAGAGACGGCATGTCTTGAGCAGCGTGTGTGGGGTGGAGGGGAAGGAGTTTCGCCCTATTAGGTGATGAAAGACTTCATCTTATCAAGTGATCTCCCTCTAACAGAACGATCCATGCTTACGGTTCAAAAGGTTCACTTTGCCTGCGGTGTAGAGAGAAAACTGGAGCTCTTGCGCCAGTATTAAGACACGTACCACATGACTAAATAATTTCATTTTCTCCTAAGGGTTCTAATTCTTTTTGAGATCATATTGGGCAAGAGTGTTTTTCTCCAGCGAGGTCTCTGCCCCCGGGGTGGTGGGAGGGTCCCTCCAGAGCATTTCTGGTCTGCCTCTGCCAGGATTGCAGGGTCCCATCAGGCTTAGATGGGGTTTATGTACATTTCTTGGCTTCGTAGTGCTGCCCCTTGCAGATACATTCAAACCAGGAAAGTTGACTTTTTCCAGCAAGCTTTCATTCCCTGTCCAGAGCCCTGGGCAGGTGGCAGTCTTCCATGTCCTTCTCTGGCTACAGGGCCAGTTTTCTAGATTTCACAGAAGGGCCAGCACCCCAAGTCCCTGTTTCATGCAGAGAGGGGTCTAGCCCTTGGTCCACTTTCCTGTCTGGGTGTAGGGTGGGCACTGTAGGAGCTGCGTACATGATGTGCTCACTTTGTGAAAATTCGTAGTGTTGCACACTTATGATGTGTGCCCTTTTTTGTACGAATAGTATACTTCAGTATAACTTTTTTTTTTTTTTTTGCGGTACGCGGGCCTCTCACTGCTGTGGCCTCTCCCGTTGCGGAGCGCAGGCTCCGGACGCGCAGGCTCAGCGGCCATGGCTCACGGGCCCAGCTGCTCCGTGGCATGTGGGATCTTCCCGGACCGGGGCACAAACCCACGTCCCCTGCCTCGGCAGGCGGCCTCTCAACCACTGCGCCACCAGGGAATCCCTAGTATAACTTTTAAAAATACCCCCGAGTGCCTTTATCTGGGTTCAATTCTCCCTCTAACTCCCATACCCAACCTAACAGCTCTGGTTTAGAGACCCTGTCTACTCCCTCCTCTCCAATTCTGATGCCTAGAGGTGTTCCTTTCACTCAGCTAAGAGGAGGGTCTGTGTGGAATTATTATATTTATCCGGTAGAGTTACCTGTTTATAGTGGGAGAGGAAGAGGTGAGCAGAAGTTTCCCTGATAAAAATGAGTGGTGATTTCAGGCTGAGAGGATGCAGGGATGCTTTTTCATCGGGGTGGTATAGAATTTACAAGGAAAGTAGGCTTGTTGTATATTGAATGTGAGGGGACACTCTGAAGGCAGAAGAGCACACGATTACCAAGAGCAAGACGTTCACTTGGCCACCGCACAGCATCTGGAACGGATTCAGAGCTAAGCGTGGTGAGAGAAGGCTGAGGACCGAGCCTGAATGTGCTGAGAAATTGGACCTTTGTTGGTAGGTGAACGGGAGTCATGCATGGTCATGACAGTCATGGAGAAGAGTAGCCTGTGCTCTGAGGAAAAGGATTGAGCAAGCAGGGTCCAGGCTATAAGAGAGGAGAGACAGGGAGAACAAATAGAAGACAGTGGCCACCGTTCACAAAAGAGGTGTTGAGGGATGTGGCCAAGGAAAGTGAAGACAGAAATAGGCAAGTAATGGCACACTGGAGATTAGAGGGAGGGCAGAATCGGGTAATTCAAGTTCTTCAGCAGTAGTGAGACCAAAAAAGAGAAATACATTAGTCAGCAGGACAGCTGGTTTGAGGCAAAGATGAATGCACTTTTTTATATTTGTTGTTTTCATATTGTCTTTGTTTTTGCCTGAGTATGTTTTACATTGCAAGAAGGACAAACAGGTACAGCCATCCAACAGAAAGTTGTAGTGGTCATCTACATAGAAATAAGGATTGAAACCGACCATTCATTCAACCATTCATTTTTTAAAAATAAATTTATTTATTTTTGGCTGCGTTGGGTCTTCGTTGCTGTGCACAGGCTTTCTCTAGTTGCAGCGAGTGGGGGCTACTCTTCGTTGTGGTATGCGGGCTTCTCATTGCGGTGGCTTCTCTTGTTGCAGAGCATGGGCTCTAGGCACATGGGCTTCAGTAGTTGTGACTCGCGGGCTCAGTAGTTGTGGCTTGTGGGCTCTAGAGTGCAGGCTCAGTAGTTGTGGTGCACAGGCTCAGTTGCTCCACAGCATGTGGGATCTTCCAGAACCAAGGCTCAAACCTGTGTCCCCTGCATTGGCAGGCCGATTCTTAACCACTGCACCACGAGGGAAGCCCTAATCATTAATTCGTTTTACAAAACAATTTACAGAGAATTCATCACTCTCCTTGCTAATTTGTCTTTCCTAATAGCTAACAATAATTGAATATTTATTCTCTTTCACCTATGTCCACTCCCTTTTGATTTATCTTCAAATACAGAGGGAAGATCTCTGGGTAAAAATGGGGGCTTGAACACATGGATGTAATTTCACTCCAACCCCCAAACCCCACTAAAATGTCAAGAGAGGTTTTGTTGTTGTTGACAGTGATGGTGTGTTTTGTTTGTTTTCAAGCACAAACCTAAAATGATGGGGAAAAAAGAAAAAGGAATGATGGCAACAAATTTGGGGAGCTGGAAGGCAGATGGATAAATGGTTCATGATTTAGCAAACTCAAAAAACCCTGAATCTTAAAATGGCCATCCTAAGATAAGAACCATCCGGATTTACATGACAGAATCCCTAGGAGGTTCCAGACTGGCAGCAGCGGGTAGCCCTGGAAGTGGGGATGAAAGGGAGAGATGCTACATTGAGATAGATTTGGGGAACTAGACTTACCGAAGTTGTGGACACATAGCTCTCTTCACCCCTTTCCCCCCACAGGAGGTGGGAAGAGTCTGGAATCCAACCGGCCCAAGAGGAAAGATCTAAGGATGTTGACATCTGGAATCCAACCGGCCCAAGAGGAAAGATCTAAGGATGATGACATCAGGGACTCCCATACTCAACATACTCAACAGTTCAGGCAGCTCACCCTACAGGAGGGCTCACATCTCCTCCCACACACTTCAAAAGCATTTTATCTGCTATTTGGAATTCTCAGCAGAAAACCAAGTATCACCTCACATCTGAAAAAAGCCTCTAAGAAGAAAGACAGAGACCCAAGCAAACAGAAGAAAACATACAGGAAGAAGAAAGCTTGAGTAAAAGACCATAAAGATGGAACTTTCTGAGGTCAGGATAAAAAATTTTTTAAATTTTACTATGCTAACAGAGATGAAAAATCCAATAGAAGGACTGGGGAAAAGTTGAGGAAAGCTCTCAGAAAATAGCAAGCAAAAAAAAAAAAAAAAAAAAGATAAAAGGAGGTCTACTATCTGAATAATAGCAGTTGTAGAAAGAAAGAAAAACAAAAGAGGGGACACACAAAAAAAACAGTTTAAGAAAGTTTTCACAACTGAAGGCCCTGACTTTCTGAATTTAAAGAGCCTACCAACTGCCCAACAGAATGATGAACAGTCCCAAGGAATATCATATTTCAGAACATGGGGACAAGCTTCTAGAATAGACAGGTCATATGTAAAGGACCATGTATGAGAATGTTTGGGAATTCTCCATAGCAACATCGGAAGCTAGAATGGTAACACTGGAAGCCAAGGTTTCAAAATTCTGAGGGAAAAATGCTTTTTAACCCACAATTTTATATAGAGACTATGGTTTAAATGTGAAGATAGATTAAAAACATTTTTTAGATAGGCAAGTTCTCAGTGAATTGACATTCCATGCACCCTTTCTCAGGAAAATACTGGAGGATGTGCTCCACCAAAAAGAGGAAGTAAACCAAGGAACAGGGAAACATGGGATACAGAAAACAGGCTGTCCATAGAGGAGAAAGGTGAAGGGGATACCTGGAATGACAGCGAAAGAAGATCCCAGGACGACAACTATATTTCAAGATTGGAGTGTGGCTGGTTCACACTACAGCAGACAACCTCTCAGAGAAGCTTCTATGGGAAGATATAACTGATGAGCACCTGATGTGTCTGAGCATCTTTGGAAAGTGAATTAATGATAAAGAAAAAAATAAGATGACTGTTAATTATGGGCAAAATGAAAAGTTGGCCAGAAAAGGAAAAGCAATCATAGTATACAACATGGTCAACCAAAGTAATGATTTAACTAAGCTGGAAAGAGGGGGAGAAGAGAGGCATGCACATGAATGGTGGGACAGGGAGAGGAAGAAGCGCAATCTTCTGCAGAAGAGCAGTAGAGAGTGTCTAAAACCGAAAAATCGATAAAGTAATAGAAGCATGTTTTTCTTCATGACATGGAAGTAAATGCCTAAAGAGTAAGTTAAAATTTTGAGCACCACCATTTCTGTGAGCCAGGGTGCTACACTGTATTATATTTTGACGCCAGAAACCAGCATCTTTGAACTGCAGAGTACACCAATGTTTTTTCAAAGATAATATTCTTCATCTTATCAAGTTAGTAGTAATCTATGAGGTAGAAGGAAACTTTTCAGCATAAGAAACGGAATCATTGAATTGACCAGCAATTAGCAAATACTATGAATGACAGCATTTGTACATCATAATATCTTTTTTCCTTAGAAGGACTGAATGAGATAATAGGATTCTAAGTTTAAAGGAATTCAAGCTTTGGTGTTTCAAACTTCATTCTGTCACTTTTAACAGTGCATCTTCAGGCATGTTTTTTAACTTTTCTCAACCATTACCTCAGGGGTAATAGGGCTATTATCCATATATAGGGATTATAGGGCTATAATTATAATTTATATGTTGTATAAATTTATAATTTATATAATTATCACAAGAGGTTATTGTGGGGATTAAAGCACGTGACAGTACATGGCTGACACAAACCAGTACTCCATTATTGGCAGCTACCATCATTTTGAGAATTTCCAAGTATGACTTGAAAGCTAACGAGTGCACAGGTGTAGCGTTTTTGTGGCCACTGGCAATATTGGACAGTCTCAACCTTGCCCCAGTGTTCCCATTTTAACATAGAGATTGGGAACAATTTCAAAAGAGATTTAATGTGAGATGAATGAGGACCTACAGTCATGATGATGAGAGGCTTAAGGCTGGCTTTAGAAGAGGGAGGTAGCTACTCAGTGACAGTCACACTAAGTCTGCCACAGCCTCAGCTGGGCGGGCTTTTAAAAAGCATCCTGGGGGCTTCCCTGGTGGCGCAGTGGTTGAGAGTCCGCCTGCCGATGCAGGGGACACGGGTTCGTGCCCCGGTCCGGGAAGATCCCACATGCCGCGGAGCGGCTGGGCCCGTGAGCCATGGCCGCTGAGCCTGTGTGTCCGGAGCCTGTGCTCCGCAACGGGAGAGGCCACAACAGTGAGAGGGCCGTGAACCACAAAAAAAAAAAAAAGGCATCCTGGGCCCAGCCCTGAAATCCGGATTCTGTTGGTCTGGGATGAGGCCCGGGTGACTCCAATGCGTAGGAAGGTTGCTTATGACAGAATCTCATTGCTCTATACACTAAACAAGAAATTTTTAGGAAATGCTAGAGGCAGCCATGTGTGGGGAGCTGGGTGGGTGGAAACGGCTGTAGGACATTGACAAAGTCAGTACTGAAGTCATTTGAATTGCTACAGTATTAGCCTCCCATCTGTCTCCAAAGCAGGTCAGCTACACAAGTACCAAAGGCGAAGGGGGCTGCTGGCGTGAGGATCACGTATTAGGAAGAAGTTTCAGGCAGGAAAGGGCCGTGAGATGAGTCCCACGAGAGCAGGAACTCAGAACCGGGTGTCTGTGAGGTGGACACTGGGCAGGGATATGGGATGGGCTTGTGACGCTTAGATTACAGGGACAACCAGAGAAAAGGGAATGTGAGTCTACGTGCGTGAGGTGCGCTGCTCGGGTTCTTGGTGTGACGTCACCACAATCTTGACTCCGTTATCCCCACCTAATCCCACAGCTCTCCCTCAGTATTTAAAACTTTTAGCCCATTTATACAATTAAAATCTAATCTAACTGAGCCTAACCTCGTCACCTAAATTCTGATCAAATGAACTGCCTAGTTGCATCCAGTTAGAGCTCATTCCCATTCTTACATGTATTTTTCATTTAAAGATAGAGGCCAAATATACTACAAATGCCCCATTTCCATCTGTCATTTTACTTAACTGCAAAATAAGATATAATCTAATGTGTCCAAAATTAATACAAAAAGGATGATAAAAATGATGTAACTAGGACCCACATCTAATTTTTAAAAACCACTCCTTTTCATTACCATGTACTTTTACTAATACCTACCAAATTCAGGAATATCTAATTTCACATATACAAATCATGAAAAATAAAGATTTAAAAAATGCAAAAGGCATGAACTAATTAATGTGAAACAGCGACAATCAGCTTAAAAAAAATTAAGTTAGCAAAGAGTTTTTACGTGTATCCATTTATTGATTGCTGGGAATACAGCTCATTGAGGATACATGACATGCATTTTTGGGGAAAATTAACCAAATCTGAAATGAAGCCATTCAATAAGCCTGCAAGTTAATAAGTTAGCATAGATTAGACCTAAAGACACAGTGTGGGGTGACTCCAACAGCCATGCAGGGCTGTCATGAAGATTCCAGCTGCAAATACTTTTGGAACTTATTTATTTACTTCTAAAAAATAAACTTATTTTTGGCTGCATTGGGTCTTCGTTGTTGCGCGTGGGCTTTCTCTGGTTGCAGGGCACGGGCTTCTCATTGCAGTGGCTTCTCTTGCTGCAGAGCACGGGCTCTAGGCACGAGGGCTTCAGTAGTTGTGGCTCACGGGCTCCAGAGTGCAGGCTCAGTAGTTGTGGCACATGGGCTTAGTTGCTCTGCGGCATGTGGGATCTTCCTGGACCAGGGGTCGAACCCGTGTCCCCTGCATTGGCAGGCAGATACTCAACCACTGTGCCACCAGGGAAGCCCTAATTACTTAGGAGCTGCCAGGGAAGAGTGAAGATCTCCCTGCCTCTTTAGTTTGAACTAATGCTAGGAAGAATGCTGTTCACTGAGGTGCCAAAAAACAAAAACAAAAAACTTGCTCTTACTTCAAACTGTTTAAGGCCACTACACTTTTACAAATTCTTCCAAATAAATTCGTATGCTTTAGAATTATATAAGCAGCTATCAGATTTAGAAAAGATTAACAACTGAGGCAAAAGACTATTCATTTCATTCCTGTATCTACTGCTGATTTATACTCTGTTCTAATACTAGCAGATTTTTACAGCATATTGTCAATTTTTCCCCACGGTGTGTGTTTTCACTCACTGATACAATAAAATGATATAAATTAAAGAATTCCAGTTACAATTATAAGGACAGAAAGATTAAGTTACTGGAATGTCTCAGACTGTACGTTAAAACTAATCATGTATGTGGTATATATGACACAAAGGTTATAACCTAAAATTGGATAAAATGCTGAAATATACTCATGACGGCAGTTACATGCCACATATTTTCCCCCAAACTTTGTAATGGGTTTTTTTCTTAAAATGACACCATCAATGTCACTTGATATTCAAATGATTTGGATTGCTTTTCACGGTAGCAGGAATAAAAAACAAAAAAAGAAAACAGAAATGGATATACCCCAGTGGAATAAAAAAGGGAAGATTTTGGCTGTTTTATTTTTTTTTAAAGAGGCCGCCTGTTCCTTCCATGAACCGTGTTCTTTGCTTAAATCTCCAGGAGGAATCGGTTATGGCTTGCAGCGCTGGACAAATCGAGGGTATAAGCACACATCTCGGATGTGGTATCTATCCAGAATCCAGGTTAAGAATCGTTCCAAGCCCAGGCCATAGCCTCCATGTGGACATGTGCCATATTTTCTCTGTTTAAAAATGGAGAGAGAGAGAGAGGGAGAGCGATAGAAAGGAATAAATGCTCAGTTTAAAATTTTGTCCAGAGTCTCCCTGGCAGTCCAGTGGTTAGGACTCTGCGCATTCACTGCCATGGCCCCAGGTTCAGTCCCTGGTCGGGGAACTAAGATCCCGCAAGCTGCACAGCATGGCCAAAAAAGAAAATTAAAAAAATAAATTTTGTATGAAATAGTTAAAATTTTCTACTGTAAAATGAGTCAGCTTATTGTGGTTAAGAATTCAACCCCTTACAGCTGATTCACTTTGCTGTACAGCAGAAACTAACACAACATTGTAAAGCGACTATACGCCAATAAAAATTAATTGAAAACAACAACAAACAAAACAACAAAAAGAATTCAACCCTTAATCTATACTCCTTCATGGACCACATGTGAAAAAATAATTTGGTATGAAAAATGAACCAAGGATTTGCCACCCTGGAAAGAAGAGATTTCAAACTTTTAAATTAAGTTAATGTCTCTGTTTATCAGAAGAAAATGAAAGACTAGATACTGGTAGCATCTAATGACATTTTAAAAAATTCAGTAGCTACAAGCAAGGCCAGGAGTTAATAGGTTTTCAAATTAAGTTAACATATTATTGGCCAAAGACAAAACTAGCAGTATTCCCATGCCACATTATTATAACCATGAAACTGAATATAGCTCATTCAAATTTCAAAGTATCACCCTGAATACTTCCCTTTTAAAAGTTTCAATTTATACAGAACTATTACAGTGAAGAAAATTTAAAGTGATTAACAAAATTTCTTTTTACCTGATCTGTGTACCAGTAATAGGGAGTGGGGTCAATTCCTTCTCTTTTATAACCTGCCAGTATCTCTTCATTATCCCAGATACGCATCGAGCCTCCCACAATCTCACCGACATTGGGCATCAACACGTCGACCTTTCAAAAATGAGTAAATAAAATGCGGTTACTACTAGGCTCTCAGTCACGGCTTTGCTCTAGAGTTTAAGTGAAAATCATAATTAAGCTCCTATAACTAAAGGAGCACAATGATCACACATAATTCAGATATTATTCAAATTCTATAATTTAACAAGATAGGTTAAACCCAATCAGAGGACAAAAAACACTTCTTTAAGTACTGTAGATTTATAATGAAATATTTGCTGTGAGCTGTATCTTATTCCAGTGGCAGTGCCCGCCCCTTTAAAAAGCAAAATCTCTAATACTATTTGAATCCCAAACTGACAGATTCGGTAAGGCGGGAATCCTCGGGACATCGCTGCATATAGAAGGACTTGATCTCCACAGGAAATCGACACAGCAAGATGGGCTCATTAATGGTGTCTGTCATCAGTCTCTCAGGAGCTTCTGGGATATCCTGAGGTTAAACAAGACTTCATTAACATTTACAACTCGAAAGGCAACGAGACAGAAGCAGCTCTTTGACCCAGTAGCAGCCCTTCATCTTATTCATGCAACGGAGTCCAGAATACACACCCACCCATAACCCATAACCACGTGGGTGTTAGGGACAATTTCTGCAAAATGAACTGTAAATAGATCTGTCTCCTCCTGCACTATATCTGTGCCATATTGCTTGAGGAACGAAAACACACACACAAAACAAACAACCTCCCAGATACTGCTCAGTTTTTTTTTTTTCTTCCAGTGTTCAGTTTTATCTAGGTCTGAAGCAAATGCAGTCCACTCAGTCCCACAAGGCATAAGATCATCGGTGAATGCTCCACAACTTCAGTGATCTACACAGAGTACGTTATTAATAACACCAATCTTTAAACTCTCCTGTTCTCTCTGCTTCTTTCCTGTTACAATAAATCTGCATGCCTTCAGTGGCAGTAAGGCACAGTCATAAGGCAAATAACCAGTGTCAAGTTTGTAAGTGTAACCACACCTGGAGCAGTTAGCCAAGACAGGTTAGATGATGATGAATCAAGTTAATCTGCTTCCCTCTCAAACATCCTTCAGTAAACCACACATAAATTCAAGTTAAAACTGAAAACTCTTGTCCCAGTAAAAACAGATTGAGAGAATTGGACAAGACTCATTGATTTGTTTAATGTAAGAAACTGAGAAGGAGCTTAGCCATCACCTGGCACAGCTGTTTTCAAGCTCTCATCCCTGGAGCCCTGCGTCGTCTAAAGTCTAGAGAGGAAACGGGAGGTGAGTGGGAGAGCTCTGGTCTCTCTGCCTGTAACCGCTTTACATATTAGAGTCCTGCATACAATTGAACTGGGGGAAAGGGGTCGTACTGCACATTCCGAAAAGTTTGAAGACCTCTTCTCTACTCTAGCGCCCTCATGTGTATGGGATGATACTGACACAAAGAGGAAACGCTGACACACATGGAGGACTTCCTGCACCTCGGCCCTAAGCATTTAGCTCACTAAGTTCTCATAACTTTGCAAGGTGGACGTTACCTCCAAGGCAGAGATAGGCAACCAGAGAGCGGGGTCGCTGGCCTTAAGTTAACCAGCAATAAGGACAGAGGTGGGAGCAAAGCCCACCTGGGGGGCTTCTTACTCCAAAGCTTGTGCTCTTTCCGCTCAATCACACTACTCTGCTGAGTGCTGGGCGATAACAGTTCTCAGGTTTTCAGCACAGAATTTGGTTATTATACATCATCAACTGAATTCATGATACGATAAAAGTAATTTACATAGACCCAGTACACTGTCTGTCCTCTGTAAATTCTTTCTAAAAACGAAAGAAAACTCTAGTTAGCAGCTATTACTCACATTTCATCTGTAAAACAGATTTGCAAATACTATGTAAAGAGTGGTTAAATGCACAGGGAAGAGGGCTTAGAATAATGTTAACAATCTATACCCCCAAAACATGCTGGGAGGGTGGTCCTGGGCAAGACAGACATGCTCAGTGTATCTGGGGCACCGGGCCGCCTTCCCCAACAAAGCCTCCTCTCTTGGTTTTGCATTTTAATCAGTGGTGATTTTCTTCTTTGAATTGCCTCCAGGTGAAGGAGTTATAATTCACTGTTTTGGGGGGAGGAATCCTTTTTGAAAGAGCCAGATGGTTTCTCTAGAAAACCAAAACTAATGTATACACACACCAACACCCTGCATGTGATTTCAAAGTTTATAACTTTCTTAAGCATCCTGCCAGTCTAGAGAATTATAGCTAGAGCTGGTAAGTCAAGACCACAGAGTGATCATGGAAGAGGAAAGAGATAAAGGATGGGATGTGAAGGAAGGCTACAAACTTGCTAATATTTACTGAACACTACAGAAAAGGCACTGCTCTAAGGTCTACTCTACCTCTACTAAGCCATGGATCCTCAGACAACCCCAAGAAGGAGGGTCCGTGGTTATCATTTATTTGACAACAGCAGATGCCGTCTGTATTACTCGTTAATTAACCCGAAGTAGCAATCCACTTAAGCACAAGGCTACCTTTGAAACAAATACATACCTCTCCAAATTCATAGAAAGTTCCATCTTCTTTCTTTATATTGTGTTCTTTTAACCATACAATAGCATCTGAATAGTTCATCCGTTTGAAAGGCCGTTTGGGGGGCTTGAAGTTCTACAGCAGAAAGGAGAAATACAGTGTATGTAAAGAAACCATTCACACTAACGTTTCCATTTTAAGAAACACTATTTATCATTATTATAAAATGTTATTTCAGACTTAAAAACAATGTGGTGAATTCCCTGGCGGTCTAGTGGTTAAGACTCCACACTTTCACTGCTGAGGGCCTGGATTCCATCCCTGGTTGGGGAACTAAGACACGCAAGCCACGTGGCACGGCCAAAAAAAAAAAAAAAAAATTAGTCTGGAAATGAGTGAAGGGAGTCCAAAAGTATAAACTTCCAGTTATAAAATAGGTAAGTTCCATTAACAAGATGTAATGTACAGCATGGTAACTAGAGTTAATAACTCTGTATTGTTTTAGATATATAAAATTATTATGCTGTACACCTAAAACTAATATAACGTTATATATCAATTATACCTATATATATATATTAATCATTTATTTCAAAGCTATTAAATCTATAAAAATCTAAAAAAAATCTATTGAAAAAAACCCAAAAAAAAGACTTCACTGCCTTCCGAAGCAGGATCCTAAGTTTGTGTTTCCACACAATGGCAGACCTACCGGGTTGAGGTCATGCACCACGCTTGCTACGGGTGATTTCAAGACTCTATCGACCACGTCACAGACCAAGTCCTCCAATCGGTTCAGGAGCTCCTCAAAGGTCAGGAAAGGGCACTCTGCTTCCACGTGAGTGTATCTGAGGAACAAGACAGTAGCTCAGAGCCTCTCTTCTTTTCACAAAGTTTCTCTTAAGCAAGGGTTTTAATGCTGGGAAACTGTCCAGAAAGGGAAAACTCCCACCCTGCTAATCAACTCCCAACTCTCCAGAGTAGTTTTAGCCCACCCACCTTCCTTTCCACCTTAATAGTCACTTCTTGTTTATTCCTCAACACATAAAGGATCAAGACAAAGTGAATGAACAGACCTTAGTGAGTTATGGCCTAAGAGGCAAAACTTCTTAGACAGTTTCCATTAATTTATTCAACTGCCCTTCATATAGCCTCTTAATACATCAGAGGTTTTTACACAGACATCATTTACCTACACCAAGATTGCTTCTCTAAACATATTTTCTTAAAAAAAAAAAAAAAATTTTTTTTAAATAAAAACAAAATGACAATTATGTACTCAGCCAGGTGCCTTCGTGTTCTGGATTGTTCTGCCCTGTATGACTGTGCGATACAAAAAACATCTCCCAGAGCTGGAATGCACGTCTCCAGGTACAGCTGAGAGGACTGAGTCAGATACGCCTCTTCCCCAAAATAGTCCAGCTTGAAGAGTGTGGCACCGCCTTCCACTTGTGTTTGCACTAACGTTGGAGGACTGATCTATTCAGGCGGAAAGGAGTAAATAGAGGCCTTCTGTGAGCACCACTGTTTAAGTTCAAAACTGCCAAGAGGCCCTGTTTGCAAAGGATGATGAACGCGTACTTACTTCGCAGTACCCCCTATCGAAGAAGTGATCTCTAAAGCACCTGGTGACCACAGAACGCGCTTTTAGGATCTTGGACATGTTTTCTCCCCGGATCACCATGTGTCTGTTGTTGAGCTGGACGTCAACGTCAGACTCCTCGTTGATTAAGTTATCCGCGCCTCCAGCGGGCGCCAACCCGATCAATTCCCAGAAGTCGCAATTCAGCTCGTGGCCCCCTGGAGCCTGCATTTTTTAAAGAGGGGTCGGGAGGGAGAAGGAAACAGAAAATTCACAGTAGGAAAGATTCTAATTTATATAAAAGTTTTTAGTGAGCTCATATTTCTAAGAACCTTATCATTATTAGCCTACCCTTCTAAAAACGAAGACCCGATAATTGAATTTCATATTTATTTAATATTTCTTTCAGACTAAACACACGTACACAATTTTTAAAAAATTGAAAAGCACAAACCAGAAAATAAGATAAACTATAATCCCACGACTTGGAGTAACCACTAACTATTGTCAACATTTTGGTATATCTTTCTAGCCTTTGCCCAATAATTTAAAAGTAACATAATACACACATTGAAAAACTCCTTAAATACAAAGGTTTTACTAAAAGGTGTTTCTCTTTGGAATATATATATATATATATATATATATATATATATATATATAGTAAAAATTCAAATTCTCCCTAATAATTCCATTGAAAGCATTACATTTTAGAAACCACACAGTATGAAATATATAGCTATCTTGGTACCAAACACTGGACAGCAAGTAATATCACAAAAACCATTCCATTTTGCAATCACATTACTTTCAAGGAAAATTCAGTAAACTTGAACGAGATATTCACTCTTAACATAGGTTCCTCACATAGACTCTGGGAGACTCTTTTATCAGTATTTCTAGTCTATCAGGAGGACACTATGGGCTCCCTCTGGTGGTTGATATGTCACGTTTGTTTGTTTTCTTTCCCAACAAACAAATATAACCACAACTGCTACTTGGTCAATAATTACCAACAAGTAACTCTAACTGGTATAGGTTACATGCCTGTTGGCTGGGGAACAAACAACTCTCTATCAAGCCTAGCTTTAAGTTTTTTAAAAAGAGGCTTTCAAGTTCTATTTTAAAAGTTTCAGATTTATTTTATTTATTAAATATTTATTCGGCTGCGCCGGGTCTTCGTTGCAGCATGCGGGATCTAGTTCCCTAACCAGGGATCGAACCTGGGCCTCCTGCATTGGGAGCGAGGAGTCCTGACCACTGGACCACCAGGGAAATCCCCAAAGTTTCAGCTTTAGATCACTGTTCTTTCCTGAAAAACTTTTGGTAGACTAAATTTTCATTTCCACTTAGCTGAAAAATTATTCACACACACACAGCAAATTGTTCTCACCCATGAAGTTTATTCAGGGATTCTTTAGGTTGAAAATCCCTGAGATCGTTACAAGAGCACACAAGCTGTACAGTATAAATATCTCACCAGGAAAGGAAAAGGCATCCTAAATTTAGCAAGGGCATCACATTTGTCTAGTTATATGCCAAATACCAAAAGTATCAATACAAATAAAGACACTGGAAAACAAACAAGTACACAACTCTTCTCTTAGTGAGGAACTCAACGCACTCACCTGCTTGCCCTTTGGGGTAAGATTTAGCATTCCATACACTGCGACACTACTCTCAGTGGACAAGACTACTCCATTGTAACACTGACACTGTAAGAAGATCAAGTTCAAATTCAGTTACTCACATTTACATTTAAAATAGTCTACCATATAGAAAGCAAAGGGAATTACTTACAAACAAGTTCTCTCGTCCAAAACTAGTAAAATAAGACAGCCATCAAACATTCATCTATATACAGATACACACATATATATGTAAATACATACTTTACACACATGCACATGCATAAATAACACTAGTCCATATCTCTCAAAAGTATCTCGAAAGTTTGTTTCTCTTTTTCTTTAAAATTTAGACTATTAAAATAATACAGGGAGTTCACTTAGACTATGATAATCAATACTGGCTAAAATCATTAGGAGAAAAGTGATGGAAAACTTTATAAAGGAGGGATCAGGCCATCAACATCTGAACGCACTAATCATAAAGACAATCAGAATTATGTGCTTCATGATGTGATGTCATTGGAAGAATACAGCTTTGTCCATGAAGTAGTTATATCAAGAAGCAGCAGCAGAACCTGAATCTGACCAGAGCTAACCTCCAGCTTCTAAGAAATACAAAGGATAGAGGAACATGTTAAAATACACCTTATGATGCAATCAACCAAATCCAGAATGTGAGAAGTCCCACAGGACCAATGACCAGACTTTTTCCAATAAATGGCAAGGGGGAGTGGGGTGGAGAAAAGAGAATGAAAAGGGAGATCTGTTATAGATTAAGAGTGATTTCAGAGACATATCAACTAAATGCAACATGTAGATCTTGTCTGGATCCTCATTCAAACCAACCAACTGTAAAAAAGACATCATGAATCAATTGGGAGAATCTGGCTGGATATTCAGGAGTTGTGCTAATTTTGGGGGTGTGTGATAATGGTAGTGTGGTTATATTAAAAATATTTGTTCTTGGTGATGCATATGCAAGTATGTTTATATGAAATATGATGTCTGGGAGGTAAAAGGGGGGAGCAGTAAACCAGAACTGGCCAAATATTAATCATTACTCGTTACGGACTTAACGTGTATCTGCTGCAAATTCGTATGTCGAAACCCTTCTCTGCTCTCTGCTATGTGAGGATGAGCACACAACGGGAAGTGGGTAGTCTGCAGCCCAGAAAAGGGCCCTCACCAGAACTTGACCATGCCGGCACCCTGATATGCACTTCCAGCCACTAGAACCATGAGGAATAAACTTCTGTTGTTCACAAGCCACCCAGTTTATGGTACTTAGTTACAGCAGCTCAACTAAGATGTTACTGAAGCTGAGTGATGAGCATGTGAGGTTTCTTCCTACTGTTCCATTTTTGAGATGTTGGAAATTTCCCACAATAACAGTTAAAATAAGCATAGACTCTAAGATTCCCAAAACTAACAATAAAGTAACCTATTGAAAAAAACTGACTTTTCATCGTAAATATGAAAATATTTACCAAATCATCTGACAAGACACACTGGAGATAACCCGTACCATCCCGCAACACCAGAAACATTAAATTCTTTCCTAAAAAACGGGAAAGAGAAGTTTAGCTAGATTGTTAGAGAGGCACTTGGAAGCACTTTCTCATAACTTATTCTTATGTAAAGGAACCTCCAAGGTTAAATGTTGAAAGTTCAAACCTCCCACACGGCCCCATTCCTCTGAAGGGTTCACCAGTAATATCACTACTCAGTATCTGGAAAGTATTTTGCCTTCTTCATGTTTCAAACCCTTCATACTTTTAAACCCTATGTGAGCCTCCTGACCCACACGATCACGGGAAAGCAAGACAGTAAGTATGTGAGTCGAGGGATTAAGTCTTATTCACCGTTGACTCCCCTGCAATACCTAGCAAAGCGCATTCAGCGGGGGGTGATATATACTGCCGCACAGAAGCACTCTTGGTTTTTTATGCCCCCTTTCTTTTTGCGAAGGACTTGACAACCACTTACAATAAAAGACATGTAGTAAAATAATAAAAGCAGAAAGAGAAAGCAAAACATCACGACCAAGTACAAACATACTAATTATAAAAATCAACATCACTGCCATCAGTAAGTTTCAGATTTGGTTCTGCACTTCCGGTAATATACCCCCTGCTTTCCTTAAAGAATTCAATTAAATTAGACAATATTTCCTGGATACCTCCTGATCACTGTGACTGCTTACAGTTAAGTACCATTTAAATAATTTTTAAACTTTCAATTGTCATATTAAATAAGAACCAAGTTAGGATACAAATTAGTACTTCCTTTAAAAAGCTAGCACTCTCAAACAAAAATATCCCCAAGTAAATGGTTTTTTTTTAATGTTCTTCATCATCTAAGAGCAGGGATATTGAAAATTAAAGAGAGAAAAGGACAGCTATGCCAGTTACCTTGCCTACGCAGCCTGTGGACCCAGCCAAATACCTTTACTCTTTGGCCTCTATATCCTTCTAATTCACGAATCTTCACCTGTCAAGTTAAAATAAAAAGCATTTGACCCAGCATGTCATTTATCACATACCGACTTTGTCACGAATATTAGATAGATGGCAGAAAAGTGTTAAAAATTCACAAGTGGTGTAAAACTTCTGACAGTCACTCTACTACAGGTCAGAGCCAAAAAATTTCACCACACTGGAGGGGTTAAAAAAAAAAAAAATCCAAGTCTTCTTTCTCTTAGTGCAAAACTGTCAGCGAAACAATCAGAACTTCAGATACTGTTATATAAAATCAATGAATTCACAATAGCAACAAGCCTAGTCCACGCAGAGCCCTCTCCCTGACCTCACCATCCCTCCCACCACCCTGGGTGGTGGAAGCTACTGAGGCTGGCTTTTCCTCTGAGGGATGGAGGAGAGAGGGGAGGGGAGGAAGGGGTTGCAGGGTGTGGCCAAGAAAACAGCTTCCTCACTGAGGAAGCAAGAAAACAATGGCAATCCAGCAGCAGTAAGAACCGTTCGAATTCTAACCATGTCCATTCACAGTCCAGCATTCTGGTCTAGAAAGAATACAGACATAATCAAATTTCAAAAACTTTTTCTTTATTTAAGAAATCATGAAAATCTTGGATTTCAACCTCTTCTTTTTACTGTGAGGAAACTGACACCCAGGGGAGGGTAAAATCACTGTCTGAGCCCACACAGCCCGCCCCGCCTGGATGCCAGGGCTGCCAGCTTTTAGTCGGGACAGAATTCGTTCAACACGCAATTACTAAATTCTATCAAAAAAGGAGCCCCGCAAGGACCAGCCTCATAACTCTCAAACATTATTGCGCGCTCTCCCTTTTGAAAGAAAAGAAGGGACAAACAGTGCAAAGGAACAAAGCACGTGGCATGCCCCTCAGACACAGAAATAATAGTTTGACCCCGTGAGTCCATGATATTTGAAACGATACACATCACACTTACGCAACTTGGCTCTGGAAGACTTGGGTCGTTTTTAATGGTAATCTTCTTTGCTTCTTCCAGGTTCTTCTCTCTTCGTAAAGTGTCTTCTGCCTAGTTTTAAGAACCAGGCAATTTGTTAACATGGCTTCTGGTGTCCCAACTTGAAAAATGTTCACAGAGCAAATCTACTGCTCACCTCTTTCTTTTCCCGGGATTCACTCTTCATCTGTTCTCTGTGCCACAGTTTTCTAATGTTCTTCATCTGTGATTTAGAAATAACATCCCACCTCTGGAGGGATAAACAGATATTTAATGTTTTCAAGACCACTGTATTCTAACGAAGGTTTCTTCACAAAATCTAATTCTGTAAAGCTTTGGGTTCACCCTACCTCGTTTTCTTTTTGTGAATCTACGTAGATGGTAGGAAAGGGTTCTTTTCCAACTGTCATCAAAGCCTTGGGGAGGGAGGGACAAGGAAAAAGGACATTTCTTTAACATTGTACAATGTTTAAAATCAAAATAACACCTGAATTATGAGGTAACTTTGATCACCTAGAAAATAATCGAGAGCCCAGAAGAAAGCATAAGACCCCACCAGCCAAAGGTCAATGTCGACAGAAGGAATGGCAGAACATTCAAAGAACATTCTGCTTAAGGTAGAACGTCCTTTCCCAAACAATTCTAGCAAGTCTGGTTACATAGTATATAGTTTCCCATGTGGACTAGAATCAACAGATTTTAAGTGGCCCTGGGGACCGACAGGAGGTACGCTGACAACAACAGAAGAGACAGCTGATGGCAAAGGCCAACTGCAGGGCACATCCAGACGATTAATCCTCGCGAAGAAACCAGGGAAGTCATTTCTGAAACTCTCTCAAGAGCACAGTGGTTAGGTACACAGAAGGCTAAGTTTCATTTAATTGGAAAAATTCCTGTGTGTAGAATGTATGTACCTCTTTTCACCAATACTGGGACATATCAGACATCAATATTATCATTTAATATATTATAGTTTGTATTCGTTTTTTAAAAAAATAGATAGTTGAAAGTATGTAAAAGATAAGTGTTTTATTAACTGCTTCAAATATTCCTTCAAATTTTCTCCTAAGTTATCATCAACCAAGAAATGCAATGAATGACTGTCTCTCGTGTAAGATCTGAAGCTTATGAAAACTGACCTTTTCTTAAGATCTAGTTTCCAAACCTGAAAAATACTTTTCATCTTGATTTAACACTAGTCTCAACTCAATTATTGCTACAGAGGAGGAGGGAACCTGGATCTTTTGGAAACATCCAGGAGAGTTCAGTTCCTCCTTTTAACAATTAGACTTTGTAAGGATGTTTGTAAATCACTAAGAATTCATTTACTACCTGACAGTCTGTACTGATCCCTCCTTTGTTAATCAGTGATATTGAAAGAGTCAAACTGTGATTCTCCAAATCAGAATGGCACACTTCTGCTAACAGCGACATTTTGCAAACATTCATCTAAACACTACTGTCAGTTCTGGGCAGCCACAGGAATCACCCCAACAATCCAAAATGAGAAAGATTTCCCTCTAAGAGTTAAAAAATTAAGATCCATGGTTGACACACCAAAACATAACCAGAGTATGAGCTACAAGAGGAGAGAATGGTCCCAGGACAGGAACACTTGATGATAACCTAAAATGAATACTGTAACAAAGCTCACAAGAAGGGGGATTGGCCAGACACAGATACACAGAAAGAAGTGTCAGGGCAGTGCGCTTCCTGGTGCTGTCCTGGGAGAGGGCTTTAATCAACTTCCTTATGTAGCAGCTGTAGCCATTCCAGTCTACAGGCAAGCCCACGGCTACCTGCAGAGGGATGTCTTCTTGGCCCACACCGTAACCCAATGCCATCAGGTACCTACTCAATGCTGAGTCGAAGCTCTTGAAGAACCCATCTGAACTGTATTTGGCTTTCCATGTAAGTCTGCTTAAAGAGAATACGCTAAACTCATAGGAGGATTCTACACCCTGAGAAACAATAATATATTGTTAAATTAGCATCCTGGCTTTAGGCTCCAGACTCCTGAGTTCATGAGTGTCTGCTCTGTTCTTGGTACTGATATAAATCACGTCTTTGAGTCTCAAGGCTCAAGATCACATTTGGATTCGAGTGGTAAATTCACCGAGAGAACTCTTAGGAGTCAGTTTGGAAGAAACATGAGCATAAACTCAGATGACTAAGGGAAGATGATTTTTAGTTCTACAAGAATTAAAAAACTGGCCAACTGACTCATTGGAGAGAAAAATTCTGAGATGCGATGCCGTATGGTAAGAAAAGAAGATACCTATTAAAAATGTTCAAGGGGAGGGCTTCCCTGGTGGCACAGTGGTTGAGAGTCCACCTGCCGATGCAGGGGACACGGGTTCGTGCCCCGGTCTGGGAAGATCCCACATGCCGCGGAGCGGCTGTGCCCGTGAGCCATGGCCACTGAGCCTGCGTGTCAGGAGCCTGTGCTCCACAACGGGATAGGCCATAGCAGTGAGAGGCCCGCGTACCACAAAAAAAAAAAAAAAAAAAAAAATGTTCAAGAGGAATTCCCTGACTGTCCAGTGGTTAGGACTTGGCGCTTTTGCTGACAAGGGCCCAGGTTCAATCCCTAGTCGGAGAACTAAAGATCCCACAAGCCTTGAGGCGCGGCCAAAAAAAAAAAAAAAGTTTAGACGTAGATCATCTAATACCCTTAAAGCTACATATCTGTATATACCCCTTACTTGCCCTTTTCAGAAAGTTCTCTTCAAACCTAGTGCTTTAAATAAAACTCCTGACAAGTCACAGAATAACTGACATGAGTCATTAATAAATGCAAAGTCGTTTTCCTAATGAGAAAGAGGCACTACCTTAAGGCCTGTTTTAAAAGGTTTCTCCTTGGTTCCATCACCAGTAGCATCACTTCCCTCTCGGTCTGAGACATACAGCTCTGCTGTTTCACAAAAAGAGAATAAGTTACTCACTTGGCCAATAATTATCAGTCACCTCATACTGCAGCTAGTTTATCCATTCTTTATCTTTGTAAACAGAACAAGCATCTGATTGGTAAAAATTATCAAGGTCCGAAAGAAATTATATCATAATTATTTTCCCACTCCCTATCCAAGGACATCCATCCCATAAAAAGGGATTAGTTAAATTTAGCTTTCAAAAGGAACTTTGATCATTTTCATTTGTGGTACTGCTTCTATCTACTCGAATCCCCAACAACAAAGCAATGGCTTTTCAGTTGGCCAGACCAAACTGGAAGCTTGGATGTTGTGCCTTAAAAGCCAGAGTGACCCTGGAGAATTCACTTAACCTTTCTGGGCTTGTTTCTGAGCCTATAAAATGAGGAAAACAATACCCATCTTGAAGTACTGAGGATGAAATATATAAATCAGATATGCTGGTGCTAGAGCACAGAAATCAAATAAATACCGGTTTGCTCTGGTCTTTAAAGGAAACCAAAGCTCTGAGGTTAAACAAACTGAAGGCCTCACAAGGAGTAAGCGAGCAGAGACATCAATCCAGGTCTCCTAAATCTCTTCCTTTTCCTACTGCACCAGATGGTCTCCCAGGAAATCTCAATATAAGTGAGGATATGTGAAAAAGAATTCGCATTCTTAAGTCCTTTCCTGCCAGTCACTTGGAAGAGTCACATTTGGGGTCTGCCCTGAGGTCTGGCCATGCCTCGCTCTGCCTACGTCTCAGCTGAATCACGGGATTTCTCGCAGCGGGGCCGGGCCGGGAGCGGCCGCCACCCCAGCCGGGGCACCCAGAGCTCTAGGGAAGCCGGGCCTGCTCGGCGAGCGCGGATCCAGGGTGGGTCCTAGCCCCTCCTCTCTCCCACCATTCACGTAAACAGCGGCGGGGCGCCCAGTCTGCGCCAGGCACCAGGGTAAGAGCTGTATTTGGCCGGAACAAGGCTGCTGCCCCAAGCAGGAGCGCCGCGCCGCGCCACTTACACACCCCGGGGTCCCCGAGCCTCACTCACCTAGCACCATCCCCGCGGTCGCCCTGGTCACCTCCAAGGACATCACCTCCAACACGCCGCCGCCTTATCACCCGCAAAGTGCACCTGCGGCTTCCTCAACTCGGAGGTTGGTTGCATCAGATAATGTCGTGCAGAAGTCGTCGCAGTAAGTCACCCGAGCGTCGCGGCTCCATTGGTTACAGGAGGTTACGGAGCGTGGGCGAGCGGCGCCGCAGCCGCCATCTTTGGTCCGGGCCTAAGCAACTTCCGGGTGTGGCTCCGCCCCGCTCCCCTCGCTCCCTCTCGGTGAGCTGGGGGCTCCCGGGGGCACCACCGGGGGCTCCCGGGGGCACCACCTGGGACTCCTTGGCTCCCTGAAATCCGGGTGGCGCTGCAGTCCTGATCCCCCCGGCCTGCGTCTCCCCAACTTTCCCGCTGAATCTTCCAGTTCCGCGCCACCCTCCACCTCCCGTTGTGGGCACAGTAGGGCCCTTCCGGAAACCGGATCCTGGATTGCGTTCCATATCCCCAGATAGTGGAATGCTTGTGGAATTAACGTCGTCATCAAATACATTGAGCTCCAGCCACAAGCTGGGGTTGGAGGTAAGGGTCAGGGACAGAGCTAAGGGTAGTCCTGTCTCCCATTCACTAATTGCTTTGAAATATGAAGATGTTTTTTTTTTTTTTTTTTTTATGAAGATGTTTTAACTTTCTAACTTCAATGAACGAATGAATGTATTTCTGTATTTGTCACTCGGACTATAGGGTGTGTTTTTATTTTAAGTTACAAGAGTCACTATTACGGAGGCCGTGATAACGTTGTGAAAAGAACTAGGGCTTCGAACCTGGTTGGAATTCTGGTTCTGCCTTTTGCTGTGTGCCGTGGGATAAATGAGCTAACCCGTCTGAGCTTCAATTTCCCTATTTGTGAAGGTTGATTAAGTTCACTGCCCAGCAGTCGTAGGTACTAAGTAAAGGGTAGGTAACGTCATCATTCTCAACTTAGTGGAATACCAGAGTTTGTCCCTGAATCAAAGGAAAACAAACTCTTGTTATGAAAGAAACTCTAAAAATAACTCTGTGCATAGGTTCCGAGTCTATCAAAAATATGAACCAGATACTTTTCTTGAAGAATATTTCCCCCAGTTTCATGGACTTTCCCCTTTTCCTCTTTGCTGAATGGTTTCTCTTTGCTCATGTGTTAGTTATTTATTGCTGCAAGGCAAATTCATTACCTCACATAGTTTCTGAGGGTCAGGCATTCGGGAGTAGCGGAGCCAGGGGTTCTGACACAGGGTCTTTCCGGAATCAAGCTGTGGGCAGGGGCTGCAGTCACCTGATGCCTTGACTAGGTGAGGATCTGCTGCCAGGCGCACACATGGCTCTTGGCAGAAGGCTGTGGTTTCACGTCAGGTGGGCTCTCCAGAGGGCTGCCAGTGACGGGGCAGCTGAGTTCCCACAGAAGCAAGTGATGAGAGAGAGAGAGAGAGAGAGAGAGAGAGAGAGAGAGAGAGAGAGAGACTGAGACTGTATTGCCTATGTTGTATAATAGATTACCCCCAAACTCCAAGGAACAGTCGTTTTCTCACCAGGAATCTGGGCAAGGCCTAGGTGGGACCTCAGGTTCTGCGTCTCTCAAAAGACTGCAATCGAGGTGTCAGCTGGGGCTAATTTAAGATTTTTTTTTAGCAGTTTGTTTTGAAAGTTGTATGTAAGATTACTCAAAAATACAGAATGCTTCACGCATTTGTGTGCCATCTTTGCATGGGGGCCATGCTAATCTCTGTATCCTTCCACTTTTAGTATATGAGCTGCTGAAGTGAGCACAGGCTAAGATTTGTAAATCTTACCTGGGTGATGCTTTCCCACACACTCCTGTGGGTGTCGGCAGGATTCAGTTCCTCACAGGCTGTTGGACTGAGGGCCTCAGTTCTTCGCTGGCTCTTGGCCAGAGGTCTCCCTCAGCTCCTTGCCACGTGGGCCTTTCCGGTGGGCCGCTTGCTTCATCAGAGCAAGCGAGCAGGAAGGAGAGCAGGCAGGCAAGATGGAAGCCACGGTCCTTTGTATCCCATCACTTTTGCCATATTCTGTTCATTAGATTCGAGTCACTTGGTCCAGCCTACACTCAAAGAAAGGGTTTTATACCAGGGCACGAATACCAGGTGGCAGGGATCATGGGGCCATCTTAGGAAGCTCTCTGCCACAACAACTAAACCCCGAGCTGCAGTGCCTTTTCATAACCTAACCAATGAATGACATTTCATCATTTCCGCTATATGTTATTGGTCACACAGACCATCCCTAGTATAATATGGGAGAGGACTACATGGGGGGTGAATTCCAGGGGGTGGAGGTCACTGGGGGCCATACTAGAGGCTGACACCACAGCCCAACCAATGAATTTCTCCCCTTCATCCAGCTTTGAGCCCCCAGAGGCTGGCTTATGTGGACACATCAGTGGGCTCTCTGGCTTCTGGTCAGATGCAGCCAATGGGGAGCACCGGCAAGGATGGAGTGAAGTAGGGGTACATATTCCCCTAGCTCCCTCATTGCAGGCTGGCTGCACCTTCAACTGAAGGCCACAGGACCTGTCAGGTGGCACTAACAGTCATCTGAACTACCCTTCATGAATTTAGTTTCACCTGATCCATAAAATTGGATGTACACAGAAACATTCCACTGTAAAGAGGAAAGTGGGTCTACAGGACTGGGCCTGAAAATGACAGATTCCCGTAACACCTGCTTCGACCACTCCTCAACCCACACGTACAGACTCAGGGGATCCCCGTGTCCGGTCCGTGACACCTGCATAATGTGCTGGCATGAGCCAGACGTGAGCAGCTATTGTATTACAGCCTCACTTGGGTGCAGCTCTGAAAAGACAGTGGCGAAGGGAAATCATCTCAGATGCTAGAACGTTGAGTGGATGACTGGTTTTCCACTTCTTACATGAGTGGGGATGGCCTGAGGGACTGATGGACACTGGCTAAAGGGTTGCCCAGTTGATCAGAGACTTGGAAAGAACAAGATTAGAGATTAGGGATGGCAGTCTGGTGGGGAAGTATGTGGATGAATTTTTCTGCATGGGCCCAGAATGTGAAGATATCTTGCCCTGTGTAAATACCCAGGAGAAGGCATTCAGTATAGAGGAGATCTTTGTAAACTGTGGATGTTGGCCTTTCCCACTCACACCCCCACCCCCAGCCCAAGACCCCCAGTGCTTGTTCAAAGAAACCATATACAAAGTCGCCGTAGTAACAGGATGGAGGCTATGCATGGGTTCAACGGCATGGGCTGCCCTTCATCAAGGCTGATCTGGCTGCCTGACTACCACTGCGGAGGACCCAGCCTGACAACAGCAGAAGCCAGCTTTGAGGACCTGATAGGACACTAATCTTTGGGGGGACCAGGTGTCCAGCTGGTGGCTGGTGGGTTACATTCAACTCCTGGAGGAGGCAGCAATATGCCTGTCAACTGTAGAGTGGTTGTCCACATGCGGCTGTACCCTCCCTGCCTGCCGCCCTGGCATCTGCGGACTTAGAGAATGCTATGTCCATCTCCGCAGTACACAGCATCTTCTCTAACCAGGGAACACATTTTCAATGAAGGAAGTGTGACAGTGGGCGCATAACTGTGGAGTTCACTGTGTAATCATGTGCTTTGTGTCAAATTAGATTATTGCTTAAAATATTCACACATGCTTCCCTTTTCTATGTGAGAGAAATGTACTTTGCTGCTTCATTCATGTTGGGCTTGGCCATGTGGATTTTCTCTGACCATGGGAGGTGGGCAGATGTGATGCAAGCAAAGGTTTAAACTGTACTTGTACAGTTGAGTTTGTTTTCTTGCTCCTCCCATCATGAGAAGAGTGAACCCCAAGTGGCCCACTGGTCCAAGGAAGGTGATAGAAATGTGACCTGGACCCAGTCTGCAGCTTGGAGCCAAGCCCATCGGAACCCAGCCCACACCAGCTTGACTCCTAGATGCATGAGTGAGAATAAATGATTGTGTTTTGCCTCTGAGTTTTGGAGCAGTTACACAGCTTTATTGTGGCAATAGTAGACTGATACATGCCCCATTACCCAGAAGCATCTGGCTTAAAAGAGAGCTGTATAGCCTACTGGGAGGCAGTTACGACACCCTGCGAGGTGTGATAGACAGTGTTGGGTGCAATCTCCCCCATAGTGGAATGCATATTATTATTTTTTTGTATGTTTGTTGGTTTCAAACAATTCTCCAGGTATTTTCGTTTCTGTGAAGGAGTTGAAATGTGTGACCCACACTGAGGCCAGTAGGCAGAAATCTTTACTGTTCTTTGCGCAAGGGAAGGACAACCTCTCCTAACACCAGTGAGGACCACAGGAAATGGAAGTGGGAGAAGGGAACACAGCTCCAGGGCTACTGCAGGCCAGCCCCTCTGCCCACTACCCTCAGCCTCTACCCCCAGTAATAAAAACAAAGTGGTCGGGTCGCACCTCCTCTTTCCCAGGGCGGTTCTCTCCTCATTTACCCACAGCCGGCATTGAACTTGCCTCTGCTCTGTGTCTGGTAGGTGGCCCATACATGTCACCACCGGATTGTAGGTAAGAGGCCATCCTGGCATCCTTCCAGAGCACTTAGCACAGAGCCTTGCTCTCAGTAAGTGATTGGTATCATTCTGTTGGGGGGACAATCTCGTTTAGTCCAGCCTCCCTCCGGAAGCAGAACTTCCCTTACAGCATCGCGGAAGGGGTCACTTCCAAGAACAAACTGAAGTTTGACGGTGCTCATGAGTGCATGAATAAATGAATGAATTCAGTGAATGGCATTGCTCTTTTCTCCTCATCTGACTGTGGCCTGCTGGGAGCACCCTCGTCTAGCGGTCCTCGATGTTTCGGCCCTACGCCCAGTCAGGGTTGTTCTAGTCTCTCGGCGGACGTCCCCTTCGCTCAAGCGAAGTCGCGGTCCTAACACTGTAATGGCCCCCGAGGGCCACCGTAGCTGGCCGCCGACTTGCGCTTAAAGCCCTCGCTGGCGGCGGCGCCATTTTGTCTCCGGGCACTTCCGCGTGTGCGCACCTGGTCCTGCTTTTCCGGCTGCGCGCGCATCTCTCAGTTGTGGGCAGGCCGGACCTCGAGCGATGCTTTCAGCGCTTCATCTCCGAGCAAACTCACAGGCGTCTTTAGAGCTTTCTCAGGCACTCAGTTATTTGCTCCTCAAAACAGTTTCGGAGAGAGAAGAGGCAGAAATCACTGTAAGCGCCTCTCAGGCACCTTTCCCCATCCCGGGGCCGGGAACGGGGGTGGGGGGGTGGGTGCTGGGAGGAGAGGCCTAGTGTTTGCTTCATTAGCAAATTGGTCAAGCAATCAAAAAAAAAAAATCTCAGTAATATTTAAAACCGGTTTGAAGTTGCAGACAAAAAGTGGGTTATCATTACGGTGAAACTATTAATTTAAGGAACTGAAAACGTAACTTGTAGAGTTAAGTGTAAACACTTAGGTTTGCTTGTTAATTTATTTCAGTGATTCTCAGGCTCCTTCATGTTCGTCAGCTGCTAGCTTTATCTATAATTTCTCCCTTAAAAAGTGAGTGAAGTTGTTTTAAAGTCCTGCTGTCCTTTAAGGAGGGTAAATAATGGGGCTCTGAAGCCAGATACCCTAGGACACAGGGCTCTTACGTTCTGCCTCGGCGACCCTGGTCGGGTTCCTTAACCTCTCTGAGCCACGGGATTTTCGACTGTAAAATGCTAATCATCCTCTGGAAAGGTTGCCTTTGTGAGATTGATATGAGGTTAAGTTATACAGAAATGCTTAGTGTGTGCTTGGCATCTAGGGAGCCTTCTGAATTAGGGCACAAATGATATCGATAGTTAATCATGGTTCTTTTGTTCCACGATCCTGCATAATCACACTTTCAAGCCTTCAAGCTGCTGAGGGCTTCTGGTGGGCCCGCCCCATCCCCTGCCCCGCCCTCCTTCGCCCCCAGTGAATTCAAAGTATCTCAGACCCTGGAGATCCTTTCCACTGCCCCACTTCTCAGGAAATGACCCATCTCTTGCTTCAGGCCATTAAATAGGAGCCTTCTGAAGGTCTTTCCTCAAAACTCAAACTTTTCAGCCTCAACACCCATCCTTACCTTCTAGTACCATGTAAGTACAGTTGACCCTTGAACAACACGAGTTTGAACTGATAGCTGGATTTTTTTCAATTAATAGATACTGCAGTACTACACACCTGAGGTTAGTTGAATCTGCAGATGGTTGATTATAAGGTTGTATTTGGATTTTCTGCCGAGTGGGTGCTCCTGACACACCTCCCCCTCCCCAACCAATGTGTTCAGGGCTCAGCTGCGGTATCATCCCTCCTGTGTTCTGGATCCTCCTTAGTTCTGCATTCTAATTTCTACACTTCAACCAGGGCCAACACTTAGAAACATAAATCCCATCATTTCATTTTCCAGCTCCCCCTGCAGGTTCACCGGGCTGCGTGTGCTCTGGCTGCTTGTTGCTTTCTGAAAGCACAATTCACAGTAGCCAGGGGTAGTTTCTTTGAATTGTCCTGGGTACAGTGTGGGATTTGGGGTAGCCTTAAAGAAAGGTGAAGGCAGAGTTAAATGAAAGGAGCTGGGGAAGCTTTCAAAGCAGAGTGAATTGTGTTCGCTGAAAGCAATGAGGGAGACCTTCTCCAGGTGATTTTGAAGAGCAATCATGGTATCAGTTTAGCAGGAGTTGAGGCTTCTAGAGGCCCAGCTAATGATATCTTGGTTTATGGGGTGTTTTGTTGTTGTTTGCTGTTGGAGCAGATCAAAGTGAAGGTATTTTCACCCAAAGCCACAAAATCCTAAGAAATATCCCAGTCTTGGATAAACCCAGTAAACTGAAAAGAGCTCTTCTGGTCCACATTTACTCAAGGTGTTTACAATGGTGAAATTCTGATGCAAATTTTCCCAAAACTTGAACCGTAACTCTACTTTTATAAATAGTCCTTAGTGTTATCTCTGTTAAACTCTTCAATAAGCATGCACTTTTATGTCAGTCACACAAAATTTAAATGAGGAAGCTGAAGGTAGATGAGCATTCCAAAGTGACTGGTAACAGGAGCCTCCTGTAGGATTTCCGTAGACTGGCTTACTCATTATGCAGCAGGGCTCAGCATCCATTTTGTAACGAACCTGCAAGATGACTCCCATTTGGCAAATTGACCTCTAATCTAAGGTTGATTCTTATCACTTGGGAGAATTGATTCCTGATGAGAAATGCTAGACAATGGAACCGTCCCTCGTTGGCCTCACAGTCCAGATCCAATATGTTTAATCCCTTGGTGGAAAAAAACAGAAACATTCCATGGCTTGTGACAGCACCTCGGGAATGATTGCTGTTGTTGAACAGCATCAGGGGCCAAAGGAACCTTGATCGTCTCTCCAACTGGAGATCATAGGCAGGTTATCTGGAGTGAGTAACATATCCTGAATTTGGCAGGAGCACCCTGGGTTTTTAACCACCATAGTTGGTTGGGAGGTTTGGATTTCTCTCCATGTTAGAATTTCCCTTCCTCTTATGTTTATTGTAAACAGCTGCATTATAATTTGATTCAAGTTTGTTTTTTGTTGTTGTTTTTGCGGTACGCGGGCCTCTCACTGTTGTGGCCTCTCCGGTTGCCGACGGAGCACAGGCTCCGGACGCGCAGGCTCAGCGGCCATGGCTCACGGGCCCAGCCGCTCCGCGGCATGTGGGATCCTCCCGGACCAGGGCACGAACCTGTGTCCCCTGCATCGGCAGGCGGACTCTCAACCACTACGCCACCAGGGAAGCCCGATTCAAGTTTTGAGGCCAGGGAATTCCCTGGTGGTCCAGTGGTTAGGACTTTGCGCTTCCACTGCAGGGGACACGGGTTCCATCCCAGGTCAGGGAACTAAGATACTGCAAGCCGCGCAGCCAAAAAAAGGAAAAAAAACGGGAGTTTTGAGGCCAAATTTCCTTTCTGTTTTTTTTTTTTTTTTTTTGCTGTGCTGCTCGGCTTGTGGGATCTTAGTTCCCCAACCAGGGATTGAAACCCGGGCCCTTGGCAGTGAGAGTGTGCAGTCCTAACCACTGGATTGCCAGGGAATTCCCGAGGCCAAATTTCCGATAATTTAAAAACTATGAGAGTTATTTCTTCCTATGCATCTTACTGCTGAGCTCATCTTAGCTGATACTGGGTGGCACAGAAGCAAATCTATACTGGTCTTTGAATCTGGAACATTCTCTCAGATTTTATTGGTGCTACCCCATATTTGACATGACCTTAAGATGTTAGATTCTTCTGAGGTCAAAGAAAACATATGTGCATATACATGGCCTAACAGAACACTGCTCTCAGTCTATAACCATAAACAGGAAGCCACCATGTCTTTGGATTCCCAGTCACCCAAGGGAGCAGAGTAAACAGCTG
This sequence comes from Aethalodelphis obliquidens, assembly GCF_003676395.1. Lineage (NCBI taxonomy): Eukaryota > Metazoa > Chordata > Mammalia > Artiodactyla > Delphinidae > Aethalodelphis > Aethalodelphis obliquidens. The sequence continues at coordinate 13,068,150 of NW_020837963.1, forward strand.
AGGGTTACTGGTCTAGTGAGGAATTTGTGGGCTAGGGAAATCCTTTGAGAGGATTTGTAACTTAAGCAGGAAAAATATCAACTCAAACTACCCTTTTTGGCTTAAATGTCATTTCTATTGTTATTTAATTTTTGGAGTAGATAATATATATTCATATGGTTCAAAACTTTTAAAAAATGTTAAAAACGTGAAAAAATAATTCACTTTTAAAAGTCTCCCCACTTCTTTGCTTTTTTTTCTTTCTTTAAAACAGCTTCTTTTGAGGTACACATACAGTAAGCCCCCTACATACCAACGACTTCCGTTCTGAGAGCGTGTTCATAAGTCCAGTTTGTTCGTAAGTCCAACAAAGTTAGCCTAGGTACACAACACAATCGGCTATATATTAATACTAGTGTACTGTAATAGGTTTATAATACTTTTCACAGAAATAATACATAAGAAACAAAAAATAAAACATTTTGAGTCTTACAGTACAGTACCTTGAAAAGTATAGTAGTACAGTACAACAGCTGGCATACAGGGGCTGACATCGAGTGAACAGGCAAGAAGAGTTACTGACTGGAGGAGGGAGAGGAGGTGGGAGGTGGTAGAGCTGAAGTATCATCAGCAATAGGAGAAAGCTCACTCACGCCTGACTGATGGACCGTACGTTCACATTTTTGAAAGGTCACAACTTGAAGGTTCGTATGTAGGGGACTTACTGTATTTAAAGTGTGCAATTTTATATTTTTTAACATGTCATATGCCTATTAAACCATCACCACAATCAAGATAGTAAACAGATTCGTCACCCTCAAAAGTTTTCTCGTGCCTCTTTTAATCCTTCTTCATGCATTTCCCTAAGGACTAATGATGTTGAGCATCTGTTCTTGTGCTGTTTTGCCATATGTGTTATCTCCCCCCGCCCCTGGTATTATTGAGGTGTAATTGACATACAGAACTGTGTAAGTTTAAGGTGTACAGCATGATGATTTGACTTACATATATAGTGAAATGATTACCACATTAAGTTTAGTTAACATCCATCATCTCATATCAATATAAAATAAAGGAAAAATTTTTTTCTTTGTGATGAGAACCCTTAGGATTTATGCTCTTAACAACTTATGTATATATTTATCATACAACTTACATATATGTTTATCATGCATATAGTCATCATGCATCCCTAGTACTTATTTATCTTATAAGTGGAAGTTTGTGCCTTTTGACCACCTTCATCCAGTTTCTCCCACCCTTCTCCACCTCTGATAACCACAGATCTGATCACTTTTTCCATGATTTTGGCTATTTTTTTAGATTCCACGTATAAGTAAGATCATCTAATATTTGTCTTCCTCTCCCTGATTTATTTCACTTAGCATAATGCCCTCAAGGGCCATCTATGTTGTCACAAATAGCAGGATTTCCTCGTTTCTTTCACTAATATTCCATTGTGTGTATATAGCACAGCTTCTTTATCCATTCATCCAGTGATGGATACTTAGGTTGTTTCCATGTCTTGGCTATTGTAAATAATGCTGTTGTGAACATGGAGATGCAGATATCACTTTCACATGTTTTTGTTTTCTTCAGGTGTATTCCCAGAAGTGGGATGTCTGGATCATATGGTAGTTCTGTTTTTAATGGCTTGAGGAACTCCATATTGTTTAACATAGTGGCTGAAACAATTTATAATCCCACCAATGTGCACAAGGGTTCCCTTTTCTTTGTATCCTGGCAACATTTGTTATCTTTTGTCTTTTTGATGCTAGCCATCCTGACAGGAGTGAGGTGATATCTCATTGTGGTTTTGATTTGGATTTCTCTAATGATTAGTGATATTGAGCGTCGTCATGTACCTGTTGGCCATTCGTGTATCTTCTTTGGACAAGTATGTATTCAAGTTCTTTGCCCATTTTTAAATTGGATTCTTATTTTTTGTGCATATGAGTTCCCTGTGTATTTTGGATATTAGCCCCTTTTCAGATAAATGGTTTGCAAATGCTTCTTCCCATTCCAAAGGTTATCTTTTAATTTTGCTTACTTTTTTCTTTTGCTGTGCAGCTTTCTGGTTTGATGTAGTTCCATTTGTTTATCTTTTATTTTGTTGCTTGTGCTTTAGGTGTCATATTTTAAAAAATCATTGCCAAGATCCATGTCGAGGAGCTTTTTTTCTGTTTTCTGCTAGGAGGTTTATGGTTTCAGGTCTTACATTTGGGTCTTTGATCCATTTGGAATTAATTTTTGTGAGTGGTGTAAGATAAGGGTGGAATTTCATTCTTCTCCATGTGGATATCCAATTTTTACCATTTATTGCAGACACTATTTTCTCCATTGAGTATTATTGGCTTCCTTGTCAAATATTATCTGACCATATATACTTGGGTTTATTTCTGGGTTCTTGATTCTGTTCCATTAGTCTATTTATCTGTTTTTATGCCAGTACCATACTGTTGATTCCTGTAGTTTTATAAGTATAGCTTAAAATCAGGAAAGTGATGCCAGCCACTTTGTCCTTTTTTCTCAGGATTGCTTTGGCTATTCAGAGTCTTTTGTGCTTCCATATAAATTTTAGCATTGGTTTTTCTACTTCTGTAAAAAATGCCATTGGAATCTTGATAGGAATTGTATCAAATCTCTAGATGGCTTTTGGTAGTGTTGACACTGCAGCAATATTCTTCACATCCATGAACACAGGATACCTTTCCATTTATTTGTGTTGTCTTTGATTTCTTTCTTTCATCAGTGTCTTGTAGTTTTCAGAGTAGAGATCTTTCACCTCCTTGGTTAAATTCACTGCTAAATATGCTATTGTTTTTGATGCTCCTGTAAATGGAATAATTTTCTTTCTTTTTCCGATAATTTATTATAATAGAGATGCTACTGATTTTTCAATGTTAATGTTGTATTCTGCAACTTTACTGGATTCATTGATTAGATTTAACAGGTTATTTTTGATAGAGTCTTTAGGATTTTCTTCTTTTTTTGAATTTCTGAATTTTATTTTATATATTTTTTTATACAACAGGTTCTTATTAGTCATCAGTTTTATACACATCAGTGTATACATGTCAATCCCAATCGCCCAATTCAGCACACCACCACCCCCACTCCACCACGGTTTTCCCCCCTTAGTGTGCATATGTTTGTTCTCTATATCTGTGGCTCAATTTCTGCCCTGCAAACCAGTTCATCTGTACCATTTTTCTAGGTTCCACATACATGCGTTAACATACGATATTTGTTTTTCTCTTTCTGACTTCACTCTGTATGGCAGTCTCTAGATCCATCCACGTCTCAACAAATGACTCAATTTTGTTCCTTTTTATGGCTGAGTAATATTCCATTCTATATATGTACCACAACTTCTTTATCCATTTGTCTGTCGATGGGCATTTAGGTTACTTCCATGACCTGGCTATTGTAAATAGTGCTGCAATGAACATTGGGGTGCATGTGTCTTTTTGAATTATGGTTTTCTCAGGTTATATGCCCAGTAGTGGGATTGCTGGATCACATGGTAATTCTATTTTTAGTTTTTTAAGGAACTTCCATACTGTTCTCCATAGTGGCTATATCAATTTACATTCCCACCAACAGTGCAAGAGGGTTCCCTTTTCTCCACACCCTCTCCAGCATTTGTTGTTTGCAGATTTTCTGATGTTGCCCATTCTAACTGGTGTGAGGTGATACCTCATTGTAGTTTTGAGTTGCATTTCTCTAATAATTAGTGATGTTGAACAGCTTTTCATGTGCTTCTTGGCCATCTGTATGTCTTCTTGGGAGAAATATCTATTTAGGTCTTCTGCCCATTTTTGATTGGGTTGTTTGTTTCTTTAATATTGAGCTGCATGAGCTGTTTATATATTTTGGAGATTAATCCTTTGTCCGTTGATTCATTTGCAAATATTTTCTCCCATTCTGAGGGTTGTCTTTTGGTCTTGTTTATGGTTTCCTTTGCTGTGCAAAAGCGTTGAAGTTTCATTAGGTCCCATTTGTTTATATTTATTTCCATTACTCTAGGAGGTGGATCAAAAAAGATCTTGCTGTGGTTTATGTCAGAGTGTTCTTCCTATGTTTTCCTCTAAGAGTTTTATAGTGTCCACTCTTACATTTAGGTCTCAAATCCATTTTGAATTTATTTTTGTGTATGGTGTTAGGGAGTGTTCTAATTTCATTCTTTTACATGTAGCTGTCCAGTTTCCCCAGCACCACTTACTGAAGAGGCTGTCTTTTCTCCATTGTATATCTTTGCCTCCTTTGTAATAGATTAGTTGACCATAGGTGTGTGGGTTTATCTCTGGGCTTTTTATCTTGTTCCATTGATCTATGTTTCTGTTTTTATGCCAGTACCGTATTGCCTTGATTACTGTAGCTTTGTAGTATAGTCTGAAGTCAGGGAGTCTGATTCCCTGAGCTCCGTTTTTTCCCTCAAGACTGCTTTGGCTGTTTGGGGTTTTTTGTGTCTCCATACAAATTTTAAGATGATTTGTTCTTCTGTAAAAAATGCTATTGGTAATTTGATAGGGATTGCTTTGAATCTGTAGATTGCTTTGGGTAGTATAGTCATTTTCACAGTATTAATTCTTCCAATCCAAGAACATGGTATATCTCTCCATCTGTTGGTATCATCTTTAATTTCTTTCACCAGTGTCTTATGGTTTTCGGCATACAGGTTTTTTATCTCCCTAGGTAGGTTTATTCCTAGGTATTTTATTCTTTTTGTTGCAATGGTAAATGGGAATGTTTCCATAATTTCTGTTTCAGATTTTTCATCATTAGTGTATAGGAATGCAAGAGATTTTTGTGCATTAATTTTGTATCTTGCAACTTTACCAAATTCATTGATTAGCTCTAGTAATTTTCTGGTGGCATTTTTAGGATTCTCTATAGTATCATGTCATCTGCAAACAGTGACAGTTTTACTTCTTCTTTCCCAATTTGTGTTCCTTGTATTTCTTTTTCTTCTCTGATTGCTGTGGCTAGGACTTCCAAAACTATGTTGAATAATAGCGGTGCGAGTGGACATCCTTGTCTCGTTCTTGATCTTAGAGGAAATGCTTTCAGTTTTTCATGATTGAGAATGATGTTTGCTGTGGGTTTGTTGTGTATTGTCTTTATTATGTTGAGGTAGGTTCCCTCTGTGCCTGCTTTCTGGAGAGTTTTTATCATAAATGGGTGTTGAATATTGTCAAAAGTTTTTCCTGCATCTATTGAGATGATCATGTGGTTTTTATTTTTCAGTTTGTTAATATGGTGTATCACATTGATTTGTGTATACTGAAGAATCCTTGCATCCCTGTGATAAATCCCACTTGATCGTGGTGTATGATCCTTTTAATGTGTTGTTGGATTCTGTTTCCTAGTATTTTTTTTTCAGTACGCGGCCCTCTCCCACCGCGGAGCGCAGGCTCAGTGGCCATGGCTCGCGGGCCCAGCTGCTCCGCGGCATGTGGGATCCTCCCGGACTGGGGCATGAACCCACGTCCCTTGCATCGTCAGGTGGACTCTCAACCACTGCGCCACCAGGGAAGCCCTGTTTGCTAGTATTTTGTTGAGGATTTTTGCATCTATATTCATCATTGATATTGGTCTGTAATTTTCTTTTTTCGTAGTATCTTTGTCTGGTTTTGGTATCAGGCTGATGCTGGCCTCATAGAATGAGTTTGGGAGTGTTCCTTCCTCTGCAATTTTGTGGAAGAGTTTGAGAGGGCTGGGTGTTAGCTCTTCTCTAAATGTTTGATAGAATTCACCTGTGAAGCCATCTGGTCCTGCACTTTTGTTTGTTGGGAGATTTTTAATCACAGTTTCAATTTCATTACTTGTGATTGGTCTGTTCATATTTTGTTTCTTCCTGATTCAGTCTTGGAAGGTTATACCTTTCTAATAATTTGTCCATTTCTTCCACATTGTCCGTTTTATTGGCACAGAGATGCTTGTAGTAGTCTCTGAGGATGCTTTGTATTTCTGCGGTGTCTGTTGTAACTTCTCCTTTTTCATGTCTAATTTTTTTTTTTTTTTTTTGCGGTACGCGGGCCTCTCACTGTTGCGGTCTCTCCCATTGTGGAGCGCAGGCTCAGCGGCCATGGGTTCTGGGCCCAGCCGCTCCGCGGCACGTGGGATCCTCCCAGACTGGGGCACGAATCCGTGTCCCCTGCATCGGCAGGTGGACTCTCAACCACTGTGCCACCAGGGAAGCCCTTGATGTCTAATTTTATTGAGTCCTCTTCCTCTTTTTCTTGATGAGTCTGGCTAATGGTTTATCAATTTTGTTTATCTTCTTAAAGAACCAGCTTTTAGTTTTATTGATCTTTGCTATCGTTTTGTTTCTATTTCACTTATTTCTGCTCTGATCTTTATGATTTCTTTCCTTCTGCTAACTTTGGGTTTTGTTTGTTCTTCTTTCTCTAGTTCCTTTAGGTAAGGTTAGATTGTTTACTTGATATTTTTCTTGTTTCTTGAGGTAGGCTTGTATAGCTATAAACTTTTTTCTAGGAACTGCTTTTGCTGCATCCCATATGTTTTGGGACGTTGTGTTTTCATTGTCATTTGTGTCTAGGTGTTTTTTGATTTCCTCCTTGATCTCTTTAGTGATCTCTTGGTTATTTAGTAACATATTGTTTAGCTTCCATATGTTTGTGTTTTTTACCTTTTTTTCCCTGTAGTTCATTTCTAATCTCATAGCGTTGTGGTCAGAAAGGATGCTTGATATGATTTAAATTTTCTTAAATTTACTGAGGCTTGATTGTGACCCAAGATGTGATCTATCCTAGAGGATGTTCCGTGCGCACTTGAGAAGAAAGTGTAATCTGCTGGTTTTGGATGGAATGTCCTATAAATATCAATTAAATATCTGGCCTATTGTGTCATGTAAAGCTTCTGTTTCCGTATTTATTTTCATTTTGGATGATCTGTGCATTGGTGTAAGTGAGGTGTTAAAGTCCCCCAATATTACTGTGTTACTGTTGATTTCCTCTTTTATAGCTGTTAGCAGTTGCCTTATGTATTGAGGTGCTCCTATGTTGGGTGCATATATATTTATAATTGTTATATATCCTTCTTGGATTGATCCCTTGATCATTATGTAGTGTTCTTCCTTGTCTCTTGTAACATTCTTTATTTTGAAGTCTGTTTTATCGGATGTGAGTATTGCTACTCCTGCTTTCTTTTGATTTCCATTTGCATCGAATATTTTTTTCCATCCCTTCACTTTAGGTCTGTATGTGTCTCTAGGTCTGATGTGGGTCTCTTGTAGACAGCATATATACAGGTCTTGTTTTTGTATCCATTCAGTGGGCCTGTGTCTTTTGGTTGGAGCATTTAATCTATTCACTTTTTTTTTTTTTTTTTTTGGCGGGGGTGGGGGGCTACGCAGGCCTCTCACTGTTGTGGCCTCTCCTGTTGTGGAGCACAGGCTCCGGACGCACAGGCTCAGTGGCCATGGCTCTTGGGCCCAGCCGCTCTGCGTCATGTGGGATCCTCCCAGACCGGGGCACGAACCTGCGTCCCCTGCATCGGCAGGCGGACTCTCAACCACTGTGCCACCAGGGAAGCCCAAAAGTAATTATTGATATGTATGTTCCTATGCCCTTTTTTTTTATTGTTTTGTTTTTTTTTTTTTTTTTTTTTTTTTGCGGTACATGGGCCTCTCACTGTTGTGGCCTCTCCTGTTGCGGAGCACAGGCTCCGGACACGCAGGCCCAGGGGCAATGGCTCACGGGCCCAGCCGCTCCGTGGCCTGTGGGATCTTCCTGGACCGGGGCACGAATCCTTGTCCCCTGCATCGGCAGGCGGACTCTCAACCACTGCGCCACCAGGGAAGCCCCTGGGTTTGTTTTTATAGGTCCTTTTCTTTTCTTGTGTTTCCCACTTAGAGAAGTTCCTTTAGCATTTGTTGTGGAGCTGGTTGGGTGGTGCTGAATTCTCTTAGCTTTTGCTTGTCTGTAAAGGATTTGATTTCTCCATCGAATCTGAATGAGATCCTTGCCAGGTACAGTAATCTTGGTTGTAGTTTCTTCCCTTTCATCATTTTAAATATATTATGCCACTCCCTTCTGGCTTGTAGAGTTTCTGCTGAGAAATCAGCTGTTAACCTTATGGGAGTTCCCTTCTATGTTATTTGTCATTTTTCTGTTGCTGCTTTCAATAAGTTTTCTTTGTCGTTAATTTTTGCCAATTTGATCACTCTGTGTCTCAGCGTGTTTCTTTTTGGGTTTATCCTTTATGGAACTCTATGTGTTTCCTGGACTTGGCTGACTATTTCCTTTCCCATGTTAGGGAAGTTTTTGACTATAATGTCTTCAAATATTTTCTCTGGTCCTTTCTGTCTCTCTTCTCCTTCTGGAACCCCTATAATGCGAATGTTGTTGCGTTTAATGTTGTCCCAGAGGTCTCTTAGGCTGTTTTCATTTCTTTTCATTCTTTTTTCTTTATAGTCTGTTCCACAGCAATGAATTCCACCATTCTGTCTTCCAGGTCACTTATCTGTTCTTCTGCCTCAGTTATTGATTCCTTCTCGTGTAGGAAGGAATTCCTACACTATTGATTCCTTCTAGTGTAGTTTTCATTTTAGTTATTGTATTGTTCATATCTGTTTGTTGTTTAATTCTTCTCGGTCTTTGTTAAACATTTCTTGCATCTTGATCTTTGCCTCCATCCTTTTTCCGAGGTCCTGGATCATCTTCACTATCATTATTCTGAATCCTTTTTCTGGAAGTTTGCACATCTCCACTTCATTTAGTTGTTTTTCTGGGGCTTTATCTTCTTCTTTCACCTGGTACATAGTCCACTGTCTTTTCATCTTGTCTATCTTTCTGTGAACGTGGTTTTTGTTCCACAGGCTGCAGGATTTTAGTTTTTATTGCTTTTGCTGTCTGTTCTCTCGTGGATGAGGCTATCTAGGAGGCTTGATGGGAGGGACTGGTGGTGGGTAGAGCTGACTGTTGCTCTGGTGGGCAGAGCTCAGTAAAACTTTAATCCACTTGACTGTTGATGGGTGGTGCTGGGTTTCCTCCCTGTTGGTTGTTTGGCCTGAGGCAACCTAACACTGGAGCTTACCTGGGCACTTTGGTGGGGTAATGAGGGACCCTGGGAGGGCTTACGCCAGGGAGTACTTCCCAGCACTTCTGCTGCCAGTGTCCTTGTCCCCATGGTGAGCCACAGCCACACACCCCCCCACCTCTGCAGGAGACCCTCCAACACAAGCAGGTAGGTCTGGTTCAGTCTCCTATTGGGAGACTGCTCCTTCCTCTTGGTCCCGATGTGCACACTCCTTTTGTGTGCCCTCCAAGAATGGAGTCCCTGTTTCCCGCAGTTCTGTCGAAGTCATGCAGTCAGATCCCGCTAGCCTTCAAAGTCTGGTTCTCTAGGAATTCCTCTTCCCGTTGCTGGACCCCTAGGTTGGGAAGCCTGATGTGGGGCTCAGAACTTTCACTGCAGTGGGTGGACTTCTGTGGTATAAGTGTTCTCCAGTTTGTGAATCACCCACCCAGCAGTTATGGGGTTTGCTTTTATTATGATTGCATTGCTCCTACCGTCTCATTGTGGCTCCTCCTTTGTCTTTGGTTGTGGGGTATCTTTTTTGGTGAGTTCCAGTGTCTTCCTGTTGATGATTGTTCAGCAGTTATGATTCCGGTGCTCTAGCAAGAGGGAGTGAGCGTATGTCCTCCTACTCCGCCATCTTGAACCAGTCTCCAGGATTTTCTATATATAAAAGCATTTCATCTGCAAATAGAAAATTTTACTTCGTCATTTCCAGTTCTGATACCTCTTATTTCTTTTTCTTGCTGATTGCTCTGGCTGAAACTTCCAGTAATATGTTGAATAGGAGTGGTGAGAGGGGCATCCTTGTTCCTTATCTTAGAGGAAAATCTTTTAACCTTTCACTATTGAGTATGGTCTTAAATGTGGGCCTGATATAAATGGCCTTTATTATGTGGAGGGGTGTTCCTTCTATACCTACTTTGTCGAGTTTTTATCATGAACAGATGTTGAATTTTGTCAAGTCCTTTCTCTGCATCTATGAAGATGATCACGTGTTTTTTCTTTCATTCTATTAATGTGTTGTATGGCATTGATTGATTTGCATATATTGAACTGTCCTTGATCACAGGGATAAATCCTCCTTGATCAGGGTGAATGATCTTTTAATGTGCGGCTGAATTTGGTTTGGTATTATTTTATTGAAAAATTTTGCATCTGTGTATGTCAGGGATATTGGCCTGTAGTTTTCTCTTCTTGTAGTCCTTTTCTGGCTTTGGTATCAGGGTATTGCTGGCCTCATAAAATGTGTTTGTGGTATTACATCCTCCTCTAGCTTTTGGAAAAGTCTGAGAAGGATTGGCATTAATTCTTCTTTAAATGTTTGGTAAAATTCACCACTGAAGCCATCTGTCTGGTCTTGAGCTTTTTTCATTGGGAGATTTTTGATTACTGATTCAGTCTCCTTGCTAGTAATTGGTATGTTCAGATTTGTTATTTCTTTTTGATCCAGGCTTGGTAGGTTGTATGCATCTAAGAATTTTTCCATTTCTTTTAGGTTGCCCAGTTTTTCTACATACAGTTGTTCATAATAGGCTCTTATGATCCTTTGTATCTCTGGGGTATCAGTTGTAATATTTCCTTTTCATTTATAATTTTGTTTATTTGGGCTCTCTCTCTTTTTTTCTTCATTAGAATAGCTAAAGGTTTGTCAAGTTTATTGTTTCAAAGAACCAGCTATTTGTTCTTTTAATCTTTAAACATTTTTTTCTGCTGTTTTATTTATTTCTTATCTAATCATTATTTCTTCTGCTAAGTGTGATCTCAGTTTGTTCTTCTTTTTATAGGTCCTTAAGGCATACAGTTGATTATTTAAAATCTTTATTGCTGATTAATAAACGCATTTATTACTATGAATTTTCCTCTTAGAACTGCTTATACTGCATCCTGTAAGTTTTGGTGTGTTGTTTCCATTTTCATTTGTCTAAAGATACTTTTTAAATTTTCCCTTTAATTTCTTCTTTGATCCATTGGTTGTTGAGGAGAGTGTTGTTTACTTTCCATTGTATTTGTGAATTTTTCAGTTTTCCTCCTATTGTTAATTTCTCGTCTCATACCATTGTGGCCAGAGAAGTTGGTGCGGTTGTAACTTTTGGAATTTGCCAAGGATTGCTTTGTGGCCTAACATATGGTCTATCCTAGAAAATGTTCCATATGAGTTTGAAAAGAATGTGTGTTCTGTTGTTGGATAGAATGTTTATGTCCATGGGGTTCATTTGATCGATAGTGTTGTTCAGATCTGCTTTTTTTTTACATAAATTTATTTATTTTATTTCTTTATTTTTGGCTGTGTTGGGTCTTTGTTGCTGTGCATAGGCTTTCTCTAGTTGTGGTGAGCAGGGGCTACTCTTCGTTGTGGTGTACGGGCTTCTCATTGCAGTAGCTTCTTATTGTGGAGCATGGGCTCTAGGCGCGTGGGCTTCAGTAGTTGTGGTGCGGAGGCTCAACAGTGTGGTCTCACTAGTTGTGGCACACGGGCTTAGTTATTCTGTGGCTTGTCTTCTCCCAGACCAGGGCTGAAACCTGTGTCCCCTGCAATGGCAGGCGGATTCTTAACCACTGTACCATCAGGGAAGCCCTGGATCTGCTTTTTTTTAAATTGATTCTCTGGATGATCTACCTGTTGTTGAGAGTATTAAAATCTCCAACTATATTGGATTGCCATTTATTTCTCCTTTTTCTGTTAGTTTTTGCTTTATATATTTAGGTGCCCTGATGTTGGGTTTATAAATATTTACACTTGCTATATCTTTTTGATGGAGTGACACATTTATCATTATACAATGACCTTCTTTGTTTCTTTTTACCATTTTTAGTTTAAAATTTACTTTGTCTGATATAACTATTGCTATCCCTGCCTTTTTAAAAATAAATTTTGGGGGGTTGTTTGTTTTGTTTTTGTTTGTTACCATTCTCTTGAAATACCTTTTTCCATTCCATCACACTCAGTCTATGCATGTCTCTAAGGCTAAAGTATTTGTATTGTAGGCAGCATATAATTGGGTCTTGGGTTTTTTGGTTTGTTTTTTAAGCCATTCATTCATTCTGTGTCTTTGGATTGGAGAATTTAATCAATTTATATGTAAGGCAATTATTTATAAGTAAAGACTTACTATTACCATTTTGGTGATTATTTTCTGGCTGTTTTGTATATCCATCATTTCTAATTCTGCCTTTTTTGTGTGTGTTTTGGTAACTTTTAGTATCAATATGCTTTAATTTTTTTTTTTTTACATCTTTATTGGAGTATGATTGCTTTACAATGGTGTGTTAGTTTCTGCTTTATAACAAAGTGAGTCATTTATACATATACATATGTTCCCATATCTCTTCCCTCTTGCATCTCCCTCCCTCCCACCCTCCCTATCCCACCCCTCTAGGTGGTCACAAAGCACCGAGCTGATCTCCCTGTGCTATGCGGCTGCTTCCCACTAGCTATCTATTTTACGTTTGGTAGTGTATATATGTCCATGCCACTCTATCGCTTTGTCACAGCTTACCCTTCCCCCTCCCCATATCCTCAAGTCCATTCTCGAGTAGGTCTGTGTCTTTATTCCTGTCTTACTCCTAGGTTCTTCATGACATTTTTTTCCTTAAATTCCATATATATGTTAGCATACGGTATTTGTCTTTCTCTTTCTGACTGACTTCACTCTGTATGACAGACTGTAGGTCCATCCACCTCATTACAAATAGCTCAATTTCGTTTCTTTTTATGGCTGAGTAATATTCCATTGTATATATGTGCCACATCTTCTTTATCCATTCATCTGATGATGGACACTTAGGTTGTTTCCATCTCCTGGCTATTGTAAATAGAGCTGCAGTGAACATTTTGGTACATGACTCTTTTTGAATTATGGTTTTCTCAGGGTATATGCCCAGTAGTGGGATTGCTGGGTCATATGGTAGTTCTATTTTCAGTTTTTTAAGGAACCTCCGTACTGTTCTCTATAGTGGCTGTACCAATTCACATTCCCACCAGCAGTGCAAGAGGGTTCCCTTTTCTCCACACCCTCTCCAGCATTTATTGTTTCTAGATTTTTTGATGATGGCCATTCTGACTGGTGTGAGATGATATCTCATTGTAGTTTTGATTTGCATTTCTCTAATGATTAATGATGTTGAGCATTCTTTCATGTGTTTGTTGGAAGTCTGTATATCTTCTTTGGAGAAATGTCTATTTAGGTCTTCTGCCCATTTTTGGATTGGGTTGTTTGTTTTTTTGTTACTGAGCTGCATGAGCTGCTTATAAATTTTGGAAATTAATCCTTTGTCAGTTGCTTCATTTGCAAATGTTTTCTCCCATTCTGAGGTTGTCTTTTTGTCTTGTTTATGGTTTCCTTTGCTGTGCAAAAGCTTTGAAGTTTCATTAGGTCCCATTTGTTTATTTTTGTTTTTATTTCCATTTCTCTAGGAGGTGGGTCAAAAAGGATCTTGCTGTGTGATTTATGTCATAGAGTGTTCTGCCTATGTTTTCCTCTAAGCATTTGATAGTTTCTGGCCTTACATTTAGGTCTTTAATCCATTTTGAGCTTATTTTTGTGTATGGTGTTAGGGAGTGATCTAATCTCATACTTTTACATGTACCTGTCCAGTTTTCCCAGCACCATTTATTGAAGAGGCTGTCCTTTCTCCACTGTACATTCCTGCCTCCTTTATCAAAGATAAGGTGACCATATGTGCCTGGGCTTATCTCTGGGCTTTCTATCCTGTTCCATTGATCTGTCTTTCTGTTTTTGTGCCAGTACCATACTGTCTTGATTACTGTAGCTTTGTAGTATAGTCTGAGGTCAGGGAGCCTGATTCCTCCAGCTCCATTTTTCGTTCTCAAGATTGCTTTGGCTATTCAGGGTCTTTTATGTTTCCATACAAATTGTGGATTTTTTGTTCTAGTTCTGTGAAAAATGCCAGTGGTAGTTCGATAGGGATTGCATTTAATCTGTAGATTGCTTTGGGTAGTAGAGTCATTTCACAATATTGCTTCTTCCAATCCAAGAACATGGTATATCTCTCCATCTATTTGTATCATCTTTAATTTCTTTCATCAGTGTCTTATAATTTTTTGCATACAGGTCATTTGTCTCCTTAGGTAGGTTTATTCCTAGATATTTTATTCTTTTTGTTGAAATGGTAAATGAGAGTGTTTTCTTGATTTCACTTTCAGATTTTTCATCATTAGTGTATAGGAATGCCAGAGATTTCTGTGCATTAATTTTGTATCCTGCAGCTTTACCAGATTCATTGATTAGCTCTAGTAGTTTTCTGGTAGCATCTTTAGGATTAGTATCATGTCATCTGCAAACAGTGACAGCTTTACTTCTTCTTTTCTGATTTGGATACCTTTTATTTCCTTTTCTTCTCTGATTGCTGTGGCTAAAATTTCCAAAACTATGTTGAATAAGAGCGGTGAGAGTGGGCAACCTTGTCTTGTTCCTGATCTTAGTGGAAATGCTTTCATTTTTTCACCATTGAGGATGATGTTGGCTGTGGGTTTGTCATATATGGCCTTTATTATGTTGAGGAAAGTTCCCTCTATGCCTACTTTCTGCAGGGTTTTTATCATAAATGGGTGTTGAATTTTGTCAAAAGCTTTCTCTGCATCTATTGAGATGATCATATGGTTTTTCTCCTTCGGTTTGTTAATATGGTTTATCACATTGATTGATTTGCATATACTGAAGAATCCTTGCATTCCTGGAATAAACCCCACTTGATCATGGTGTATGATCCTTTTAATGTGCTGTTGGATTCTATTTGCTAGTATTTTGTTGAGGATTTTTGCATCTATGTTCATCAGTGATATTGGCCTGTAGTTTTCTTTCTTTGTGACATCCTTGTCTGGTTTTGGTATCAAGGTGATGGTGGCCTCATAGAACGAATTTGGGAGTGTTCCTGCCTCTGCTATATTTTGGAAGAGTTTGAGAAGGATAGGTGTTAGCTCTTCTCTAAATGTTTGATAGAATTCACCTGTGAAGCCATCTGGTCCTGGGCTTTTGTTGGAAGATTTTTAATCACAGTTTCAATTTCAGTGCTTGTGATTGGTCTGTTCATATTTTCTATTTCTTCCTGATTCAGTCTTGGCAGGTTGTGCATTTCTAAGAATTTGTCTGTTTCTTCCAGGTTGTCCATTTTATTGGCATAGAGTTGCTTGTAGGAATCTCTCATGATCTTTTGTATTTCTGCAGTGTCAGTTGTTACTTCTCCTTTTTCATTTCTAATTCTATTGATTTGAGTCTTCTCCCTTTTTTTTTTGATGAGTCTGGCTAATGGTTTATCAATTTTGTTTATCTTCTCAAAGAACCAGTTTTAGTTTTATTGATCTTTGCTGTCGTTTCCTTCATTTCTTTTTCATTTATTGCTGATCTGATTTTTATGATTTCTTTCCTTCTGCTAACTTTGGGGTTTTTTTGTTCTTCTTTCTGTAATTGCTTTAGGTGCAAGGTTAGGTTGTTTATTCGAGATGTTTCCTGTTTCTTAAGGTGGGCTTGTATTGCTATAAACTTCCCTCTTAGAACTGCTTTTGCTGCATCCCATAGGTTTTGGGTTGTCGTGTCTCCATTGTCATTTGTTTCTAGGTATTTTTTGATTTCCTCTTTGATTTCTAAAGTGATCACTTCGTTATAAAGTAGTGTATTGTTTAGCTTCCATGTGTTTGTATTTTTTACAGATCTTTTCCTGTAATTGTTATCTAGTCTCATAACATTGTGGTCGGAAAAGATACTCGATACAATTTCAATTTTCTTAAATTTACCAAGACTTGATATGTGACTTAAGCTATGATCTATCCTGGAGAACGTTCCTTGAGCACTTGAGAAAAATGTGTATTCTGTTGTTTTTGGATGGAGTGTCCTATAAATATCAATTAAGTCCATCTTGCTTAATGTATCATTTAAAGCTTGTGTTTCCTTATTTATTTTCATTTTGGATGATCTGTCCATTGGTGAAAGTGGGGTGTTAAACTCCCCTACTATGAATGTGTTACTGTTGATTTCCCCTTTTATGGCTGTTAGTATTTGCCTTATGTATTGAGGTGCTCCTATGTTGGGTGCATAAATATTTACAATTGTTGTATCTTCTTCTTGGATCGATGCCTTGATCATTATGTAGTGTCCTTCTTTGTCTCTTGTAATAGTCTTTATTTTAAAGTCTATTTTGTCTGATACGAGAATTGCTACTCCAGCTTTCTTTTGGTTTCCATTTTCATGGAATACCTTTTTCCATCCTCTTACTGTCAGTCTGTGTGTGTCTCTAGGTCTGAAGTGGGTCTCTTGTAGACAGCACATATATGGGTCTTGTTTTTGTATCCATTCAGCCAATCTGTGTCTTTTCGTGGGAGCATTTAGTCCATTTACATTTAAGGTAATTATCGATATGTATGTTCCTCTTCCCATTTTCTAAATTGTTTTGGGTTCGTTATTGTAGGTCTTTTCCTTCTCTTGTGTTTCTTGCCTAGAGAAGTTCCTTTAGCATTTGTTGTAAAGCTGGTTTGGTGGTGCTGAACTCTCTCAACTTTTGTTTGTCTGTAAAGGTTTTGATTTCTCCATCAAATCTGAATGAGATCATTGCTGGGTAGAGTAATCCTGGTTGCAGGTTTTTCCCCTTCATCGCTTTAAATATGTCCTGCCACTCCCTTCTGGCTTGCAGAGTTTCTGCTGAAAGATCAGCTGTTAACCTTATGGGGATTCCCTTGTATGTTATTTGTTGTTTTTCCCTTGCTGCTTTTAATATGCTTTCTTTGTATTTAATTTTTTTTTTTAGGGTTTTTTGTTTGTTTGTTTGTTTGTTGCGGTACGCGGGCCTCTCACTGTTGTGGCCTCTCCCGTTGTGGAGCACAGGCTCCGGACGCGCAGGCTCAGCGGCCATGGCTCACGGGCCCAGCCGCTCCGCGGCATGTGGGATCTTCCCGGACCGGGGCACAAGCCCGTGTCCCCTGCATCAGCAGGCGGGCTCCCAACCACTGCGCCACCAGGGAAGCCCTTGTATTTAATTTTTGACAGTTTGATTAATATGTGTCTTGTCATGTTTCTCCTTGGATTTATCCTGTATGGGACTCTCTGTGCTTCCTGGACTTGATTAACTATTTCCTTTCCCATATTAGGGAAGTTTTCAACTATAATCTCTTCAAATATTTTCTCAGTCCCTTTCTTTTTCTCTTCTTCTTCTGGAACCCCTATAATTTGAATGTTGGTGCGTTTAATGTTGTCCCAGAGGTCTCTGAGACTGTCCTCAGTTCTTTTCATTCTTTTTTCTTTATTCTGCTCTGTAGTAGTTATTTCCACTATTTTATCTTCCAGGTCACTTATCCGTTCTTCTGTCTCAGTTGTTCTGCTATTGATCCCATCTAGAGTATTTTTAATTTCATTTATTTTGTTGTTCATTGTTGTTTGTTTCATCTTTAGTTCTTCTAGGTCCGTGTTAAATGTTCCTTGGATTTTGTCTATTCTATTTCCAAGATTTTGGATCATCTTTACTATCATTATTCTGAATTCTTTTTCAGGTAGACTGCCTATTTCCTCTTCATTTGTTAGGTCTGGTGGGTTTTTATCTTGCTCCTTCATCTTTGGTGTGTATTTCTGTCTTCTCATTTTGCTTATCTTACTGCGTTTGGGGTCTCCTTTTTGCAGGCTGCAGGTTTGTAGTTCCCGTTGATTTTGGTGTCTGTCCCCAGTGGCTAAGGTTGGTTCAGTGGGTTGTGTAGGCTTCCTGGTGGAGGGGGGACTAGTGCTTGTGTTCTGGTGGATGAGGCTGGATCTTGTCTCTCTGGTGGGCAGGTCCACGTCTAGTTGTATGTTTTGGGGTGTCTGTAGACTTATTATGATTTTAGGCAGCCTGTCTGCTAATGGGTGGGGTTGTGTTCCTGTTTTGCTAGTTGTTTGGCATAGGGTGTCCAGCACTGTAGCTCGCTGGTCGTTGAGTGAGGTTGGGTGCTGGCGTTGAGGTGGAGATCTCTGGGAGATTTTTGCCATTTGATATTATGTGGATCTGGGAGGTCTCTTGTGGACCAGTGTCCTGAAGTTGGCTCTCCCACCTCAGAGGCACAGCACTGACTCCTGGCTGCAGCACCAAGAGCCTTTCATCCACATGGCTCAGAATAAAAGTGAGTAGAGGAAGGGGGAGGGGGAGGGAGAAAGAAAGAACATAAGATAAAATAAAGTAATACAAAATAAAGTTATTAAAATAAAAAATAATTATTTAGAAAAAAAATTTTTTAAAGAAAAAAACGGACGGATAGAACCCTAGGACAAGTGGTGGAAGCAAAGCTACACAGACAAAATTTCACACAGAAGCATACACATACACACAAAAAGAGGAAAAGGGGAATAAATAATAAATCTTGCTCTCAAAGTCCACCTCCTCAATTTGGGGTGATTCGTTGTCTCTTCATTCCATAGATGCAGGTACATCAAGTTGATTGTGGAGATTTAATCCACTGCTCCTGAGGCTGCTGGGAGAGATTTCCCTTTCTCTTCTTTGTTCTCGCAGCTCCCGGGGCTCAGCTTTGGATTTGGCCCTGCCTCTGCGTGGTCGCCAGAGAGCGTCTGTTCTTCGCTCAGACAGGATGGGGTTAAATTTAGGAGCTGCTGATTCAGGGGCTCTGGCTCACTCAGGCTGCGGGGGAGGGAGGGGCACGGAGTGCAGGGCGAGCCTGCCGGGGCAGAGGCCAGAGTGACGAGTGACGTTGCACCAGCCTGAGGCGCGCCGTGCGTTCTCCCGGGGGAGTTGTCCCTGGATCCTGGGAACCCAGCAGTGGAGGGCTGCACAGGCTCTCTGGAAGGGGTGTGGATAGTGACCTGTGCTCGCACACAGGCTTCTTGGTGGCGGCAGCAGCAGCCTTGGCGTGTCATGCCCGTCTCCGGGGTCCGCGCTTTTAGCCAGGGCTCGCGCCCGTCTCTGGAGCTCCTTTAAGCGGCGCTCTTAATCCCCTCTCCTCGTGCACCAGGAAACAGAGGGAAGAAAAAGTCTCTTGCCTCTTCGGCAGGTCCAGGCTTTTTTCCGGACTCCCTTCCGGCTAGCCGTGGTGCACTAACCCCCTGCAGGCTGTGTTCACGCCGCCAACCCCAGTCCTCTCCCTGCCATCCGACGGAAGCCCGAGCCTCAGCTCCCAGCCCCGCAAGCCCCGGTGGGTGAGCCGACAAGCCTCTCGGGTTGGTGAGTGCTGGTCGGCACCGACCCTCTGTGCAGGAATCTCTCCACTTTTCCCGCTGCACCCCTGTGGCTGCGCTCTCCTCCGCGGCTCTGAAGCTCCCCCCTTCTGCTACCCGCAGTCTCCGCCCGCGAAGGGGCTTCCTAGTGTGTGGAAACCTTTCCTCCTTCACGGCTTCCTCCCACTGGTGCAGGTCCTGTCCCTATCCTGTTGTCTCTGTTTATTCGTTTTTCTTTTGCCCTACCCAGGTACATGGGGACTTTCTTGCCTTTTGGGAGGTCTGAGGTCTTCTGCCGGCGTTCAGTAGGTGTTCTGTAGGAGTTGTTCCTCGTGTAGATGTATTTCTGGTGTATCTGTGGGTCGGAAGGTGATCTCCGCTTCTTACTCTTCCGCCATCTTCCGCTCATCACCTGCTTTGACTTCTTTATCATGTTCTTTTGTTTAATACTACAGGATTTTTGCTTGTGGTTACTATGAAGCTTACATAGAATATTGTTTTTTTTCTTTTTTGTTGCATTGGGTCTTCATTGCTGCGCATGGGCTTTCTCTAGTTGCAGTGCGTAGGTTTATCATTGGTGACTTATCTTGTTGCGGAGCACGGGCTCTGGTCACGCGGACTTGATAGCTGTGGCTCTTGGGCTTTAGAGCGCAGGCTCAGTAGTTGTGGCGCACGGGCCTAGTTGCTCCACAGCATGTGGGATCTTCCCACACTAGGCCTCGAACCCATGTCCCCTGCATTGGTAGGCAGATTCTTAATCACTGTGCCACCAGCGAAGTCCCATAAAATATCTTAAAGTTATAACACCCATTTTAAAGTTGATAACAGCTTCAGTAGCATTCCTAAACTTTATAATTTTTACTTCTCGCCCCCTCACAGTTTAGGTTATTGATGTTACATTTTACATATTTTTTATATTGTGTGACCAACAGCATATTATTGTAGCTATGGTTATTTTTACTATTTTTTTTAATTATTTATTTATTTATGGCTGTGTTGGGTCTTCATTTCTGTGCATGGACTTTCTCTAGTTGAGGCGAGCGGGGGCCACTCTTCATCACGGTGTGCAGGCCTCTCACTATCGCGGCCTCTGTTGTTGCGGAGCACAGGCTCCAGATGCGCAGGCTCAGTAATTGTGGCTCACGGGCCCAGTTGCTCCGCAGCATGTAGGATCTTCCCAGACCAGGGCTCGAACCCATGTCCCCTGCATTGGCAGGCAGATTCTGAACCACTGCGCCACCAGGGAAGCCCACTATATTTGTTTTTTAACTTTTAACCTAGAGTTGTAAGTGAATTTTGCACCACCATTACCATATTACAGACTCTAACTTTTTTTTTTTTTTTTTTTTTTTTTTTTTGCGGTGCTCAGGCCTCTCACTGTTGTGGCCTTTCCCATTGCGGAGCACAGTCTCCGGACATGCAGGCCCAGCGGGCATGGCTCACGGGCCCAGCCGCTCCGCAACATGTGGGATCCTCCCCGACCGGGGCATGAACCCGTGTCCCCCGCATCGGCAGGCGGACTCCCAACCACTGCGCCACCAGGGAAGCCCCCAGACTCTAACTTTTTGTATGTATGTGTGTGTATATATATATACACCATTACCGGTGAGTTTTATGCTGCCTTATTATGTTTTTGTGATGTTAATTTGTGTCCTTTTACTTTAGCATTTCTTGTAAGACAGGTCTAGTGGTGAATGCCTTCACCTTTTGTTTGGAAAAGTCTTTCATCTCTCCTTTATTTCTTTTTTCTAAATCTTTGTTTTAAATGGAAGGATAGTTAATTTACAATGTTGTGTTAGTTTCTGGTGTACAGAAAAGTGATTCAGTTTTTTGTATATATATATGAATATATATTTTTATGTATGTAAAACTGTATATATAGTTTTTTTCATGTACTTTTCCTTTATAGTCTATTCCAAGATATTGAATATAGTTCCCTGTGCTATACAGTAGGACCTTGTTTTATCTACTTTATATGTAGTATTGTGTATCTGTTAATCTCAACCTCCTAATTTATCCCTCTCCCCCCTCCCTCCTCCCCTTTGGTAACCAAAAGTTTGTTTTCTATGTCTGTGCTTCTGTTTTGTAAATAAGTTCATTTGTATCTATTTTAGATTCCACACATAAGTGATATCATACGATATTTGTCTTTCTTTGACTCACTTCACATAGTATGATAATCTCTAGGTCCATCCATGTTGCTGCAAATGGCATTATTTCATTCTTTTTTATGGCTGAGTAGTATTCCAGTGTGTGTGTGTGTGGGTGTACATGTATAAACGTGCATATGTTATACACATATACACACACATATCATGTCTTCTTTATCCATTCATCTGTTGATGGATGTTTAGGTTGCTGCCATGAACATTGGGGTGCATGTGTCTTTTCAAATTAGTGTTCTCCAGGTATAGATCCAGGAGTAGGATCGCCAAATCATATGGTAACTCAATTTTTAGTTTTTAAGGAACCTCATACAGTTTTCCATAGTGACAGCACCAATTTACATTCCCACCAACAATGTAGGAGGGTTCCCTATTTTCCACACTCTCTCCAGCATTTATTATTTGTAGACTTCTTTAAAATTTTAATTAATTAATTAATTTATTTATGGCTGTGTTGGGTCTTCGTTTCTGTGCGAGGGCTTTCTCTAGTTGCGGCAAGTGGGGGCCACACTTCATTGCGGTGCGTGGGCCTCTCACTATCGCGGCCTCTCTTGTTGCAGAGCACAAGCTCCAGACGCGCAGGCTCAGTAGTTGTGGCTCACGGGCCTAGTTGCTCCACGGCACGTGGGATCCTCCCAGACCAGGGCTCGAACCTGTGTCCCCTGCATTGCCAGGCAGATTCTCAACGACTGTGCCACCAGAGAAGCCCTATTTGTAGACTTTTTAATGATGTCCATTCACACTGGTGTGAGGTGATACCTCATTGTAGTTTTGATTTGTATTTCTCTAATAATTACCAGTGTGGAGCATCTTTTCATGTGCTTATTTGCCATCTGTAAATCTTCTTTGGAGAAATGTCTGTTTAGGTCTTCTGCCCATTTTTTGATTGGGTTGTTTTTTTGTTTGTTTGTTTTGTTATTGAATTATTCTCCTTCATTTCTGAAGGACAGCTTTGCCAGGTATATAGAATTTTTGGTTAACAGGTTTTTTTCTTTCAATATTTTGAATATATCATTCCATTCTCTCCTGGCCTGAAAAATTTCTGTTGAGAGATCCACCTATAGTCTTATGGAGCTTCCCTTTTATACAACTTCTCTTTTTTCTCTTGCTGCTTTTAGAATTCTTTCTTCGTCTTTGACTTTTTTTTTTTGCGATACGTGGGCCTCTCACTGTTGTGGCCTCTCCCTTTGCAGAACACAGGCTCCAGATGCGCAGGCCCAGCAGCCATGGCTCACAGGCCCAGCTGCTTCGCGGTATGTGGGATCTTCCCGGACCGGGGCACAAACCCATGTCCCCTGCATCGGCAGGTGGACTCTCAACCACTGCGCCAGCAGGGAAGCCCCATCTTTGACTTTTGATGGTTTAATTATAGTGTGCCTTGGTGTAGCCCTATTTGCGTTCAACATATTTGGTTCCTTTGGGCCTCATGGATCTGGATATCCATTTCTTTCCCCAGGTTTGGGAAGTTTTCAGCCATTATTGTGTTAAATATACTTTCTTACCTTTTCTGTTTCTCTTTTCCTTCTGGAATTCCCACAATGCAGTTATTGTTTCGATTGTGTCCCTTAAGTCCCACATACCTTCTTCACTTTTTAAAATTCTTTTCTCTTTTGGTCCTGTGATGGGATTTCAAATGTCCTGTTTCCTAGAACATTGATTCTTTCTTCTGCATGGTTAAGTCTACTTTTGAAGCTCTTTATTGAATTCTTCAGTTCAGTCATTGTATTTTTCAGCTCTAGGATTTCTTGGTATCTGTTTGTTGAGGGTTTCTGTTACTTTGTTGAACTTCTTGTTTTGCTCATGCAATGTTCTCCTAATTTCATTTAGTTGCCTGTGTGTTCTTGTAGTTTACTAAGCTACTTTAAGAGGACTATTCTGAATTCTTTATCTTACAGCTGGTAAATCTCCATTTCTTCAGGATCAGTTATCAGAGCTTTATTAGTTTCCTGTGGTGATGTCATGTTTACCTGATTTTTCATGGCCCATGATTCTTTATGTTGTTATCTCCTCACTTGAGTTAGCAGGTTCCTCTTCCAGACTTTATTCACTTTGGTTGAGACATTTCTTCACCAGTCCGCTCAGTTTGGGCTTCTGGATGTGTCTGCTGGTAATAAACAGGTGGGGTTTACCATCAGGGTTTATTTTTCTGTGAGGACACTGCCTGAGCTTTGGGGTTGGGACATGGGGGAACGACCCTGGCTGAGAACAGTTAGATAGGACTGCTGGCTTGGTTCCCTGCCCAAGCAAGGCTGTGAGATGGGTACTCTGGCCAGGCTTACTAGATGGTTGGAACTAGGTACTGTACTCAGCAGTAGATGGCACTATGAAATAGCTTTCTTGCCCTGATGGGGCAGCAGGACAGGCTCCAGGGGGTGCACAGCCTTTTGTTTGGGAACCTGAATCAGGCAAGACTGTGCACTGAATTCCTGGCAAGATGGGGCTACTGCTTTTGCTCTGTAGATGGGGAAAGCCAGAGGCTGTGCTCTTTGTTCAGGTACCACTGTAAGCAGGGCTATTGGGCGGGTTACACAGGTTCCTGAGTGCTGTGGTTAGATTCCCTGGTCGAGTGGACCGAAGGCTCTATTCAGCAGTGGGTGGGGCTATAACTTAGTTCCCCTGCCCAGGCTAGTTCCAAGCAGCCTCACAGTGGAACCAGGTCAGACTTTCTGGTAGGGACTGGGAGCTACAATCAGCATGCTGGCTGTGACACAGCTCCCCTGCCCCTGTGGGGAAAGCCAGGTTGCAGGGCTGCAAAGCTCTTTGTTTGAAGACTGAAGTCAGACAGATCTGTACCCCACTGAATTCCCTGGTCAAGGTGTGCTACTTTCTTGGCTCTGCAGATGAGCACATCCGCCGCTTGGGGCTGTCACTTGTGTGCTACAGGTAGGAACTCATTCTGCCAAGATCTGAGCACTGGCTGTTGCAAGCCCCTCTCCCCTCTCTATCACAGTCAGATTTCCAGTGGTCAAGCACTGCAGATCTATCCACAGTCCCTGTGGGGCAAGACCAGAGTGTAAGCTCCCAAGAAACAACCCAGAATGCTGGAGGAGCTGGGTGTGCACCCTGGGCTCTTTTTCCACGGCAGGGACTTTAGGCTCAGGGAGACCCCTCAGAGTGGGGCCATGCTACCTTGGGGAGGGGCAGTGTGATCAGCGTGTAACCACTCCTCTTACCCTTCTAAGGAGGTCTGTCTTGGTCTCTGTTGCAGGGGGGTGCTTTAGCCTCTCTCCAGCCTCCTAGGATCCTCTCAGTGGAGTCTTGTCAATGAATGGTTGTTAGTTGATCTCCTTATGAGGGGGAGTGAAGTCAGGAACAACCGATGTTGCCATCTTGGTAACATCACTCCTGAATATCTTCTTTGTTGAAGCATCTATTCAAATCTTTTGCTACTCTTGAGGTATGGATCCAAGCTCATCGTTTTGGTTTTTTTACGTGTGAATATCCAAATGTTCCCGCACCATTTTTTGACAAGGTTATCCTTTCTCTATTTCATTTCCTTTGTACCTTTGTCAAAAATTGGTTGTTCATATATACGTGGATTCATTTCTGGACTTTTTACTCTGTTCACTGACCTATTTTCTGTCTTTAGGCCAATATCATGCTTTTTTTTTTTTTCCGTACGTGGTCCTCTCACCGTTGTGGCCTCTCCCGCTGCGGAGCACAGGCTCCGGACGCACAGGCTCAGCGGCCATGGCTCACGGGCCCAGCTGCTCCGCGGCATGTGGGATCTTCCCGGACCGGGGCACGAACCCGTGTCCCCTGCATCAGTAGGCGGACTCTCAACCACTGCGCCACCAGGGAAGCCCTGTCATGCTGTTTTGATTACTATATAGCTGTATAATAATTCTCCAGATCAAGTAATGTTAGCTTCTCCGACTTTATTTTTCTTTCTCATTTTGGCTATTTTAGGTTCTTTGCATTTCCATTTAAATTTTAGAATCAGTTTGTCAGTTTTTACCCAAAAAATCCTATGAAATTTTGATTGGGATTGTGTTGAATCTATAGATCAATTTAATCTCCTTACCCTCTTTTGTTTTATACATAAAAGGTAGCCACCACAAACACAGTTCTGTACCTGGCTTTTGTCATGTCATAATGAATCATGGAGATCTTATTCTCTGATAGTCTGCATTACAGTGTCATTGTGTTCTGTCACGGGGATGTACTTTACTTCATTTAACCAGTCCCTTGTGATGGATTTCTAGTTCATTGCCAGTGTTTTGCTATTATGAACAGTACTGCAGTACAATAGTACATGTCATTTCCCTTGTGGGCAAATATAGCTGCAGGATAAATTTGAGAAATGTGATTGCTAGGTCAAAAGATATACACATTTAAAATTTTAACAGACGTTGCTAAGTTGCTAAGAGTTTTCATCAATTTATATTCCTACCAGTAATATTATAAAATAGAGGGTTTGTTTGCCATAGTCTCAGTGTTGCATTGCCAACCTTTTTCTTTTTTGCCAAGTTGATAGGTGAACGTGGTCCACTGAATCATTTTGATTTGCCTTTATTACAGATAAGGTTAAACATCTTTGTGTGTAGGAGTCTTTTGTATTTTTTTTTCGTGATTTCTTTGTGTGCTTTGCCCATTTTTTTTCTGCTGGATTGTTGGAGTCTTTCAGATCCAAGGAAGCCTTTATTTATTAGGGAAATTAGCTCTTTGTCTCACAAGTTGCAAATGTATTTTTATCCACTTCACCATTTATTATTATTATTTTAAGTTATTTATTTATTTGTTTTTTGGCGGTGTTGGGTCTTTGTTGCTGCGTGCGGGCTTTCTCTAGTTGTGGTGAGCAAGGGCTACTCTTCATTGTGGTGTGCGGGCTTCTTGTTGCAGTGCCTGCTCTTGTTGCAGAGCACGGGCTCTAGGCATGCGGGCTCAGTAGTTGTGGCTCTCAGGCTCTAGAGCGCAGGCCCAGTAGTTGCGACATGCAGGCTTAGTTGCTCTGCGGCGTGTGAGATCTTCCTGGACCAGGGCTTGAACGCGTGTCCCCTGCATTGGCAGGTGGATTCTTAACCACTGTGCCACCAGGGAAGTCCCTACCATTTATCTTTTTTTGTTTTTTGTAATAAGGAAGGCTTTTACATTTATGTATTTGAACTTATTAGCCTTTCCTTTGAAGCTTTGTGTTTTTAGCCCCAGTGCCCTTTTTTTTCCTGGCTGTGCTGTGCGGCATGTGGGATTTTAGTTCCCTCAGCAGGGATTGAACCGGGCCCTTGGCAGTGAAAGCACTGAGTCCTAACCACTGAACCGCCAGGTAATTCCCTAGTCTTAATTAGAAATGCTTTCTTTACTCCAAGTCTGTATTTGAATTTTCTGATGTTTTTCTTCTAGTACTTTTATGAGTATTTTTACTTTCAAATCTTTTATTTATTAGCAGTTTATTCTACTACAGTGTAAGGTATTCAGTTTGTTTTCCTGTTGTTCCAACACCATTAATTAAAAAGCCTGTCTTTCCCCCACTGATTTTTTTTTTTTTTTCGGCTGTATTGGGTCTGCGTAGCTGCGCACAGGCTTTCTCTAATTGTGGCGAGCAAGGGCAACTCTTCATTGCAGTGTGTGGACTTCTCATTGTGGTGGCCTCTCTTGTTGAGGAGCATGGGCTCTAGGTGCATGGGCTTCAGTAGTTGTGGCTCATGGGCTCTAGAACACAGGCTCAGTAGTTGTGGCACACGGGCTTAGTTGCTCTGCAGCATGTGGGATCTTCCCGGACCAGGGCTTGAACCCGTGTCCCCTGCATTAGCAGGCGGATTCTTAACCACTGTGCTACCAGTGAAGCACCACCCCCCACTGATCTTTGATACCACCTTTATGTGTAGTAAATCTCTACATATGTTTGGGGCTATTTCTGGATCTTCTGATCTGTTCCATGGAATGTGTAATCAAGCATCAGAATCACACTGTTTAAATCAGTTTTAAAATTATATTTAATGTCTGGTAGCGGTAGTCTCCCCTCATTGCTTTCTCTGTTAGTTTTCTGGCTCTTATTAATCTTTTCATATGAACTTTAGAATCAGTCTGTGTATTAAAGAAAACTGTTGGCATTTTTATAGGGATCATATGCCATTTATATATTAGTGAGATTCAACTCTTTATGGTATTATGTCTTATCCGGGAACATGACATGCCTTTTATTTGCTTAACTATTCTTTTGAATTCACTACTGTTTTAAAGCTTTGTTCGTAGAGGTCTTAGTTGTAAAGTTTATTCCTCAGTATTTTATCATTTTTGTTGCAATTGTAAACATAGTTGACCCTTGAACAACACAGATTTGAACTACACAGGGCCACTTTATATGTGGATTTTTTTTTTCCAATAAGTACTACAGTGCTACACAATCCATGGTTAGTTGAATCCATGGATGTAGAACTGCAGATATGGATGCCCAACTGTAAAGTTATATGCAGATTTTCAACTGTGCAGGGAGTCAGCCCCCCTAACCCCGACCTTGTTCGAGGGTCAACTGTACCATCTTTTCCCCATTATATCTTCTGTTTGTTTTGGGTATAAATGAAAGTTATCTTTATATTTGTTTTGTTCCCACTATCTTGCTGAATTCTAACTATAATAGTTTTTTAGTTGACTCTACTGTGTTTTCCAAGAATACCACCATATTACCTTCAAAAGTAATACATTTTTCCTTTCTCACAATTTTTATGTATCTAATTTATTATTATTTTTTTGTCTAGTTGTATTCAAATTATTCTCCCCCTTTAAACTTCTTCCTTTTTTGGATTTGCTGTTATTTCTTCCGTTGTATCATTTAGAATTGCTTTCAGCCATAAGTAGCAGAAAACCTAACACAGCTTAAGCAAGTAAGGATTTATTTTTCTCATATGGAAGTAGTCTGGAGGTACTACTAGCAGTTCAACTATGTCAGTAACCTAATTTTCTCTCTGCCATCTGTCAACCCAAGTTGACACATTAAAATTAACCATCACAATGGGTATGGGCTTTTCTTTTGTGGTAATGAAAATGTTTTGGAACTTGATAGATGTGGTGGTTACACAACATTGTTTTTTATTTATTTATTTTTTGCTGTACGCGGGCCTCTCACTGTTGTGGCCTCTCCCGTTGCGGAGCACAGGCTCCGGACGCGCAGGCTCAGTGGCCATGGCTCAATGGGCCCAGCCGCTGCACTGCATGTGGGTTCTTCCCAGACCGGGGCACAAACCCGTGTCCCCTGCATCGGCAGGCGGACTCTCAACCACTGCGCCACCAGGGAAGCCCAACATTGTTTTTTAATTTAATTTTTTAAAATTTTTATTGGAGTGTAGTTGCTTTACATTGTTGTGTTAGTTTCTGCTGTACAGCAAAGTGAATCAGCTATACATATACATATATCCCCTTACACAATATTATGAGTGTACACTTTAAAATGGTTACTTTTATGTACATGAATTTCACGTCAACTGAAAGAATACTAGAAAAACTGATTTTCTTTTTATACAAAACAATAACAAAGCTAAAACCACCTTAGCCTTCAAGGTCGTAGTGCTTACTTAGGATCAGTTTAAAGGTCTTCTCGCCATATAAATATGAAGAAGTAATGATGCCTCTGATAGATGCTGCTGATGGGCTAATTCACTGCCCATTCCCATTGTGATGGTTAATTTTATGTGTCAACTTGGGTAGGCTGTGGTGCCCAACTGTTTGGTCACACACAAATCTAGATGTTACTATGAAGGTGTTATTAACATTTAAATCAGTAGACTGTGAATAAAGCAGAATACTCTTTGTAATGTGGGTGGGTCTCATCTAATTAGTTGAAGGCCTTAAGATAAAAGTCTAAGGTTCCCCAAGGAAGAAGGAATTTGGCCTCCAGTCTGCAGCATAAAAACTCAGCTCAGTTTCCAGCCTTTGGACTCAAAACCACAACATCAACCCTTATTGGAATTTCAGCCTGCCAGCCTCTTACTTCGCACATTTTAAACTTGCCAACCCTCACAATGGTGTCAGCCAATTCCTTAAACACCAGTTAGTACTGTTTCTCTGGAGAACCCTGACTAATATACCCATTTAGCATTTGTTCCCTATACCCTCCTGTTCCCAGCCCCTGGCAGTCACCAATCAGCTGTCTCTATGGATTTACCTATTCTGGGTATTTCACATAAAAGGAATCATAAATATGTAACCTTGTGAATCTGGCTTCTTTTACTTAGCATGTTTTCAGGGTTCACGCACTATGTAGCATGTATTATCATTTCATCCCTTTCTAAATTTTTTAAAAATTTAATTGATATAATTGACATGTAATATTCAAACATAATGAGTTGATATTTGTATATATTGTGAAATGATCACCACAGTAAGTCTAGTTAACATCCTTCAGCATACAGTTACAATTTTATTTTCTTGGGTTGAGAACTTTTAAAACTTAGTCTCAGGACTTCCCTGGTGGTCCAGTGGTTAAGAGTCCATTATCCCAATGCAGGGGGCATGGGTTCGATCCCTGGTCAGGGAACTAAGATCCTGCATGCCTCACGGGCGAGATTGAGAGAGAGAGAAAAGAAAATTAAATTTAAAAAAAAAGACTCTCTTAGCAACTTTCAGATGTACAATACAGTGTTATTAGCTAGAGTCACCATGCTGTACATTACATTCTCATGACTTATTTATTTTATAACTGGAAGTTTGTGTTTTTTTACCCCTTTGACCTATTTTTCCCACCTCCCAATCTGCCACCAGTTTTTTTGTATTCACGAGCAAAGGAGTTTTTTGTTTTTGTTTGTTTTTTATTGTTTTGTTTTTTAGATTCCACATATAAAGTGAGACCATAT
Source organism: Aethalodelphis obliquidens (assembly GCF_003676395.1). Classification (NCBI taxonomy): domain Eukaryota; kingdom Metazoa; phylum Chordata; class Mammalia; order Artiodactyla; family Delphinidae; genus Aethalodelphis; species Aethalodelphis obliquidens. The sequence continues at coordinate 13,098,270 of NW_020837963.1, forward strand.
AGTATTTGTCTTTCTTTGGCTTATTTCACTTAGTATGCCCTCAAGGTCCATCCATGTTGTTGCAAATGATGAAATTTTATTTATTTTTTTCATGGCTGAATAATATACAACAGTTGTATATATATTCCACATTCTCTTCATCCTTTCATCCATTGATGGATGCTTTGTTTGTTTCCATATCTTGGCTATTGTAAATAATGCTGCTGTGAACATGGGGGTGCAGATATCATTTTGACACAGTATTTTCATTTACTTTGGATGAATACACAGAAGTAGAATTGCTGGATTATGTGGTAGTTCTATTTTTATTTTTGAGGAACCTCCATAGTTTTCCATCGTGGCTGCACCAATTTATATTCCCACCAGCAGTGCACAGGTGATCATTTTCTCTACATCCTCACCAACACTTGTTATTTGTTGTCTTTTTTGGTTTGTTTTTTTTGTTTTTGTTTTCGTTTTTGCGGTACGCAGGCCTCTCACTGCTGTGGTCTCTCCCGCTGCGGAGCACAGGCTCCGGACGCGCAGGCTTAGCGGCCGTGGCTCACGGGCCCAGCCTCTCTGCGGCATGTGGGATCTTCCCGGACCGGGGCACGAACCCGTGTCCCCTGCATCAGCAGGCGGACTCTCAACCACTGCGCCACCAGGGAAGCCCGGTTGTCTTTTTGATAATAGCCATTCTGACAGGTGTGAGGTGATATCTCATTGTGGCTTTGACTTACATTTTCCTGATAATTAGTGATGTGAGTACCTTTTCATGTGTCTGTTGGCCATCTATATGTCTTCTTTGGAAAAATGTTTATTTTTTAGTTGTACTGTTTGTTTTTTTGCTATTAAGTTGTATGCATTCTTTATATATTTTGTATATTAACCCCATATAAGAAAAATGATTTGCAAATACTTTCTCCCATTCAGTGATGTCCTTTGCTGTGCAGCTTTTTAATTTGACATAGTCCCACTTGTTTATTTCTGCTTTTATTGCCTTTGCTTTTCATGTCAAATGCAAAAAATTATCGCCAAGACTGATATCAAGGAACTTACCACTTATTTCAGGTCTTATGTTCAAACATTTGGTCCATTTTGAGTTAATTTTTGTGTATGGTGTAAGAGAATGGTCCAGTTTCATTCTTTTGCATGCAGCACCATTTATTGAAGAGACTGTCCTTTCTGCATTGTATATTCTTGGCTCATTTGTTGTAAATTAATTGACTATATATGCATGGGTTTATTTCTGGGCTCTCTATTCTGTTCCATTGATTGATGTGTCTCTTTAATGCCAATACTGTGCTGTTTTGATTACTATAACTTGTAATATTGTTTGAAATAAGGGAGTGTGATGAGTCCAGATTTGTTCTTCCTTCTCAAGATGGCTTTGGCTACTCAGTCTTTTGTGGGTCTTTACAAATTTTAGGATTATTTATTGTATTTCTGTGAAAAATACTATTGGAATTTTGATAGGGATTGCATTGAATCTGTAGATTGCTTTTGGTAGTATTGACATTTTTAAAACATTAATTTTTGCAGTACATGAGCATGGAATATCTATGCATTTATTTGTGTCATCTTCAGTTTCTTTCATCAGTGTCTTACAGTTTTCATTGTACAGGCCTTTCACCTCCTTTTTTTTTTTTTGCTCTTGTGTTATTAGTGTATAGAAACCCAGTAGGTTTTTATATATAATTGACCCTTGAACATCGTGGGGTTTGGGGCACTGACTCCCCCACACACACACACACACAGTCAAAAATCTGCATATAACTTTATAGCTGGCACTCCGCATCCACAGATTCAACCACCAAGATTGTGTGGTACTGTAGTGTGTATTTATTGAGAAAAAGTAACGTGTAAGTGGATCCATGCAGTTCAAACTTCTGTTGTTCAAGTGTCAACTGTATTGATATTGTATGCTGCAACTGTACTGTTTTATTAGTTTTAACAGTTTTTTGGTGGAGTCTAAAGTTTTCTATAATATCATGTCATTGGCAAATATTGAGTTTCACTTCTTTCTTTCTGATTTGGATGTCTTTTCTTTTTCTTACCTGATTACTCTGGCTAGGACTTCTAAATCCATGTTTAATAAAAGTGGTAAGAGTAGCATCCTTAGCTTGTTCCTGATACTAGAAGAAGAAAAAAAGCTTTCAGCTTTTCACCATTGAGTATGTTAGCTGTGGGCTTATCATATAAGGCCCTTATTATGTTGAGGTATGTATACCTCAACATAATATCTCTATACCCACTATACCCAGTTTTTATCATAAATGGATGTTGAATTTTGTCAGGTGCTTTTTCTGCATCTATTGAGATGATCATGTGATTTTCATCCTTCATTTTGTTACTGTACTGTATCACAGTGATTGATTTGTGGATGTTGAACCATCCTTGCATCCCTAGAATAAATCCCACTTGATCATGATGCATGATCCTTTTAATGTATTGTTGAATTCTGTTTGCCTATATTTTATTGAGGTTTTTTTCATATATGTTCATCAGGGATATTGGCCTGTAATTTCCTTTTCTTGTGGCATCCTTTTCTGGTTTGGTATCAGGGTAATACAGGCCTCATAAAATGAGTTTGGAAGTGTTCCTTCCTCTTGTGGTTTTTGGAAGAGTTTGAGAAGGATTGGTATTAATTCTTTTAATGTTTTGTAGAATTCACCCATGAAGCCATCTGGCCCTAGACTTTTTTTCTTGGGAGGTTTTTAATTACTAATTCAGTCTCCTTACTAGTATTTGGTCTGTTCAGATTTTCTGTTTCTTCATGATTCATCCTGTTAGGTTATATGTTTCTAGGACATTTTCCATTTCTTCTGGGTTGTCCAATTTGTTGATATATAATTGTTCATAGTAACCTCTTAGGATCCTTTGTATTTCTATGGTATCAGTTGTAATTTCTCCTCTTTCATTTCAGATTTTATTTGAGCTCTCTCTCTCTGGTGAGTTTCACTAACAGTTTGTCAATTTTGTTATCTTTTTGAAAAACCAGTTTTTAGTTTCATTGATCTTTTCTAAAATCTTTTTTTTTTTTTGGTCTTTAGAGCAGTTATTTCCATTCTGCTCATTGTTATTTTCTTCCTTCTACTGACTTTGGGCTTTATTCTTCTTTTTCTAGTTCCTTGAGGTGGTGTAAAATCCTTGGGATTTTTCTTGTTTCTTGAAGTAGGCATTTATTGCTATGAACTTCCCTCTTCAAACTGCTTTTGGCACATCTTATGGGTTTTGGTGTGTTGTATTCCATTTTCGTTTGTTTCAAGGTATTTTAAAATTTCTCTTTTGATTACTTCTTTGATTCATTGGTTGTTCAGTAGTATGTTATTTAATATTCATATATTTGTGATTTTTCCAGTTTTATTCTTCTGATTGATTTCTAGTTTTATACCATTGTGGTCAGAAAAGATGCTTGGTATGACTTCAGTCTTAAATTTATTAAGACTTGTTTTGTGGCCTAACAAATGATCAACCCTGGAGAATGTTTCATGTGCACTTGAGAAGAATGTGTATTCTGTTACTTTTGGATGGAATGTTCTGTATATATCTGTTATGTCCATTTGCTTTAACATGTTTAAAACCAGTGTTTCCTTATTGATTTCCTGTCTGGATGATCTATCCATTCGTGAAACTGTGGTATTACAGTCACCTAATGTTATTGTATTGCTTTTTATTTCTCTCATCAGGTCTGTTGATATTTGCTGTATACACTTAGGTGCTCTTATGTTGTGTTCATAAATATATACAAATGTTATATCCTCTTGTTAGATTGACCCCATTGTACCTATGTAATGATCTTCTTTATCTCTTATTACAGACTATTTTAAACTATATTATCTGATATAAGTATAGCCACCCCAGCTTGCTTTGGTTTTCATTTGCATGGAATATATTTTTCCTATCCTTTCACTTTCAGTCTGTGTGCCTTTACATCTGAAGTGAGTCTCTTGTAGGCAGCATAGATGGATCTTTTTTCTTTTTAATCCATTCAGCCACTCTATGTCTTTTGATTAGAGAATTTAGTTCTTTTACATTTAAAGTAATTATATATAGGTATGTACTTATTGCCATCTTGTTACTTGTTTCCTGGCTGTTTTATTGTTCTTCTGTTCTTTTCTTCTCTTGCTTCCTTTCTGATTTGATGCTTTCCTGTAGTGGTATGCTTAGATTCCTTTATCTCTGTCTTTTGTGTATCTACTATGGGTTTTTTTCTGTGACTTACATATAACAACTTATATTTATAGCAGTTTATTTTAAGGTGCTAACAACTTAAAAGTTTGAATGCATCCTACAGCTCTATATTTTTATTTTCTGCTTCCTCTTGTTTTATGTTTTTGACGTCACAATTTACATCTTTTTATTTTGTGTATGCCTTAGCAAATTATTATAGTTACATTTTTTACTACTTTTGTCCTTTAACTTGTAAGGAACAGCACCAAGAAACGGAGGAGAGCTTAAACAAGCTTTATTTGGGAGCGCTCCCGGGCGAGGTTCACTGGTCCGAGAGAAAGGGGCCAGAGAAGTCGCACCCGGGTGAGGGTTTGGGCAGAATTTATAGGGGAAGAAGGGAAAGGGGTGTGGTGAATCCGGGAGGGAGCAGGTTATTCCTTATTTGGTGGTCTCTTCGGGTATCGTGGCAATATCCGGTGCTGGTTGCATCAGTCTTGGGACCGTTAGTCCCGCCCCTCAAAAGGCGGGAAGGCTGGGCCGGGTGGAAAGTCCCCAGGTCAGTTCCTGGAACTGGGTGGTCCGGAATGTCTCCAGGTCAGTTTCTGGAACTGGGTGGTCCCGAAAGTTTTGGTCTGATGCAACCTGTGAGTCTGATTGCATTCCCCTGCCTCGGGCTAGTTGGCCTTTACATAACTTTCATACTAGCTTTATAAGTGATTAATGTACCACCTTTATAACATTAGATTATTCTGAATTTTACTATATATTTACTTTTACCAGTGAGACTTTCATGTTTTCCTGTTACTGATTAGCACAGTTTCCTTTCAGCTTATAGAAGTCCTTTTAACATTTCTTGTAAGGCTGGTCTAGTGTTGATGAACTCCTTTAGTTTTAGCTTGTCTGGAAAACTCTTTATCTCTTCAGTTCTGAATGACAACTTTGCCAGATACAGTGTTCTTTTGTTCAAAGTTTTTTTTCTTTAATCACTTTGAATATATCATGCCACTCCCTATATTGCCTTCAGAACTTCTGCTCAAAAATCTCATGATAGTCTTAGGGGGGATTCTTTGTACATAAAAAGTTGTTTTCCTCTTCATGCTTTTAAGATTCTCTCCTTGTCTTTAACTTTTGACATTTTAATTATAATATGTCTTGGTGTGGGTCTCTTTGAGTTCTTATTTGAAACTATCTGTTCCTCTTGCACCTAGGTGTCTGTTTCCTTCCCCAGGTTAGGGAAGTTTTCAACTGTTGTTTCTTCAAATGAGTCTTCTCCTCTCTCCTATTTCTGTGACCCCTTTAATGCAAATGTTGGTCCATTTGATGTTGTCCCGTAAGTCCTTTAAGCTATCTTCACTTTTTTTCATTTTTCTTTTTGTTTCTCTGATTAGGTGAAGTCCACTGCCCACTTGTCCTTTCTTCTGCTTCGTCTAGTTTACTGTTGAACCCCAGTAGTGTACTTTTCAGTTTGATCATTGTTTCTTCAGCTCTGTGACTTTTTTTTTAATTGGAGTATAGTTGATTTACTATGTTGTGTTAGTTCCTTCTGTACAGCAAAGTGAATCAGTTATACACATACACATATCCACTCTTTTTTAGATTTCCTTCCCATTTAGGTCACCACAGAGCATTGAGTAAAGTTCCCTGTGCTATACAGTAGGTTCTCATTAGTTATCTGTTTTCTATATAGTAGTGTCTGTATGTCAATCCCAGTCTCCCAGTTCATCCCACCCCCCAACCACCAGCTCTGTGACTTCTATTTGATACTTTCTTATACCTTCTATCTCTTTGTCAAAGATTTCACTGTGTTCATCCATTCCCCTCCTGAGCTTGGTAAGCATCTTTATGATCTTTGTTTTGAGCCCTTTATGAGGTAAATTACTTATCTGCATTACATTCTTTCTCCGAGATTTTATCTTATTTCATTTGGAACATATTTCTCTATTTCTTCATTTTCCTTGACTCTCTGTCTTGGTGTCTATGCGGAGGTAAAACAGCCACCTCTCCTTAATCTTGAGGGGGTGGCCTCATGTAGGAGAACCTTGTCATCCAGCCCTGCCCTAGCTCTTGCTTGTCTCTCATACCTTTGTGATTGTCCAGGCTGCCCATTTTAATTTTAGAGGCTCTCAGTTGTTGAGCGTGTGCAAGACCTGTCAGTATCCCATAGAGGAGGGTCTCAGTTAGCAGGCTTATTGGAAGCTAGACTCTCAGGTAGCAGCATATACAAATATATACAGTACTGAAGGACTGCAAGCATAAGCCCTGCTGGCTGCAAAAGCTGGATACCCTAAACGTGTCCCCCTGGGTATCAGTCACAAAAATTGGGGCTCCAGACAACTGTACAAACTCCTTTCTGAGAGATACTGGTGGGCAGGTGGAGAGCACAAAAATGGTGTCCTCTGGCTTTTGTCCAAGGAGAGCATCTCAGTAGGTCCCTACATCCAACCAGAAGCCTGCCCCTCAGGCCAAAGCTCCAGGACAAGCAAATATTCCTTTATCACAGAATGACTGGGGTTTGTTTCAGTCTGCTGTCTCACTGTGCCCTGGGGGTGGTAGCAGGCCAAGAACTGTCTCCCCATTTATAACAACACCATGGGATCCAGTAACACAAGCCCTGCTGGCTCCCAGAGGCAGGTGATTAAGGGGCATCCCCTAGGTGGCAGCCACAAAAACTGAGGCACCAGATGTAAAACCTGGGACCAGACACATGTATGAGCTCCTCCCTGGGAGACAGTAGTGCTCTGATGGCTGTAGGGTGAAAGCGCAAAGAGAGTGCTCACGCTCTGAGGCTGCTGGAGAGCATTACAGTAGACACTTAGATGTGTGCTTCCTTGGAAATCTCAGGCCACAGTTATGAAGATAAGTTAGTGGGCCTCTCATAGTAAGACTCCTCGGACTGTTGCCTCTTGCTGTGCCCTGGAGATGGTAGCCGGTTAAGAACTCTTTTGCTGTTGGTTACAGTCCTGCTGGACCCATGAGCATAAGCCCCACTGGCCGCCAGAGCCAGGCAATCAGGGGTGTCCCCTGAGTTGTAGTCACAAAAACCAGGGTACCAGACATAAAAAAAAGGGTACCAGATGCATGTAAAAGCTCCCCTCTGGAGATACTGGTGCTCTACATTGCAGCATAGGGAGGGCGTAAAGATGGTGCTGACTGGGGGGAAAAAAGAATGTAGATTAAAATACTAAAAAGATGGCGCCCTGCCGGCAGGAGTGAGACAAAGATGGCATCCACCAGCCTTTGTCCTTGGAGGGTACCCCAGCAGGCATGTGTGTTAAATCTGACCCCTGCCCCTCGGACCAACACTCTAAGGTAAGCAATAAAGCCTCTTACATAAAGTCTGGGTGCATTTCAGTTGGCTCCTTCTGTGCTGGGCCCTGGTGCAGGTGGGTCTGAGAGTATGAGCCTTTTTTTTTTATATATAAATTTATTTATTTATTTTTTGGCTGAGTTGGGTCTTTGTTGCCATGTGCGGGCTCTGTCTAGTTGCGGCGAGCGGAGGCTACTCTTTGTTGCGGTGTGTGGGCTTCTCATTGCGGTGGCTTCTCTTTGTTGTGGAGCACAGGCTCTAGGCGTGCGGGCTGCAGTAGTTGTGGCTCGCAGGCTCTAGAGCGCAGGCTCAGTAGTTGTGGCACACGGGCTTAGTTGCTCTGCGGCATGTGGGATCTTCCCGGACCAGGGCTCGAACCCGTGTCCCCTGCATTGGCAGGCAGATTCTTAGCCACTGTACCACCAGGGAAGTCCCGTGCACCAGAAGTTTTATTACAGCTATAACTTAGAAGCAGATTCTGACAAGACTTTTAGAAGCTGTCTTAAAATTTTCCTAAGCTTCATTCACATCACATGAAGGCAGCACTCACTTCCCAGCCCCTACTTTTGGTCAAGGCTTACCTTTGCTTTTATTCTGGCTCCAAAGAGTTGAGGTCACTTGGAAAAACTGTTCCCTAATATCCTAAGATGCACCCTCCCGGGATACAGTTGGTCTTGCCAACCATAAATCCATACCCTCTACCTCTGTAGTCTGATCCTTTTCTCAGCCACTTTGACCCTAACACTTAGTACCCTGCCAGTAACTTACTTCTTACCACCTATGTTCCTTTAAAAACCAGGCAGGCCTAGATTCTTCCATCATCTGCCCCAGTCTAAAATAAAAAACCCAGCTTAAAAAATATTTTAAAAGATTGTACTTCCAAAGATTTTACTAAAGCATTTATTTTTTAAACAAAAATATACATTAATCTCAGATTTACAGAATATAGAAATAATTTATCCAAAGCAATTTGCATTTTAAAATTGTTAATATTGCACCCAACCATGTAAGTCTTTGACACATTTGCATTGTCGACCTTTCCCACAATTTGCAAAACGGGAGAGAAATCTGAAACTGACAGAATTACACAAAAAAACTTACAATTTTTAAATTTACAAGATAAAGAAAAGTTGTAAACTTCTGGAAATTTACTTCCGTAGACTAAAGAGCTATATTCTTTTCATATCTAGACAATGAACTATATACATGCTGTGATTTCCTCATAAGGAATTCAAAGGAACAGATATTGTGAACATTCACAACCTAATGGTAAAGAACAGAATTATTGAAGACACTTCTCTGTCTTCACTGAAACATGGAAACTAGTGTGTGAAACACACAGAGTGAGAAAAGCCCCTGGATAAATAACTTTTACCTCTTTGAGGATAGTTTACATAATTGCCTAAAGTTATGTTCAGTTTTAAAATGATACACTGTTAGTCTTAGAAATATGGCTACCAACAGCCTTTTCTCTCAAGACATAAGACAAGTAGAAAAGAGTGAGGTCTCTGTTCAAATCCCTTATAAAATACTTTACATATAGGCAGGCACAAAAGTTTGCTTTTCAAAAGAAAGCTTTGCAAAATATTCTGCAATTTATCACTGATACCCTCAGTTTTTAAAAGCTTTTTTTTAAAAAGCCCATAAATATTTAAGTATCTTTTTTTAATGACAGTAGAAAATAAATGCACTTGGTACTACAGGAAGTGTCTGAAATAATATATAATAGTAAGAGTAAACGTATGTAATGTGCTCTTTTAACCTGGTAGTAAACTGAAACAGATCAAAACCTTGTACTTATGAAACGTGAAGTAATTTTTGTTGATTGAGCTGAATTAGTAAACCAATATGAGAACATGAAACCAGGCAGCCCCATTATCGACTCTGAAAAAGTCATCAGACCACTTAGCTTCTAGGGGATGAACATTCATGAATCTTTCGTTACTACCATTGTAAATAAAAGATCTTTGTTAGTAGGGTGGACTCCCGGAAAAAAGGAGCGTCTGAGAAATTTGTGCTGAAGATCCCAGACAGGAAAATCTAATTGTAATTTTACAGTACAATACCATTTGAACTGAAATAAGACGTTTTCTAATTCTCTTGTCCTAGATTGAGATGGGGTTAAAAACGTTCACTTTGAATCAAAACAAAACATCAACAGTTGAAGAATACGACTTTTCGAAAGGTCTCCTTGGCTTTGCTATTGCAGTAGTCCAACCCAAGTATTGTAGCTTGTTAAAAAGGTTATTGCCTTCAACATCCTCGTGACAAATTTTTTTTTTTCCCCCAAGAAGTCGAGTCTCTCATAAAAAAAGAAGACATTTTACTTTGTGTGATTGTTTTGCTACAGGTCACCTGAAGCAAACGCCTCAGCTCTCCACGGTTCGCCTGTATTCTGCCGTTCCATCGGCGATGACCGCATCCAGGGGATAGCGCTTCTTGCGGATGCTGCGCCCGGAGGAGATGAGGTCGGCATAGCCACGCTGGTGGGAGAAAGCGTAGGCCGAGCGCCGTGCGGACACGCCCCGGCGGAACACATTCTGCCGCCGCTTCCACTGCTCTTCGGCTTTTAACCGCTTTCGGTGCTTCTGAATCTACGAAAGCAGGAGAGATGGGGTAAGGTTAAAAAAGAACTGGCTGCACACCTGCCTCATTTGGGGGCGGGCATAACCATACTCGCTTTAAAGTGGAGGAAATGGAGGGAGGCAGGTTACATGACGTTTCTAAGCTCTCAGAGCTAGAAAATGGGGTGCCAGGATTCCCACTCCTAAACTAGTGCTCTTTCCATTTCATAAAGGTACAGGTTTAGAAAAGACTGTTAGCCTCCTTCTGGGTTGCTACTGCACACCCTTGTCAGTGGAGGAGGGAAAGCTGGAGGATAGTGAAGGCTACCTATCTAGCAGCTGTTCTCTCCTCCTTTCTGATGGAAATGGAGTTTACTCAGGTACCATCCTCCTGCTTACAGCCACATTCCTCCATGTGGACGCCACCCCCAGGGGTAGGACTGATCGACTTGACTTGCCCTCTACTAGTCCAGGAATGGGCATGTGATCTAATTCTGGCTAATGAGGCCTGAGAAAAGTGTGCTGGGCCCTTCCATAAAAAGTTCCCAGGCAAAACAAAAAAAAGTTGCCAGGCTCCTAAGGGAAAGCAACAGCATAATCAGTCTTTAATCTTCCCCTGGATATTGACATGTCAGGACCAACAGCCTTTTCTCTCAAGACATAAGACAAGTAGAAAAGAGTGAGGTCTCTGTTCAAATCCCTTATAAAATACTTTACATATAGGCAGGCACAAAAGTTTGCTGTTAAAAGTTTGCTGTTAAAAGTTTGCAATGCCGGGAACTCCTGTAGCCATCTTTCAGCAGAGGGGGGAGATGGAAAAAACCCCAGTTCTTTTTTGATAACATTAAGTTGCCCATCAGCTGAGCCTGAAACCTAATTATGATGTGAGTGGAGGTGATACATCATCATTGAACCATTTTGAGCCATATCTCCCTGTTACTTGTAGCTCAAAGGATCCTGCTACAAGACTTTTCATTTTCCTTTAAATGAAGAAAAACCCCAACCTGTATGCAGGGCAAAATATTAATAGTATAATTGCTAAATTGAGAGGATAGATATATGGGGGTTCATTATACTATTTTCCTTTTGATATTTGGTAATTTTTGTAATAAAAAAAAGAGTAGTCCTAAAAAATTTTCAGACCAAACTTCCCAAGAGCTTAGAATTTTGCAGGAAAGCTGCTTTGGAGAAATGCTTTGATTTCTGTGAGAGGCACTCAGAGTTAGGAGAAGACTTTCTTTTTCTATACCTTATCACTTTCTGATGGCCAAATGGTCATTGACAAGAATCGTGTGGCAACAACAGGCAGCAAGCACACAGCAACAGTCAGGATGATGGTCAACCAAATATATGGCTGTCTCAGAGCATTTGAAGCTGTGCCTGGAAGAAGCACAGAGAATGAATCACAATGGTTTTCATCCCAAGGGGGGCATAGCTGATATTCCACAGTCCACAAGTGGATTCTCTGTGATGAGCTTTTACAACCAGATTGCCCTCCCGAGAACATCCCACCACTGCTCAAGGAATGAACATTTTAAAACCAGACTAAGCAAAGTAGAATTCGGCACGTATATTCTTTGGAACAAGGCAAATGTATATAAGTGAACATATAAATAGCGAAAAAAGAAAGTACATTTGTTGACATTGCATTAATTAAAAATGGAAAAGTAGGCAATTTATACTTTTGGATTTTTTCAGGAACTTAAAAAAGCACTTCCAATTTATAGTTTTGGTTTGAAACGCCATGTATTAACAATGGGCACTGCCATTTGTGGGATAAGCCTTATGCTGGGTGTTTTAGGTCATGCCACTTAATCATTTCTGAGAGAGGAGTATTGCCCTCTATCACATGAAGAAACTGAGTTTGTGGAGAGTAAAAAAAAATTGCCCAAGGTAACAGAACTAGCTATGGCAACTCCTGAATTAAAACCCATGTCCATCTGACTAGAGCTAGGCTTTTACCACTGAATTAGGCTACTAGTTTTTATGTCAGAGGAAGTAACAATTCAATTCTGTAATACAACCAGGTGACCATATACTACTCAATTTTAAAACTAGAACCAAATTTCTCACAATATTTTCTGTACTTACACTGTGAGTTTATAAAAATAATAGCATAAATGTGTATGGGTTTAAAACACATTCCCTATGGGAATATTCTAAGTAAGTGGGTACTAAAATTTTAAAACACAGAGTCAGTAAGCAAGAACACAGTCATAAAAAAAATGAGCTCAATCCCAATAAGAAAAGGGTTACCACAGCAATTGTCTTTTATAACCCAACAACTGATCATTAAAACAAAGAAAAACCTAATCTTTTACAGGGAAATGAGTTTATGGGGAATTTTTTTCCACTGTGAATCCAAACTACTCTATCCACAATAAGATGTTCATAAATTCTAATTCACGCTATTTATAATATTTTGATATTTATCATTTCATTCTAGCATTTGTCAATTTGTCATATATTTTATATAGCTGTAAACTGTTTTGTTTTCCATAAGTTTACTTATTGCTCTGTATATGTATTTCCAATGATGCAGTCCACTTTTAAGTTCTAGAATTCCATCATCTGGGATTCATAGTTTGTTTAGCTAATTTGATATTCTTAGGTCTTAGGGAGGGTTATTTCCAATTTTTAAAAGACAATTAGAAATGTTGTAGTGATACAGTCTTTGTACAGATTATCTTTCCAAAATTTGGTGTGTTTCATCTTAGGGTACTTTCCCCATGTGGAAATACTGGATCAAAATGTACACAAAAATTCATTACATATTTCTAGGTAGTGCTTTAGAAAGATTAAACTATAGTGCTACCAGCAATACATGTATTCCCAGTTTCCCAATAACCTACTAATACTAGGTTTTATGGAAGAAAAAAAGCACAATTATAGCTTAGTTATTTTAATTTGCTTTCCTCCCATCACGTTACCACCCTTCCAACCCACCACCCCCAATTCTAGTCAGGACATTAATTTTCACTAGCAGTAATTTACAGTTTATGTTTTTACTTACCCTGAAGTTATGTCAGAATCTAAATTAATGACATTTTTCTATTTATTTATTTTTGGAATTTAGAAAATACCAACCTGTAAATTGAAATGCAGATGGAAAGAGAACATGTATTCCGGCACTATGAAGGTCAAACATGATGCCAAAATAAATTGCAATGCTTCCAAAAATTGAAAAAGCATTCACAAAAGTCCAATAAGAAGTATCCAAGCCAATCTGTTGGGAAACCAGAGAAAAACAGAGCACTCATTTTGGGGAGTTAGCAAGAAATAAAGGATCTAAGGATTCTGAAAATAGAATTCAGCAATTTAAGCATGGTATGGCTTGAATGTATTCAAGTATTCAATGGCTTGAATACTGAACAATCAGAAGCTATCTTTGGCTCAGGCAAGAAATAGGAAATATGTTTGGTATAAGGGATGAGAATAGCATCCATTCATATTTGCAAAGCAGCAGAGCCTCAGTTGGAGGAAGAATGGGAGCCAGGCGGATGTGCACGCTGGTCTACATACAGAAACGCATACAGTACCAACAGGTACTGAAAACAGTTGACTAAAGCCACATACCTGGAAATTGACTGTTATTACAAGAGCAGAGGCAATTGTGACAGCAAAAGATTGGTAGTCTGAGGGCGCCTCTCCATCCTGTCCCACAGTTTGCAGATAAGCTCCAAGAGGTATGAAGAAGAGGACCAAAGATGTTAAAACCCCGTGCAACAAGCTTACGAAGAATCTCCTGTAGTTGAATAGTAGGTCTCTTTGTCCCACCATGTATAACCCAGGGAAGCGGAGGCTCAGTTTGTCGCTCACATCCTTAAGGGGAAAACACAATTACAGTTTAGTGCTGTCCATCAGGATCAAAGAACTCAAGAGATACGTCACAACCTCCATCTCGAAAGGAGTTGCAACTTGTTAAGTTCTAGGAAGGCAAAAACTAAACAAGATGATAAATCCTGAATAATTTCATTGTGCAGAGAGCAACCTCGTTACTGTAGTCCACCATCATTTGATATTTAATTCTGAGACTAGGTAAAGTATTACTATTTTGCTACTTAAGAAAGCAGATCAGTAATGTTTAAAGAAGTGTAGGAAGCCGATTTTTACTTTCTGAGAATACATTTTTTCTAATACTTTGGGAAAGCATTTTCACATACACATCGATGAGTTAATTCCAAATTATTCTTTTTATTTTTGAAAGCAGTTTCTGTAAAAGTTGCTACTAGATAGAATGCGGACTAATTTGGAAATTAAACCTGTAAGTTTGGGGAGGTATTAAAATAATTTACTTTAAAGATGTGTAAGTTGTTATTGTAGAGACATACTGTTAGGTATCTAACAAGAAAATCTTAGTGTCCGAAATGAGGGTAGTAAACTCTGTTGTCAATGAATTCAACCCAGGCACAGAAATCCTCTTTTCTTACTATAAAACAAGCATAGCAGTTGCTCTGATTGTCTGACAGCAGAAATATAATAGGGTTCACTCAGAAAGAAGTGAAAACCAAAAGAATGCATTGAAATATTTGCTTTGAAACAGTCACTCAGTCTGTCCAGAAGCGACCCTGTCAGCGCCAGGCTCCTACCTGGTCGAGCAGCCCCATGAGGAGGACGGGCAGGCTGGTGTAGATCACATTGTAGAGGGTGATGAACCAGTCTTCGTACGCGGTCTGTGAGGAGATGACAGAGTCTGTGTCACCGACGAAGAAATGTTGCCCACCTAGTTAATACGTGCGCATCTGCCCTCAAAGCAGGGGTGTCCCCAGGGAAAGTAAACACCCCTCCCCCCGCCAGCTATGCCAGTAGCAGGCACGAGTTTGTTTTGATGGAATGGACAGAATCAAAGGGCTTTCCACAGGCAATTATCTTCCCCATAAAATAAGTGGGGAAATAGACTCTGAAAAGTTTTTGGAAAAGGAGTCTGGTCTATTTGAAGAATGCTGGAAAACAAATCAGTGTTCATCGTCTTTTAATATCCCTTTTATTAATGAATTAGATTACATACAACTGGTTCAAAAGCACGTAAGTACCGTTCAAATATACTTTTCTCTTGCCAGTCCAGCATTTCCATTTAAACATTTTATAAACCAGAATTTGAATATAAGAAAGATGCTTCTGAAAAGGATAAGCAAGGCTGTGCACACCCCAGTCCTCAGTGGGGGATAGAGGAAATGGGCTTACTCAGCACCAACAGTGATACACCATCCTGCACAGAAACAGGAAGGCGGCCCCAACCTTGCTCAAAACCCCAAGACATCGTGGCCTCCAGTTTCTACACCTGGCCTCCTCTCATGCCAGTTGTCTGTAGCATAGCATCAAAGAAGTTTGGACAACCACAGGCACTGACTTAGGTTTTTTGCTAATGGTGTGTTTCTGCCATATCAACAATTTAACATTGTAGATATGCCCCCACTCCCATTTCAGCAAAATGTTAAAATTTAAAAACCAACAGTGGAGACGTGATGTTAGATCTATGATCATCCCCAATTTATATAATCCCTTCAGCCCCAATGTAATTTTATACTTAAATTTGAACAATTTTTTCAAAGTTGAACAATTTGTTATCACTATTCTTAATGGCAAGGTGACTTGGGAAAAAAAAAATCTATGGTGAAGGCAAAGACACATAAACAAAAGTCAACAGACCAGGAACAAATCCTACCTTTTTAAAGGCAAAATAAAATAGGTTTAAAGCACCAGAAACATTTTAGAAGATTCATAAACTTAATCTGTACCTCAGCTGTTAAGAGAGAGCACCAAAACTGCAAATATGGAGGGGGAAGAAAATTTCAGACGTAGTTTTATTCATGTAAGAGAAGAGCTCTACTCATTTAATAATAATGATGATGGTATATTACCTGTGCAGAGTACCCGTTGAAGAAGGAGTACCAGAAATGAACCAAAGTAAATGAAAAGTTTTTATAAAAGAAGTATCGTAGGAACTTGCACATCCTTATGTAAGACCACCTGCCGTGCACCAACAGCAGTCTCTGCAAGTATCTGAACTGTGCAAAGGAATAGTCACTTGACATGACAGCTTGCATGCCTTCTTGTCCACTTATTCCAACACCAATGTGGGCAGCTGTGGGGGTGGGGAGAAGATAACTGAATCATAAGCTTATTTTAAGGCAAAACATTGAGATGATAAAAATGTTTCCGTAGCAATACAAAAAAACCCCTCAAATTTATGAAACAATAAATGTGAAAACTGTTGCTCACCATCCCCCACCCCCAGCTTCTGAACTCAGAAGTACAAGTTGCTAAACATAGCACGTGGTTGGGCTTCCATAAATATTTGTGAAAGGATCTCAAGTGGGTAATGAATTCCATTTGGATTATCTGCCCAGCTCATAAGCCATCCTTCTCACCCAAAGGGTGAGCCCCAGGCATCCATGTGTACCGTGTGTCCCTGCCTCCCTGGCCACAGCTGAGTCAGCCATGGGCAGATACATAATCTATGGTAGCTACTACGAATTGGCTCTCCTTCATTCTAGAACTTTTGTTCTAATTGGAGAGGTGGGAAAGCAAATAAAAACCCTACATTGCTTCGACTACCTTGCAGTTAGGTTCTCTTTGTGAATTAAGTTCCACTTGTTTGGACCTGCTTGTGACTTGGAAGCAGAAGCAAATTGGAGCCCAGCATCCCTTCCCTTTTTGGCATTTCTGCAGCAGAATTCATATCCATTCTCCAGCTGCCCAGATGTTGATAAACAACTGCAAGGGCTTCTCAATTGGAAAGCTCTTCAGAGGAGCCTCAAAGCTAGAAGCTCCTCTGGTGAGTGACCCAGACGTGCAGACACAGCCTAGAACCTACTTCTTCAGTTCATCCAGAATTTTCATGAGCACCTGGTCCCCTCTATTAATCACTTCCTGCTTAAAGTACCTAAAGGGATCTGTTTCCCTGAGTCTCTTGGTATTTTGGAGTTAGGATTTGGGTGTGTTTGTGTTTGGAATTTTAACATGTAAATTTTTGAGTTGTGGGATGGATATACTTCTTTCTGAGGGGCAGAGAAATAAAGTAGTCTAGAGAAAGGATGAGAGAGAAGGGCAGACACTGGGTTCCTGGTGCAGCTTCAGGTCCTGGTTCTAGCATATTCCTGAGGCCTGGCTTCTTGAGCAGCATGAGACATATTTGTAACTTTTAAAATAGGTTTCTTTTTGTCTTAAGCTAACTTGAATTGTTCTCCAATACTTGCAACCAAAAGTGTTTAAACTTAGATACTGTTAAACTTTCAAAGGCTTATGCATGGCCCACTGAGACCCCAAGACACACAGTTGTTTTGAGGAGGGGAGGTTTCCAGAATGGATAAAAATGAAAGTCCCAATTTTATCCATCCTCCCAATAGTCATTAAACCACATGTTCCACTTAGAGAATTATGAGTTTTATCTAGGTCTTAAGAGTCATGGAAGTGAGATCATTTTTAGAACATGTGTTGCAGAATACAACCTATTACTACTCAGACCCTGAGAAGTGCCTGCCAGCTCAGCAGAGTCTCCAACTAAAAGAAGCTCCACAACTCCTGCCCCACTTGCAGAATACAAGGTCTGGCATTAACACAGTGACTTGTCCAAAACCTAAGTTTTTAATAACACTTTGCAATTCTATAAAATAGAATTAATTGCATCTCAATCAATACTTACAACCTCTTTATACACATAAATAGTTCTTAATGACCAGTTGTGGTTGCCAAACTGTTCTTTCCTACCAAACCATGGCCTTCTTTTCTGAACAAATAACAGGGAAATGTTGAGATTCTGTCAGAGACAAGGAAGAGGAGCCACCGCCCCAGGCCCTGACATCCAGTCCAGCCACTGCCGAGCAGACCAAGGGACCGTATGTGAAGTGTACACTGCCACAGTTAAAGCGGCAACTGAACAGATGAACTTTATCAGGCCACACTGCTTTTTGTTTGTATTTTCCTAAAACCTAAACATAGGCACCTAGACTTCCCTGAAGTTGCCGATGTGGTTTCAAATGCCTGCCCGGTAGGCCACTTCATAATTCCCTGACAAGCTGGTCGCTTCCTTTTGCCTCTCTAATGCTGCCTGTTCATTCTCAGGATTTAGGCCAAGGAAAATAACACCCACCAGCCATCTTCAGGCCCAAGCGGGAGAGAGGGCAGTATCCGAGGGTCCTTGGATCCTTGCTAGGGGCAAACCATGGTGGACTGCAGTTCCCTCCACCTCTCCTAGACTATACCACTAACCATGAAACATGTTAGCAAATGGTCAGATTTTTTGGACACTTAAATTTCACTGTACTTCTTTATAAACAACAAACAGTTTCTTTCGGTTCATTGTTCTTGATGTAGGTAAAAGAGATGACAGTTTTCACAGAGTTCAAAAAGGCACTTAATACTTGGGTTAAGCTACTGACTTCCAAGGAGACCTGAGTTTCTTTGATTTTCATCCCAAGTGGATGTCTCCTACATTATATATAAAAGTGTGTATCACATAACAGAGCTTAATAAAATTCTGAAAACGAAAAAACAGTCTCTAGGAGGTTATCTATGCCAACTTTGTGTGATCCCTTTTGCTATCAGTTGGTGAACTCAGAGGAACAAGAGTTTTCAAGTCTCAGTCACGTAATCGGGAAATCTGAAACGGAGTCCCCCTCCAGCATCTAGAAGTCTTCATTATAACTGAAGAAAAATAATGTTTGAGTCACTTGCCCTTTTGGCACAGTCATTTATGTTAAAAGGTACATAATGGAAAATAAACTAGAGCTGGCTACAGAGGAAAGAAATAGATCTAACTCGGAGCAAGAAATGCCATTCGCATGGCAGGATGAATATGTGCAAAACACGGTGGAAAGAAATTAAACTGGCCGTGGCCACAGACATACACATGAAGAAGCGAGAAAACGTACATTATATAGCTGACTCCTTTTGAGGAAGATAAAGTTGGAACATTCTTAGTATATATCAAGGAGGAGAAGGAAGAGACTCTAAGGAAAGAAAGAGAAGAGTTACGAAACAGGCTGAAGTAAAAGTCTAGTTATACATACGATGCATTTAAGCTACCCGGCACCACAGGACGTGTGTATACATGCCATGGATAGTTCATCTTAAGAGAAACACTACAAAGCTAGAGGTGACATCAGAGATAATTTTCTTGTTCTCAAATGAGAAAACTGAGGCCTGAGCATGAGCCCGGGGTGACACAGCATGCTGGCATCAGGATGAGGACAAGTATTCAGGTCTCATTAGTTTGGGCATTTTCATTACAAGATACTCCTGTATAAGTAATACAGGGAGGAAAAGGACCAGGATTCAGACATATTGATGAGGGTTTGGTTCCGTATGCTTTTAATACCAGCAAAATTGTATTTCTGCAGTGACAGAACTCAATCTGTCAATTTGTGGGTACCTAGGGTCCTCCAACCAGCAGAATGACCTTGGGAGGTCAGGAGAATTTTGAGGCGATGTCAGAGCTGTGCTTCAATGTTACACTGAGCTCACACTAGGTCACCTAAGGGTGAAGTTCAACAGATTTACCAAAGGCAAGAAGAAAGCCCCAGAAAACAATGCTTAGGTGTGGGAGAATAATATTCCCAAAACAAATAACAGAGTTCAATAATTTATGCCAAGCTCAGCAGGAATTTTTGCAAAACATTAAATAGCAGGGTTCTTAATAAGCCCTGAAGAAATATGGGAGGAGAAGCAGCAGGAGAAAACACAAAACCAAATCCAAACATATGTAAAAGAAGGAAACAAATAAGGATAAGTTCACCCACACAGAGCTCATCTTCGAATTGGCACTCTTTGTATAGAATAATCATGCCTGCGCTCTCCTACTGAGTGGACTGTAAGCTTCCTGAGGGCAGGGTCACAGGTGTAGTTACCACAGTTAAGTGCCTTTATTAAAGGTCTGCTTCATGAAAGCCCAAGCAATGAAATCAGAAAAAAACTACCCCCAAAAATGTTCCTGCCATTTCCTCTCTACCAATTCAGGTGGCACTGGCCATGTGCGAGACTCACTTTTGATCATGTTGACATCATTGGCCCCATCTCCAATGGCGAGCGTGATGGCTTTCTTGTACCTCTTCACCAGGTCCACCACCATGGCCTTCTGCTTGGGGGTGACCCGGCAGCAGATGACCGCACTGCACTCACAGGCCAGGTCGACAAAGTTCTGCTGCTGCTGCTCTTTTTTAGCTTCCAGCCTCCTCTTACTTTGTGTCCTCATTCGTCTTTCTTCTTCTGTCCTGGGGAACTTCAGTTTCAAAATCTTACTTCTCTTGGTCTTTTTCT
This sequence comes from Aethalodelphis obliquidens, assembly GCF_003676395.1. NCBI lineage: Eukaryota > Metazoa > Chordata > Mammalia > Artiodactyla > Delphinidae > Aethalodelphis > Aethalodelphis obliquidens. Next base: position 13,118,550 of record NW_020837963.1, read on the forward strand.
CGAGAAGAATTTCATTCTGTGAACATCAGAAAGGGAAAGGATTCTAACCATTTGGGGTTTAATAACAAGAGTACCATTCCGGGCTTCCCTGGTGGCGCAGTGGTTAAGAATCCACCTGCCAATGCAGAGGACACAGGTTCGAGCCCTGGTCCGGGAAGGTCCCACATGCCCACGGAGCAACTAAACCTGTGCGCCACAACTACTGAGCCTGCGCTCTAGAGCCCGTGAGCCACAACTACTGAGCCTGCGGGCCATGACTACTGAAGACTGCGCACCTAGAGCCCATGCTCTGCGACAAGAGAAGCCACGGCAATAAGAAGCCTACACACAGCAACGAAGAGTAGCCCCTGCTTGCCGCAGCTAGAGAGAGCCCACACGCAGCGACAAAGACCCAATGCAGCCCAAGATAAATAAATTTATTTTTTAAAAAAGTACCATTCCCAAGACTTTAATCATCTGAAGGATAATTCTTGGGTTATATCATTGATGATATTGTTCCAATTATAAAATATTTACTATAAAAATATAGAAAAATTTAAAATATACAAAGAAGAAAATTTAAATTAATGATCAACTAGTTAGTTGATAAACTAGTAATAACCACTGCCACCAGTTTGTATCATATAATATTACATGTATCATATAAACTCTCAGACTTGGGAAATTGCACTTTATTTATGGGCTAAGAGATTTTTAGGTTGGTAATTAATATGACACACCATCTAAAATTGGTCCAGAATGACCTGCTTCAGTTTGAGCCAAAGGGAGAGACACTAATACTTACCAACCAAGAGCCAGTGATTATTAAGGCACGGTTTCCACCAGATGGAAAAAAAGGTTCGTGTACTTGGGGTACGAATTTTGCATAGACTCCACTTCTGTTCCTCTGGTTTCCCATCCTTGTATGAAGAAGAGCACTGGGGGAAAATTTAAGTGTTTAAAGTACAAGACCATGAACAGGCCCTTGACTGTGAGACAATTTTGACATATAATCTTTTAAAAATTGTGGTAAAAAACACAACATAAAATTTATCATCTTAGCTGTTTCTGAGTATACAGTTCAGTAGTATTAAGTATATTCATATCACCAATCTCCAGAACTTTTTCAGCTTTTAAAATGAAACTCTATACCTATTAAATAACAACTCCCCACTTCTCCCCTCCCCCCAGCTCCTGGTAATCACCACTCTGCTTCATATAATGGAATCGTATGTGTCTTTTTGTGATTGGCTTATTTCACTTAATACTATCTTATTTCACTGTTCTCAAGGTTTATTCATGTGGCATATGTCCGAATTTTATTCCTTTTTAAGGGTGAATAATATTCCATTGTATGGATGTACCACATTTTTGTTTATCCATTCATCTGTCAGTGGACACTTAGGTTGCTTCCACTTCTTGGCTATTGTGAATAATGCCGCTATGGACATGGGTGGACAAATATCTGTTCAAGTCCCTGCTTTTAATTCTTTTGGATATATATCCAGAAGTGGGATTGCTGGATCATATGGTAATTCTATTTTTAATTTTTTTGAGGTACCACCATACTGTTTTCCATAGTGGCTGCACCATTTTATATTCCCACCAACAGTGCACAGGGTTCAGATTTTTCCACATACTTGCCCAGGCTTGTTACTTTCTGTGTTTTTTAAATAGTAGCCATCCGTGTGAGGTGAAATTGTGGTTTTAATTTGTATTTCTCTAATGCTAAGTGATGTTGAGCATTATTTCATATGTTTATTGACCAGTTGTATGTCCTCTTTGGAGAAATGTCTATTCAAGTCCTTTGGCCATTTTTTAATTAAGTGGCATATAATCTTACTAAGTCTTGATTCCTCCACCACGGAGGCACCATGTTCACGGTACTTCATTATTTGCCAAAGGCAGCTAAAGGAAGATACAGTTGAAAATGTGTTCACAAGCAACAGAAGGAGGGCAATCTTGATCTGAATTATAATACACAGGGGTGAACCGTAGTGTATTACTAACAGTGACCACTGTTGGGCAGAAAAAAACTTATTTCCACACAAAGTTATGTCTGCTTTTGAGATGTTCTCAGTGCTTTATATCAACAAATTATTGAGAAGACCACATACGACTCACTCATGGGATAGAAAAATGAGTCGTGGAATTTTGGAGTAAAAGGGACTGTAAATATCCAATTTCTTCACGTTACAAATAAGGAAATCAAGCCCGAGAGAGAGAACGTGATTTGCCTGCAGCGAGTTGATGGGAAAACTGCAATGAGGACTCAGGACTCCGAAATCTCAGCCAGAGTTTTCCTCGTTACACACATTGAGCCTTTATTCTTCACCTTTAATAACAGGTTTCTCAACCTTGGCACTACTGACGTCTTGGGCCACTTAATTCCGTGTTGCGTGTGGCTGTCTATTGTACTGTAGGGTGTTCAGCAGCATCCCTGGCCTCTACCCCCTGGAAGCCAGGAGCACCCCCCTCCTTCCCCACCGTGACAGTCAAAGATGTCTCCAGACATTGCCAAATGTTCCCCAGAAGGCAAAGTCCCCACCTCCCCTACCCCAGTTGAAAACCACTGCACTAGAAGATTAGGTATTTATTATTCACTTTCCACATTAATTCTCATTTTCAAGTTGAAAATAAGGAGTGATCAAGACAAGTCACTAAAGGCTGGAAGAGAAAAAATACGTATATAATTCATACTAAATAGTGGTGTCTCAAGCCCACTTCCTTTTTCAGCAGACAAGCACTGAGCGCTTCCAAGGAATACAGAAAAACGGCCCCTGAAAAGGCAAACAAGGCCCCAGGTTTTCCTACAACATAAGGTCGAAACATGGTGAATTGGAGCTGCCCGTTGTTTCCTTGCTTCATTTAAACTTGAGGAAACTGTGCCAACTGACACATTCTAGCTCCCATTTCTCTGTATCTGCTGTGTCTACTGGGTCTAGTCTTGCTTTTATAAAAATGAGACGTGACATTCTCATACTGCAGGCCCTTTACCCACCTGATATCTTCCCCATAGCAGATAGTGGTATCTTCAGTAAGAAGTTCACAGGCAAATCCTATATTTTCAGCAGTTTCTGCAACAGAAAAAAGTTAAGTCAAATGTCATTCCTACTGATGAATTTAATAATGGACTTTAGTAATGATATTTTTTCAATTAATGAACCAGATTCAATCAGATATGTTGTTTTTCTGTAGCAATGTCTAGAAATCACATAAAAAAAATCCCTTTCTCTGTAATAAAGTAAATGTAATAAGTCAAAGTCTGGTTGAGATGTTTTCAATAATAAAATGTGCTATATATCAAATACATAAACCGGTTATTTAATAAATCAATGTTGATTGAAATACTGAACACATTTAGTTCATGTGGTTTAATCATTCTGTTATGGGGGAGAAGGATAACCATTTCCATAAGCCCTCACATGGGGTTCCTACTGGAGGTTTTTTCCCCCTCTTCCACCACCATTATTTGTTTAGGTCAGGACTTAATCCCTTAGCTTATCAAAGTGTGTAACCCATCAACTATGTCAATCAGAGTAAGAGAAGTGATCTAGTTTCCCATGGGAGGCTTCTGAAGTAAAGAATCAATAAAAACAACTTGTTGAGCTCTAAATTTAAAAATGAAAATCTTCCCTTGGGTATAAAATTTTCATTATAATTTTCAAGCAGTAAAAGGGGCAAGAAAACAAAAGTTGTTGTTCAGTATTTTGTACTGTTCTACTCTGTGCCCAACAGGTGGCAAAGTGCTGGGGAGGACAGAAGGGACCAGAGTATAGCAGCCCAGTATAGCAGCCCACATCTGGTAGGGGAGAGAAGACTAAACACAATCAGGAAGACACGACAAAGAGCTCAATTTTAAGGAGTAAACTCTGCTACTGAGGGACCTTCGGGAAGGATGCGGTCAGGATGGGCTGGAATGACAGAAGGATTTCTTAGGGAAAGAGTCTCTGTCCCAAAGAAACAGACAGTGTTTGTAGAGGATGGAAAGTGTGAGGTCACCTTGAGCAAGGGAAACAGGAGCTATGAATATTTGTGAATTGACAGATATGCTTCCGTGCAAACTAAATTACCCTTTTTGTCTCCAGTAAGCACCCAGATCTTAATGTCAGCTTTTGCAAGTTTTGAAATGGTTTCTGGGACTCCATCTTGTAGCTTGTCTTCAATAGCTGTTGCTCCCAATAGCTGAAATGTACATTAAAAGAAAGGAATTAGCAAATAAGCCAAAAATGTTCTTAATTGCAGTTTGCCAAACTGTAAAAAGGACTAAATACACCCCAGTTGGTGCTCTATTGGGGCCAGTGGCCAGCATTAACTGGGAAGGCTGTCATGTGTCATACTCATCAAAAACTAAACAGCCAAAAATTTTTTCTTAAAGTAATTCACCAAGACAAAATGTAAGTACAAATCAAAGACAATAAAAAGATACTTTCATTGCGTGTATACTACTTTACACGGACACAAGCCAATTTCTCTTGCTAAAAGTCAATACTAACTATTCACTGAACATTTCCTTTTAATATAAACACTAAAAGCAGTAAGTCTTAAACTTTAAAAGGTCTCTTTAACAAATGGTATATTTTCTCATTTCAAGATTTTGCAAAATATAAATCATCTCAGTAATTCTCACAATGTAATAAGTATATGCGGGCTTGTTACTGCATACAAATCACAGTGAATTTAGTAAGTGATATAAAAATAACAGAATCAGAATCTCATCGTGTTTTCTGTCATTTGGTTTCTCCTAATGGCAACTCCTATTTTGCTTGCTGAACAAAAGAAATTCAGGTGACCTAGATCCACTGCACCAATTTCAAATACTGAAGTTGGAATTCTCTTTCAAGCATGAGATCAAAACTGTAATAAAACTTAATAAAATTTCCAATTCTGTTTGGAATATCAAGGAGAAAGTTACAAAGGTTAAAACTCACAATTAAGTCTTTTTCAATCTCCTCATATACTTTATCCAGAGCTTCATCCCGGTTGGTTGAGGCTATACTTGCAGCCATAAACTTTTTATTCCATTCCTCAAATTCTTTTTCTTCAATTTCCTTATAGCAAAGGCACAGGGTTCTAAGAGTCTCACCTGCAAAGATCTGTTTAATTTAAAAGACAATCCATTCACCCAAAGAATAGTTAATTTTATGTAATTCAAGATCAAGTTTGAAATCTTACTTTGAAATAATACAATAAGAGAATTTTAAAAGACTGTGAAAGATGAATTCTGTACACATACATTCCATAGAGGAGATTAAACAAATACTTTATTTTTCTAAGTATTCTCAATATCTTAGGAATATATTCGTCGTTCCGAAATTAGTTCAAGGGAAAAGCATATCTTTCTTCTAAATCAAGTCATGAGAATTAAAAAAACCCTTTTTCTCTTAACGAAGAAAATAACAGACCAAGGAAGCTGCCTTGGGGTATAATGATTTTGTAAACCAGACCTGACACCTTTATAATTTGTTTCTACAAACTGTTACAAGTCCAATCAACTATGAACTCTCAACCAAGCATTATTCCCTCAAACCAATTCTGAAATACATGAGTCACTGTTAAAGCTGAGATAAAACATTTTAATGAAAGAGTCTGGAAGATTTAATCATGGTGAACAGATTTAAGCCAATTTAAATAGCTTAAATATGAACCAGTAAAAATGTTCCATTACTTCACAATCACATCTTGTCTAGCCCAAAATGGCAGAACTGCTTCACCCAACTGAGGGTCTGTTGTCAAAGACTCTTTGCAAGGTTCTGCATGTATTTGGTTAGACTGCCCTTGTTCATCTCCTCATGAGAAATTATCCAGTGTAACTGCTTCAGTAACATATATAACCTTAAAATGTGACCCCACTTACTAAACATCATATTCATCAGGCTTCTTTCTGAAGGACCTTTGGCCCCCAAACTCTGACCCATCAAGTGAAGGGAAGAAAAAAACCCTTTATTAAGCACCTACTAAGTGCTAGGGGCTGTGCAAGATGGTTTTCATCCAAGAGGCTTTGCACCAACCATCCATGGTAGGAATTATCCCCTTCCTCTTCCACACAGGCAATTAATGATTCATCGGAGACATCAACCATTTCCCCCCAGAGGGCACAAAACAAGTAAAGAGGCAGAACTGGGACACCAGATCTGACAGATATGCTCCATACTTCATTGCCATCATTATATATAAGCAAAACAATATAAGGGTTGGTAGGCGATTCTAAAAGAGAAATTTCCAGAAGCATTCTGAATAATTGCAGTATCACTGGACCAAGTACATAGTCCCCTAAAATAGCAAGTTTGAAGTAATGAAGACCAAAGTGATTCTCTAACAAAGATATCAGAACTTGGTTATCCAGTGCACTGCTTTGTCATGCCCTATCATACATGAATGCTTTCTTTCCTTCACTGTACACTAGGACGTTGGAATTCTTGGAGACTACGGCACAGGATGGTTATGTAGCTTGCTGGAGTTCACCAGAAGAAAGACCAGTCTTTCTCCTGGATCAGTCCTGTAGATACTGCTGACCTGGATGCTGGGAAGAGGCAGCAATGTCATTTCCTAGGAAGTCAGCATCAGGGACAGAACATATTCCTACTTTGGTGCTCTTTCCACTCAACTACACCAAGACAATAGAAAGGTCAACAGTTAACAGAGAGCTTTCATTCCAGCTTAAGGGATAGTACCAGAAAATAAGTTTGGAATCTGTGGCATAAAGAGTGGAAGTGAGACTTACATCCAGGGCATCCTGTGTCTCTTGTTTCATAGGATTCATTCGATGTAACCGTTCATAAATTACAGTGTCAGCACCTTTACAATAAAGCCTGATATTGCCTTCTAGGGTTCTTACTAGTAGCAAGGGAAGGAAAAGCAAATAAAAAAGTTAATGTTTGATTTCTTAAAAGAAAAGTAAAGTTAATTTGAAGTGTTACAGTGCTAAACATTCATAATTAGTTTAAAATCAGCAATGTACTGAGAAAAATGTTGCTCTCAACGATGGTAAGCCACTGTCTACATAGAATGTAATAGTGAAATAAATATGAAAAGATTCCTTCAGTCAGCTCAGTTTTCCATAGCCTTGCTTATTCTTTCAGCAAATATTCACTGACTCCCTACTATGTGCTAGCTTCTTCCATAGACCCTTTTTTGTCCATGCCAGCCAGTGGGAATCTTTCTTACCTATAAACCCACAACACTTAACTGCCTTTAATACTGGGACCAAAACACGCTCCTTGTGACCATTTTCTTGGCTTTTTTGATCTCTGCAGTAATTTAATTGTATTACGTGTTTCATCAGTAACTAGATTTTAAGTTCTCTAAGGTAGATGCCAGGCATGATATCAGCCCAGATCAGTGCTGGGTACGCAGAAAGCACTCAGTAAAATGAGCCTAATCCGAGTTCAGGAGGCAGTTAAACCTATATATCTTTTTGGTTAAAAAGTCAATCTCATGGTGGAAAAGCTTATAGATATCACTTAACCCAGTGATCCAAGCTGATGTGACCAGCAGTCACACGCCTTCTGATGTGATATGCTGGGAAAGACACGGCACCGATCTACGTACCCTTCCTGCCAACAGTGCGTCATCTGAATCTAATTATGAGGGAACATTAGACAAACCCAAACTGAGAGACCCTCGACAAAATAACAGGCCTGGGCTTTTCAAAAATGTCAGCATATGAAAGATCAAAAACAGGTTGTGGAACTCTTCTAGAATAAAGGAGACTAGAGTAACAATCATCGAACGCAATATGGAATATTAGGTGGGGTCCTGAATCAGAAAGAGAATTCCTGGTAAAATTCGAAAACGTTCTGTACAGATAATAATACTGTAATGTTAAATTTTCTGAGTCTGATCAGTGTACTGTATATAAAAATAGGTGAAGGTTCCCGATCTTAGGGAATACCTACTTCAGTATTTGGGGGAAAGGGGCATGAGATCTGCAACTGACTCTCAAATGGCTGAGAAAACAAGAACTTGTAAATGATAATGACAAAGAATTTGTGACCAGTGCTAACAATGGTGGATATGGAAGAAAATACAGGAGTTCTTTCAAGTGTTCTTGCAATTTTTCTGTAAGTTTGAAATTATTTCAGTATTATGAAGTGATCACTGTCTCCACTTGGCTGCCTGGGCTGGAGGTATGATTTTGATTCCTAAGCACAGCCTCGCTTTTCTCAGAGCTCCTCTCCTGCTACACTCTCCCTTCCCTGGTGTCCCTCAAGCCTCCAGCAGAAGTCCTCAGAGTGACTCACGATATAAAAGCTCATGTGGGTCTACCACCCACGGTGCTGCCACCCAGATTCCACAGCTGGCAGCCCACATCTTTGAAGATACACCAACATCTGCAAGATTCAGATCTACTGCATTTGTCCCTTCGAGTGATGGACATGGTGTAGAATGAAGAAAGAAAACACTAGTTTGGACAAGCCTGCGGAAATCCTCCGGGAGCCAAGGGGTTCATTCACTGCCTATTTTATCCTGGTGTCGCTAAATAAAATGTGTGAAAGGCAGCATCTCAATGAGCCATTCATAGACATACCCTGAGGGGAGACCTACCAATTATAGACATTCGCTTCCGGTCACTGTTGAAGTCTAAAATGGCGAGAACACTGTAGGTCCTCTCAGTGCCCAACTCACTGATGGTGATCGTGTTCTGGGTCCTGGTGAGGAAGACAAAACCGAAGTTCCTGGCGGCGCTTACCAGGGCACCTTCGTCAGGAGAGGCCGCCTGGTAGTTGAGCTGACCTAGCAAGCGAGGCAGGAGAGAAAACGAGAAAAGCTGAGCTCACCACCAAGGGTTCACCAGTGCAGTTCACGTGCTGGGTGAGGATGTACGGTTACCCCTCGGTACCCGCAGGGGACTGATTCCAGGAGCACCCGCAGGCAAATTCCGTGGATGCTCTAGTCCCTTATAAAATGGCAGACTACAGTAGATACAGCTGGTGTTCCGCATCTGCAGGCACAGAGGACCAACTGTATTGCGAAGCCCAAATCAGCCTCAAGAAAACAAGTCACTGATTTTTAAGGAGTATGCCAACATTAATTTTAAAGTTTTTAAAAGGTAAACTTTTATTTCTAATCATAAACAGTGATATAAACTAGAAGTAAAAAAAAAAAAAAAGAAAAATCTGGCCAAGAAGAGGGGAAAAAAAAATCTCATAATCCCACCATCTAGAGGAAAAACAACACTATTGACATTCTGTTATCATTTCTTCCAGTTCTTTTGGAAATGCCTATTTCTGTAATAGTTTCCATCATGCTAAATATACATTTACATCCTGATTATTTTAACATTGTATTTTGAGCATGTTATCATAGCTTTAAAAAAGTCTTTCTATGTGTTATTTTAAAGGAATGTAACCTGTGAATGTAACATGTGACCATTTTCCTATTACAGGCACTTAGTTCCTTCCCCCAATTTTTTTACTCTAAAAAATAACATTGTGAACTTCCCTGGTGGTGCAGTGGTTGGGAATCTGCCTGCCAATGCAGGGGACATGGGTTCGATCTCTGGTCCAGGAAGATCCCACATGCCACGGAGCAATTAAGCCCGTGTGCCACAACTACTGAGTCTGCGTGCCACAACTGCTGAAGCCCGCGCACCTAGAGCCTGTGCTCCGCAACAAGAGAAGCCACCGCAATGAGAAGCCTGTGCACTGCTGCGAGGAGTGACCGCCGCTCACCACAACTAGAGAAAGCCCGCGTCCAGCAACCAAGACCCAACACAGCCATAAATAAATAAATAAACAAACAAACAAAACTGCCTTCTTTCAAACCACTAAAAAAAAGTTTAAAAAATAAATAAATAACTTACAAACACTGTAATAAGCATTTTGTATGTGTATAAAGGTTTTTCTGACTCTATTTTCTAAGGATAGCTTCCTAGTCGTGAATTTTTAAACCTGTTGGCATATATTTTACTCACTTCTTTTCTAAAAGGGTTGTACCAGGTTATCTTCCCTCTAGAAGAGCGTGCTTTCTTCAACTTAGCTATATTCTCATAATTTAAAAAAGTCTCAAAATGTATCAATCTGTTCAACATCTTGATATTTGAAAGTTATATAATGGGAAACTGCCTTTATTTCACAACTAAATTGCAACAATAGGAGTAAATCTCACAATGTTGAGTGGAGAAGCCAGACACCAAGTACATACCACATAATTCCATTTACACGAACCGCAAAACAGACAAAGCCTACCCACACTGTTCGAAGTCAGGACAGTAGTCACCCCTGGAGGGGCAATGACTGAAAGGGAACATAAAAGGGATGTCTAGGGGATGGAAAATGTTCTGTCTGTAAAAATCTGTGTACTCACGACAAGGGAGTATTCAACCTGTGAAAACGAGCTCTATGCTTGTCTCCGTATACATGTTGTACCTCAGTAAAAAATTAAAAGAAAAAAAAAGCTCCAGCTATCCAAGAGTTTCTATTTTTCCGCTCTTAGTTCTTCCATCTCAAAGTAGAATGAAAAGTATTTCTATAGTCAGATGAATCTCCACAGGAAAAGGCATTTCGTTTTCCACCATGGTATGATCAGGATGCACCCATAGATGGATGGGCAGTTCTTTACCCCATCCGTCTATGGGGAGGGGGCGGATGCCCCAGGGTGCACAGCTGTAGGTAGAGCTAAACGCCCCGTCCCTACCCTACTCCCTTCACATACATACGCAGGTGGTTCACTCTTAGTCAATATTAATCACTCCCAAATAGTAATTAAAGATGACAGTTAGGTTGGTCTCTCTCCATCTGTTCACCCAGAAAGTCATACACCAGAAGTTATGAATGTACTTGCTAAATCTAGCCATTCTACAAACACACACACATGCCAGAGGGTAAAATATTTAACCACAGCTAAACAAGCAGCAGTGAGAACACAGTCCCCTCCCTTCAGCAAGTTTCACTGGCAGGGATATATTGCATCATACTGAAGGCAAACTTATTTCCAACAGAAAGAAAAGGAACAAAATGATAAAAGGTGGTAAAGTTCCCATGAGTAAGACAATCATATCTGGAGAGAACACTGATATTTTTATCATTAAAAGAAAATCCTTCCATTTTGTTCTAGTAATGGAATCACAGAATTGCAGACTAATAGAGACAGGAGGAACTTCAGAGACCTGGTCCAAACTCCAACTTTATGTTTGCAGGAGGAAACCTGGACTAAAAATTAACCTCCTGAAACCTCTTCTGAAGAAAACTCTTTATTTACCACACGCTCAGACACAACCAAAGAGACTTTCTTTTCTTTTACAGACGAATTTGTGGATCACAGAACTGATGCAAATAAAATAGATGCTGAAACAACAAACCCCACCTCTCATTATCCTGATTCCATAGCTTCCTCTGGCTGATAATCTTCTAGTCACCAGTCTTGAAACAAGTTACGTCTCAGATTGACTATCCGCCCCCCCCCGCCCCCACCATTTGTTACTTTCTCATCCTTCCCAAAGACTCCACGCTAACCCAGGTCCTCAGTTTCCTCACCCATCTTGTGTGTCCTGGCTCAAAACTCCTAAAACTCAGCTCTCTAATCATAATCTCATGGTTCATCCCAACTTAAAGGGCTTCAGGCAAAATAATTGCCTCCAAGCCTTTCGAACTCTTCTCTCCCATGGCCTCTGCAGGAGGCTACGATGGCCCCAAGGTATGTCTCCCCACCCTGTGTACACATACACTTTCTCCCAGTGACTCAAGCAAACTCTAACCAAGGTACTGCTGGGAAGGGATTTTATTGATATAATTCAGGTCCAGATCGGGGTTGACCTTAAGATAAGGAGATTATCTGGGTGTTCCCAACCTAACTGGGTCAGTCCTCAAAAGGGACGGGGCTCTTCCTGGAGTGAGAGATTTGAAGCATGAAAGGGGTTTGATGGAAGGGAGATTCTCCACTGCTGGTTTGAAGACAGGGGGAACCATGTGGCAAGGAAGGAGGGAGGCCCTGGGAGCAGAAAGCAGCCCCAGGTGACAGCCAGCAAGGAAATGGAGACCTCAGTCCTACAACCACAGAGAACTGAATCCTGCTCTCAGCTTGCAAGAGGATGCTGATCTCCAGTTGACAACGTGGCCTGACCTTGATTCTAGGGAGATTCTTAGCAGAGAACCCAGTCACGCCATGTGCCCAGACTTCTGACCTAAAGAACTGTGAGCTGATGAATGGGTGATTTAAGCCACTGACTTGTGGTGATCCACTACAGAGCAACAGAAAACCAATGCAGCTTCTCCACACTCAGCCTCCACGTGCCCTACATGTACTCAACACTTGGGCCACACAAACCTTCTGCTGAGCATACGTGACAAGATTCTCACCTCTCACTGTTGATGTTATGCATAATAAAAGATGAGCCAATCTCTACTCTTCTTGTAAAAGAGGGAAAATGAGAGTGCAAGAGCAGAGGCACACCAGCATGGTGGAGTGGAAGGACTCAGCTAAAATGAGTCCTAACATGCTGTCTGAGATCAGGTAGGTCTTGGTGCTTCTGGTCTGAATTTCCTCATCTATAACATTTGGAGGAGTTACTCCCAAGGTCCCTTCCAATGGACCCTTTCAAGGTGCTTTTATGTATCAAAGCCAAAATCATTTTTTCTTTTACCTCCAATAGCTTCTACACATTTAGTTTTTAATGTCTATTTCTCCTCTGGAGATTTCATCCACTACATGTGAAGCCTCAGCATCAGGAAACAGAAACGCTGGGCTGATTAAAGTGGAGAATGCATATGACAAAAGGGCACCTTTTGCTCTCTCCAGAATGCACATGTGTATCTATATAATGTATCATTGTGTCCATAGGTGACAAGATACCTAGCTTTCATTAATACTCGCCAAATTTGCTCTAACAAAGCTAGCACAAGCTGCATTTAAGAATGCTGCAGACTTGGAAACAACCTAAATGTCCATCGACAGATGAATAGAAGATGTGGTATAGATACACAATGGAATATTACTCAGCCATAAGAAAACAATGAAATAATGCCATTTGCAGCAACATGGATGGACCCAGAGATCGTCATACTGAGTGAAGTCAGAAAGAGAAAGACAAATATCATATGATATCACTTATCTGTGGAAGCTAAAATATGACACAAATGAACTTAAACAGAAACTGACTCACAAACAGAGAGAACAGATTTGTGGTTGCCGAGGGAGAGGGAGGGAAGGGGAGGAATGCAGTGGGAGTTTGGGATTAGCAGATGCAAACTACTGTATAGAATGGATAAACAACAAGGTCCTACTGTATAGCATAGGAAACTGTATTTAATATCCTATGATAAACCATAATGGAAAATAATACAAAAAAGAATGTACCTACATGTATAACTGAATCACTTTGCTGTACAGCAGAAATTAACACAACACTGTGAATCAACTATACTTCAATTTTTTTAAAAAAGGTTAATTAAAAAAAAATAGAATTCTTCAGAGGAATCTACAAGTCAACTTGCTTGTTCCCATGCAAATACACATGAATTATGTTCCTTCAAAAGAAAAAGGCACCTTCAGGAGGCCTAGGCTTTTGGCTGCTACTACTTCAAACCCCAAACACATCTGAATGTAAAAAATAAGTTCTCTCTGAAATTATTTTGTAGTAAAGACTGTCCAAGTTTAAAGTCCCCTTATCATCCAGATAAGGTGTGACTCTTCATAAATATTAAGTATTCAGATAGCGAGAAGATTTTGATTCTTCTGTTATAATGCAAGAGTCAATCATTTTTCTTACTGATAAGATTTCAATTCCAAAGTGATATACACATCTGGCGCTAGAACTGTGAAGGAGATGTATATTTCCGGAGGCCAGGAGCCTGTTTCATGGGTTGCTGGCTCGTATACCATCTAGTGGAAGGGGCCGACAGACAGTCGTCGTTTGGGTGGAGATTCGACAAACTTGTCACGCACACAACTCTCTTTTTATTTTTCCTTTGGACAGTAATATTTGTTATTATAGGAAATATGTATACACCTTGTTATATTTGTACTTTGAATTAATTTAGTGATGATTTGCAATATGCTATGTGGATTCAGGCTGCAATCATTTGAAACTTGACGTGATATACCATCATAATTCATACGATCCTGTGATTCTAAAGTTTAAATCTCACCGGGTTGAGATGGGAATTTTCAGAAGTCATTTACTTTGAGGGTATTTGGGTTCTCTGAAATATGTGACAGGATCCCTGGGAGAAGGACTTTAAGACAGTTGCACTGCTATCCATTCACTTCTTTTCCCCAGAGGGGATTAAAAAAAAAAAAAGGACTCAGGCGACCTGGTCTAACTGTTTTGTCAGCTGGCCCTCTGGGTAAACAGACCAATCATATTTTTTAGGAAGAAGAAAGCTTATATCAGAAACGCCTTTTGCAGGATATCTCTGGCAAAGAATTACCTATGGGAAATAGAACCCAGGATCTAGAAGGCAAGGCTCCCTGGAGTATGCCATGTAAGCCATGCACTTCTCTGGGGTATAAAATATCATAATTGAAACCTAACTGAAACACCTCTAGTTCATACAACTCTTTATATGTGCATTCGAGTCCCAAGCACGAGTTCCCCGTAAACTAAAAAAACTGGTCCCCAGTGTCCGAGATGCGAGAGCCACACTCACCATCGAGCCTGTCCACCATGACCGTGTGGCACACCGCCAGCAGGAAGAAGAACTGTCGCACTTCCGGCTCCTTCCCCGACTGGATTTGCTCGACGAGATAATGGTCATAAAATACAAGCTTCCCATCGGAATACGTATTCCAGCTAAAATCCACTGGCTGAAAGAAGCAGAGGAGGAAAAGTCAGTGTGATTTAAAAGAAACAACTTGGGCTTCACAAATGACAGGAACTTTTCTCTGAAGCCGTGTCTTCATGCAAGCATCACCTTAGGATTTTAACACGTTCTGAAGTGTCAAGAGGCTCACATCTGTCTTAACACAGCCTGTTGTGAGTTGAATTGTGTCCACTCAAAAAGATATGTTGTCCTAACCCCTGGTACCTGGGAATAGGACCTTCTTTGGATATAAGGTCTTGGTCGAGGTAATCAAAATTAGGGTATACTGGATTGGGGGGGCCCTAATCCAATGACTGGTATCTTTATAAAAGGAGGGAAATCTGGACACAGACACACAGGCAGAAGGCCATGTGACGACACAGGCAGACTTCTGAGTGCTGAGTCCACAAGCCAAGGAATGTCAAGGATTGCAGGCAACCACCAGAACCTAGGAAAAGGCAAGCAAGGATTCTGCCCTAGAGCCTCCAGAGGGAGCGTGGCCCTGCTGACACCTTAATTTCAAACTTTTAGCCTCCAGAGCTGTGAGGGAATACATTATTGTTGCTCTAAGCCACCCATTTTATGGTGGTTTGTTACAGCCCAGGAAACTCATACACAACCCAAGAGATTTCCTAAGTGAAAGGACTCACCTCTATTTTGCTATGACTGTTCTGAGAAGCATCCCGATGGTCTCCTGTGAACAAACAGGACAAAACAAATTGAGTCAACGGGTCTCAAAGCCTGTTTCTGGACAGCCCTCGAGTTAAGAATGGTTTTTCAAGAGTTTTAAAAAACAAACAAAGCATAACAAAGAAGATATTTGATACCGACCATATGTGGCCGGCAAAGGCTAAAATAGTTCCTATCTGGCTCTTTACAGAAAAAGTGTGCTGGTTTCTGGTCTAGAGGTTCAAATACTGGCAAATTGTGTCCGTCTACACTGCCATCTCCTCTGGGGCCAGAATCACGTCCTATGAAGTGCTTTACCGCCGCCCTCCCCCAGCTCAGAAGGAACCACCACCCACGCAGAGGAGAACCCCTTCCTCAAGCCCTCAGCATCCCACCTTCCTCACTGATGTTCTGGGAAAGTACCATACACAGCACAAAGTTTCCTCCAAGTGGAAAGCATATGATGTTATGCTTACAGCTTTTAAAAGAATTATATCGTTTTTCTTTAAAAGTTAGAGCACCCTATTTGAATACAGCATTAGCCTTGAATCTATAGCACATTTCAGAATATCAAATGGAAATCAATTTTTAAAATATAATTGTAGTGAAATACATGTTAACATACAATTTACCATCTCAACTATTTTTTTTTTTTTTTT